>NC_082694.2:38100616-38447700 GCF_949987515.2 Delphinus delphis | reverse complement strand
AAATACCTCAGTTGTCTGGAATAATTAAGAGTGAGGCAGGCAGGGCAATGCACTTCAGTAGTGTCACAGTCAGAACAATAAGTAATATTTATGAAGCTTTAATCTAACCATCAATTAACGAACAGCTACTATGTGCCAGGCATTGTGTTTGCTGCTAAGTCTCCATGAGAAATTAATTTATTTGCATGTTTCCAGGAAACAGGTGGAGAGCAGCTTGGCAATAACTAAATTAAAACTTGAGGGAATCCCCTGTTGGTCCAGTGGTTAGGACTCCAAGCTTTCACTGCCGAAAGCCGGGTTTGATTCCTGGTTGGGAAACTAAGATTCCCACAAGCAGTGTGGTGCGGCCAAGACAAACAAACAAACAAAAAACCAAAACCTTTAAAAATATGTAAATGTTTTGATCCAGAAATTCTTCCCAGAAGCTGTCCAACAGAAATTTTCATGCAAGTGCTCAAGATATCTGTTCAAAGATGCTTGCTTATGCATTGTTTGTAATAGTAAAACACTGGAAATGACCTAAATGTCCATCAATAGAATGAGGCAGACCTATATATACCAATGTGAAAAGATGCCCTAGATCCAGTATGAGATGACAAAGAAATTTATGACAGTATGTTTTTCTTTTGTTGATATATAGATATAAGTATATGCATAAAAATACCTGAAGGATACATAACAAACAATAAGGAGCAGGATTATAGGGATTTTTTCTTTCTGCATTTTCTATAATGTTCACTTAAAAATAATAAACACATTACATAGGAAAAACAACAAAAGTAAAACAAATGAAATAATACAAAATAAGAGGTGAGACATTAAATAATAAGTTTTAGCAATATTTTCATGAGGAATTATTGAAACTTCATTTAAAACAACATGTTTTCCAAGAATTTGGAATAGATAAGTTGTTTCACCTGCAGTTCTCTGACCCAGTAGCTAGAAGCTGTGAACTTTCACTCAGTTTACCCCTCTCTTCATCCTGGTTGGTTTCAGCTTTCAGTAAAGCTTTTCACCTGAAATTGCTCTTTAAGCGCCCTGGAGTCAGAACATGGGATAATAGTGAGTGTGTGCATGCCAATTTGTTTACCACTAGTCTCTCAGAGGAAATCATGTGCATGTCTGTTTACTTTTCCTTGGAACCTAGAAGGTCACCTCTAAAAATAATCTCGCTCAGTGTCGCAGCTTCCGTGACACAGAGGTACATGCCTCACATGCTCTCTGCAGTTAGCGCCCCCTGCCAGGCCTATCCAGTTCCCCAAAGGATTCAGACCAGAGAGGAGGGGAAAGCAGATGCCAGCTAAACTGTCCAGCTATTAGATAATAATGGATAAGCTCTTTAAAGAAAAAAATGGTACACACCTTTTCTCATGGCTGACATTCTAACTAGTGATGTTGAACTTTTAAATGTTTATTGGCTGTTTGTATTTCTTCTTTTGTGAATTTCCAAAGGAAATATTAAGAGAAGTTCTGAACCAGAGCACATGGTTACGGTTATTGGACTTTGCAAAAGACACATCTGGGGTGGTTAACCAGCCTTTACCTCTTCCAGAAGGGCCCTGAAGCTCCTATTGAATAGGGGGGCCTGAGAAACTATGCTTTACCTGGGGAACATGTTCCATTTGCCTCTGACCTCCACCCCTCTCCTTCCTGATTGAACATTCCCTTAACTCATGCTGGGCTGGGATCACATTGTGGAAGACCTTGAAAGCCAGACTATGGATTCTAAACAAGGGAGTAAGATGATGAGAGCTCTAAGATTAATTGGCATCAGTGTAAAATAGACTTGCAAAGGAAAAGTAAGGAGGAAGAGAGATCAGTTCGAAGTCTATTGTCTAAGTCAGAAATAATGAAAGCCTGGGGTTTCCCTGGTGGCGCAGTGGTTAAGAATCTGCCTGCCAATGCAGGGGACACGGGTTCAATCCCTGGTCCACGAAGATCCACATGCCACAGAGCAACTAAGCCTGTGTGCCACAACTACTGAGCATGTACTCTAGAGCCCGCGTGCTGCAACTACTGAAGCCTGCGCACCTAGAGCCTGTGCTCTGCAACAAGAGAAGCCACCGCAATGAGACGCCTGCGCACCACAGCAAAGAGTAGCCTCTGCTCGCTACAAATAAAGCCCACATGCAGCAACGAAGACCCAATGCAGCCAAAAATAAATAAATAAATAAAATAAAAATTTATAAAAAAAAAAAGAAGGAGGAAGAATGGTCTGAGGGATGTTGGAGGAGAACCAGGATGATGAGAGAGAAGCAACAATGTCACACACTGCAGAGAGGCTGAGGAGAAAGTGTCCCTGGGCTTGGGCTTAAAGAGGTCATTGATGTCCTTGGAAAGAGTGTTGATGGCTGTTTTGTGTGGTTAATCATTTGTTCTAGTTCAGAGCAGAATGAGGGGGGCCATGTGGGACTTGGAGTTCCAGAGCAAAAGCCATCTGAACTGATAAGCTGGGAAGGAAGAGCTGAATAAAACAGTAGCAGTAAAAACTGTTTGTAAATTAGCCACAAGGCTGAGTTGGGACACATGTCAGTGCCCAGATGCCAGGGTTCTTCCCCACCTCTCTCCCCCACTCCCATTAACTCCTGCCCCACTTAAGAATACCCAGGAATAACCACTCCTGGGTGGCGGGAAGTTGTGGAAGCACATACAAAAGCGTATACAGAGGTTTTTGTTTAAGAGCTACCATTTATTCTTTTCCATGTGGCAGACACTGTGTTAAATGTCTTGTGCACATTACCTCACTTACTCAACAATCCTTTAAAATATCGTCAATTAATTAATGTGAAAACTAAGACTCAAACAAGTTAATTAAGTTGTTGGAAGTCAACTGGTAAGTGATGAACTGAGATGAAAACTGGATCTCTGACTCCAGAGCCCTTGCTCTTTACTAGCCTGCTGGGTGTGGATGGAGGCTGGCGCAGCATGGGAGAGGGGACCTGGAGTCTGGTAGTCAATGGAGAGGCATGGCGAGGCTTCTGGAATCTGTTAAGGAATATGTTTTATAGATGTAACCCACTTCCCTGACACTGCCAGCCAAGCAGTGAGTAGAGTTTACTGTACACCAAAGGCTACATCTAGAGCTGCATAGTCCCATAACATTTCTGCACTCATAGAATATTCTCCATCTGTGTTGTTGAATACAGTAGCCATTAGCCACATGTGGCGACTGAGCAATTGAAACGTGGCTACTGTGACCAAGGAACTGAACTTTTAATTCGTTTTTTTAAAAATTTATTTTAAAATTTATTTATTTTCTATTTTATGGCCGCACTCCATGGCATGCAGGATCTTAGTTCCCCGACCAAGGATGGAACCTGCGCCCCCTGCAGTGCAAGCACAGCATCTTAACCACTGGACCACCAGGGAAGTCCCTAATTTTAATTAGTCTAAATTTAAATTTTAAAACATCTGATTCAGTTACTGGAAAATTTTAAGTATATTTTGAACACTGATATATAAAACTACTTTTTCAATTAAAAATTTGTGAACTCTAAATACAGTTAGCATTCAAATTGATATTTGTTGTACATGTAATATACACTAGATTTCAAAGACTTATATGAAAGAAATGAATATAAAATAGCTCACTAATAATTTTAATTTGCTACATGTTGAAATAATATTTTTGATATGTTGACTTAAATAAATACATTATTAAAATTAATTTCACCTGGTTGTAGAAAAAAATTTTAATGTGGCTACTAGAAAAATATTAGTTGAATGTGTGGTGTGCATTATATTTCTGTTGGACAGCTTTGATCTGAAGGTAGGATCCTGGTACTAACAGAAGTTTCAGTCAAGTGGTGGGGTTGGAAGGCCTTTCCCCAATTTTTACTACTCTAGTTGTCTCCATTCGTCCTTTTCCTCCATACTTCTTACCCCTCACACCCTTGAGGTAGGGAAGGGATTAGGTGCCTAATCATACCTCTACAGAGTATTTAATTTTAAAAGACAGCAGAGGTCATGTGGATGCCTTACATAAAGGAATGGCTCACTGTCAATTGGATTTCAGGCCTCAGTGAGGGGGTATTTGGCCTTGTAGAAGTCTCTGTTGATAGGTGCTGGTGGCATCCTTCTTGGACTTCAAAGATTGTCCTGATTTACATGTTCTGACCATGTAAGTATTCATACTTGTCAAACCTTGGGAATCCCATTTAAAATTCCAAAATGTGTATCCATAGGAAATTATCTGTTCTGCTTATTTGTAATACCACTTTCTCTATTATTAAAAATGGGCCTTTCTGAGGCACTGAAGGACACCTGTACCTGCAAACCTGTCTTGCTGAAGCCCCAAATCAGAGCTGGCATCACCGGGTGAGAGACGAAAATGCTGAAGATTGTACATCTCCAAAGTTGGCTCTTTGGAGCCTCTATTAAAAGGTCATGTAGAATCTCTTATTTATTTATGATTTTAAAATAAAGTAGCCTTGGGGAAAACAACAGAGAGAGGGCATTTGGGTGGACTCATATTATTGCTGAGAGGACTAAATGAATTCATATATGTAAGGTGCTTGGACCAGTGTCTGGAATATAATAAACCCTCAACTCAATCAGTGTTAACTATTAATATAAAATAAGCATAGGATACTTCTAAGTGTGTGCTAGAACTTATGTGGTCACATGTAATCAACATCTGATTCCAATTAATTATTTATTGGAAGCACACTAGACTATCTTACCCAATAGAAAGAAAAGTTAGAACAGTCAGACCCCAGGGAGCTGGGTACAGCTGGACCTCAAGAACTTTCAACGCTGCAGGCACTCTCTGTCTCTTGTCTTTGTGCTTCTGTGTGTGCTGATTTCATTCTCGCTCACTGCAGATGGGCTTCCTCACGTGACCAGAAACCAACAACTCCCCAAACTACCTCTTGCAACTTCGTCCACTGGAGAGAGCTTCTTCTGAGTTATAGTTTATTTTATTTTTATTTATTTATTTTATTTATTTATATTTGGCTGCATTGGGTCTTCGTTGCTGCATGCAGGCTTTCTGTAGTTGCAGAGAGCAGGGGGGCTACTCTTCGTTGCAATGCACAGGCTTCTCATTGCGGTGGCTTCTCTTGTTGCGGAGCACAGGCTCTAGGTGCGCGGGCTTCAGTAGTTGTGGCTACCGGGCTATAGAGTGCAGGCTCAGTAGTTGTGGCACCGGAGCTTTGTTGCTCCGCAGCATGTAGGATCTTCCCGGACCAGGGATCGAACCCTTGTTCCCTGCACTGGCAGGTGGATTCTTAACCACTGTGCCACCAGGCAAGTCACCCTGAGTTATAACTTAAAAAAAAGAAAAAATCCAAGGGAAGGACTATGGGTGGCTTAGCTTGGGTCAGGTACCCATCCTTAGACCAGTCAACTTGGGTGGTGGGAGCCGGGACATATAAGAGCCTGACTGCTCCTGTGGGAAACCTATGATTGGAGTTTGGGTAGAGAAGTTCCCTTACATAAAGGAGCGTGTTGGGCAGACCCTTGCCATGCTCAGTCGTGGGCTGGAGACTGCCAGGGAAAAGCTCGGCCTCAGCTCAATTACTGCAGCATATCCCTACGGTGCTGCAAATTGAGACTGTCAGTTAACTGCTCCTTGTAGCTCATCACTAAGTTCTTTCTTGAAGGGACATTTGAACAGCACACCTATCCGTTGTTGCCGTGGTTCATGCCTTGTGCCGCACAGACTTACTTCTCTGCACAGGTTCAGGGAGCAGCTCCTTCATGCTTCTCCATCCTGTGGCGTCTGAGCTTTCTTTAACCATACCCTTCTCAGGCTGGGATTGCTACACCTGTCCACTCAAGGTTGCAGTTCGATGATAAATTGCTAAGAGGCACCCACGTGGGTCTCTTGAGTTCCACACATAGTCCTCCTTTCTCCCATTGTATAACAGGAGCCCTGCCTCCACTTGCTGATCAGGGACAATGACCACTGCCAGTATGGTGACTCTTCTTCCTGCCTGTTGGTCCTCAGACACAGGAATCCAAAGTGCCCAGGCAGCAGCCATAGTTTGTCATTCACTGTGTTCAATGGCAAGAGTGTACTTCCTGACTAGGCCCTCCAACCCTGAAGAGTCCAGAGTTGCTGTAAGGGGAAACACAAAGTCCTCCAGTGAGGTGATGGTGAGTGGAGTCACTCCTGCTTCCACTTCTTGGTTCCTAGGCACATATTTTCCTCCTACTGGGGACACAGCACCATATAGAGGGCTCTGATTCAGTGCATATACTGCATCCAGGAGCAGTGCCCGATCCTTAAGAGTCTTGCCTCTAAGATGGCATTTCAGCTATGCTTTCAGCAGGTCATTCCATCACTCTATCAGGTCAGCATCTTCTGATGCTGCAGCGAATCTCAAGATCCTGGCCCTACACCCACACCTCCTTTGTTGAGAACAGGGTCCCCTGGTCATATCCTATGTTGTGTGGGATTCTATGCCTGTGGACCAAATACTCTGTAAGCCCCTGGAAACCTGCATAGTGGCAATGGCTGCAGCTCTGAGGTTAGGAAAAGCAAATCCATATTCAAATAAATGTCCATTTATGTGAGAATGAATCTCTGTCTTCCGGGATGCAAGGGGCTCAATTATTCTACTTATTACTGGTGGGCCTCCTCAAGGAACAGAGCCATATAAGGGGCTGGGCACTGGTCTCTGACAGGTTGCATATTCAAAGGCAGTAATTGCAAGGCCAGCTTTGATATGTGGGAGTCCATGCCATTGGGCCCATGCATAGCTTCTGTCTCTGCCACCGCGGCCACTCCATTCATGTGCCCATTGTGCCAGTTCCAGTGACAAAGCTTGCACCCACAATTGCACTGACCTGACTGTAACAAGATTGGCCTTTTCCCTCCTCCTTTAGCTGGTCATACTGGATGCACCCTGTGCCACAGGTGTGAGCTGACGGAGGAACACTATTGCTCTTATCAGGTCCAGTATGTCCCAGTCAACTTATGTGGGGATTTAACAGTAACTATCAATCTGGCAGCCAGAAGAGGAGTGGCACAGCTCCTGAGGGGTATCTGTTGCCTTGAGGAGTGGCCTGTGCAGTGTTGTCCTACACAGCGAGGGGTGGGCCACCTCTGTAAATTCTGGGGGTTCAGGGGAGTCTGCCGAAGCACTATCTTTGAGGGTATCCACTGAGATGTTCCCATCCCATGTTTCAGGGTCCCAGGTTTTCTCAACCAGGGAATAACAGACCTGCCCTGTCTGAGCAGTCAACTGTTTGGGGGGCTCCTAGCTATCAGATCCTGAGTTTACTCCTGTGTTGTGCTAACTCTTCTACTTTGTAAGCTACTAAAGAGACCTTCTGGCTCTTGTATTTAGCCATAACTATTTGTTAATTGCCCTCCATTTCCAATTATTCCTCTGTAGGATGTCAATGCAACTTTTTAATGCCCAGCCAATTCCACTTTCCTTATGCCTGATCACAGGCATTTAAAAAGGCTTGCATCATCTCACCAGCCAGGGCATTCAGCACTAGGACGTCACTCTCAAGTCACTACTAGTGATATTTTTAGCAACTGGGCTACCACTGGTAGCTGAGACTATCCATGTCCACATACCACTTGGAAGGGATCCTCCTTAACAGGAGGGAGGTATGTGGTCCAGTCTTCAAACTGAGCTTGTCATTTCAGTCCACTTCCAGTACCATTTGTGTTGGTGGTTCCTCTGGGCAGCAGATATCAAGGCAGAGTTAGAAATGCAAGAGATTTATTGCTGGTAACATCTATTAAAGGACAAAAGGGGAAAGGAGCAGGAGTAGTCAGGGTAGAATTTTAGACCGTGATACAGGTCTGACACATGGGAAAGGAGAGGGGAAAGGAAGGACTGAGTAGGAAGAGCCTTAGACTGAGGTATATAGCTCTGACAAAATCTTGGCCAGCCCACAGAGGGGGCCAATGTTGGGCAGAAATGTCCAGGTACTAGTAGCTATACCACGCTTAGTCACTGGCTGAGAGCTTCCTGGGAAGAAGGTGGTCACGGTGTGTAGTAACTAGAGGACAGAAGAGGGCTTCTGAGATTTTGGTAATGATCTGTTTCTTAGTCTGGGTTTCATGTGTGTAGTCATTTTATAAAATTTTATCAAGCTCAGTTTTGATCTGTGAACTTTTATGAATATATGCTGTATTTCTATTTTTAAAAAGTCTTAGGTTTTTCTTAGGAAACCTAAGTTTCCATCAGTGAAGGACCTGCTAAATAAATCATAGGACAGTCATACAATGGAATACAATGAAATGGTTTAAAAATAATGATGAAAACCTATATTTAATGGCACTAGCGTATGTTCACGATATAGCATTTTTTAATTTAAAGAAGTGACACAAAAATATGTTCAATATGATTCCTTTTACCAAAAATGTAATAAAGCATGTTTTTACACTTAGAAAAAGGATTATGAGTATTTTCCATAAAATATTAATAGTGGTTATCTTTGGACAGTATATTAATAATTATTATTTTCTTTATCTTTTTAATGTAGTTTCTAAATTTTTCTAATGAAAATTTAATACTTTTTTAGTCCAAACTCTTCCCCAAAAACTATTTAAAAATAAATAAATTGGTCTATGTTTTAAAATAAGTAATCACTCTATCATTCAATGTTCACACTGAGTATCTACAAAGAGCAGAACTTTGTGCTAGGTCTTTACAGGGATTTTTTTTAAAAAGAGCCTAAGAGGATAAACTTTGGGAGTTTATCCCTTCTTGGAGACATGACAGACACACATAGAATTAGAGAATTAGTTTATAGTCAATAGCCAGGTTATGAGATCCTTTAGGGTAGGGAATCAAAGCTTATTCATGTATGTACACCCAGGGTCTTTTGCATTGCCTGGAATATATCAGAGTTCCATAGGTATTATTCAACCAAATGAAGAAATTAACTAATGAATAATAAATTAATTTTAAAAATGAATGTTGGATGAGGATAAGGCATTTGGGACTAGGGAGTAGTATGAGATGGCTACAGAATTGGCAATGTCATTCATAATGTTATAATCATGTTTCAGCTACAGTCTATAAGGTGATGACTCCTGCATCCTTACCTCCTTCCCTTACCTCTTTCATGAGTTGCAGACAAACATTTATAACAGCAAACCTAATGTTGACACCTGGATGTTCCAAAGGCACCTGCAATGTTTGAGGTTGAACTCATTTTCTCACTAACCCTGTTCCTCCTCTCCTGCTGCTAATGCCACTCAGACCAGAATCGTAGAAGTCATCTTGGACTTCATCCTCTCTCTCAGTCTTCACATTCAGTTTGTTAATAAAAATGTTGTTATTTCTATTTCTTGAATAATTTTAGAATTTGGATTTTCCTCCCCTCTGGTTTCTTCCCTCCGGCCATTCTTCCTTACCTATCTATCTTCTTTGTCATTGTTAAGTTGATTTTTCTAAAATGCAAATTTAATCATGCTTCTCTCTTCCTTAGGGTTGTCTAATAGCTCTTTGCTGCTGTAGGATAAAACCCGTATTCCTTGGTTAACCTGGCTTACAACGTCTTCCACATCAGGTCCTGTCTACCTCACATATCTCCCCACAAGGCTGGGGGATCCTGGTGGTGGGGATTATATTCTCTTCATCTTCATCATTCCAGTGCCTAACACAGTTTTAAGAATCCAATAAAGTTTTCCTAAATGAGTGAATGAAGAGATAAGACCTGAAATAGGCTTTGAAGTTTAGGCTGAGTGGATAAAATATAGATAGAGGATCTAATCTGGATCCTTCAAACAATTATTGGGCTACTAAGTTGAGCTTATTGATCAAAGAGATTTCTTGTCATTAATTTTTGTATCTCCATAACCTTCCAATGCTTAGCACATAATAGGTATTCAATAAATATTGGATTAACTAATAAATAAACTGATGAATGGCATTATGTATTTAGCCAAGTGAGCATTTCTTTTGGGAAATGTAATGCTCAATTAACTACAGAGCAACTTATTTGGGGAAGAGATGAAAACTCCATTAATTCTTTGTGACAAGGCTACTATGCTGGCCACATACCTGAGCAAACAGACCAGGCCTGAAGAGCACAAATTTTATTGACCAGAATAGGGACCTGCTGTTGGAGAGGACACCTGTCTTCCTGAGGTCAGCAACTCCAGCATTAGATTTAATAACTGTAACCAGATCTGGCTACAGGTGCTGCCAGAACAGGGATATCCCAAGGTGTTGTTACTGGATGCTAATTTTGAATAAACACCTCCTGGAGGCTTTAAGTCTTTCAAAATGAAGACTGTATGCTCTAAGAAGTCATAAATATTATTGGACTTTCCATTTTAAGTAGATCGTTAAACTCATATTTTTTATAGTTGGGACATGTAATGGACATGCTGACATTTTAATACTTATATTGAGGTTTAGAAGTCAAATATTTTACAAGGCCCTGGGAACTCATTTGCAAAATAGTGTGTTATGAAAAGTGACCCTGGTGCAATATGATCACTCCCTTCGGAGAACCTGCAAGTAAATTTAGTTAGTTAAAGCTTCTGCCAGCATGATTCTAGCCCAGAGAATAACAAGGATATCTTCAGTTGCCAGTTGCTCTTATCTGCTGCTTCTCCTGCTGCCTAATTTGGAGAAACTCCATTTTGCTACAGGTTCAAGTCTCTGGGTTATCTTACACCTGGACTTTTTTTCTCCATCTGTTTGTTTCTCTGGAGCTTTCGAGGAAACTCAGCGGTCCATGATATAGTGCCTTTTACTCACAATACAACAGGGTAAGCTGGTTAAAATACCAATAGTCAAGACTTTGTAATGCTTTTTTTTTCCCTTGACAGGAAGGGTATTAATCGACCTTATTAGTTAAGTGAAGAGATTAAAATTTAATAATAACCTTGGCTAATCTTCCATCATTAAGTTGGAATGCGGCTGAATGCTTTCTACTGTCATGCCAACATGAAATGGCTTTTCTTGCTTCCAGTTTAACTAGCTAGTAACTTCAACAAATAAAGCTTAAATCTTAAACTGAGATGGTTTCCTTTTGGCCCTCTGGGGCAGAAAATGGAGAAACAAAAAGGAAGGCCAACTTATTCATCCTGGTCACCAAGAGGCTTGGAGCTTTAGGGAAAGATTTCCCCAGAGATGATAAGATGTCATTTACAGTTCTCTAAAAAATTATTAATTTTTCAAAGGCAATTTGATTTTTAATGCTTCTGCAATCTCAGTGTAGTGGTTTTTTATAGCCCTGAGCTATGTGTTTAAACACACATCAAAATGTCAAAGTGGACCTCTATACATCACCCCTTCCTGCTGTTTTAAAAATGGTTTCTTTAATTATTTTCAGAGCTACAACTTCGTTTGAAAACAATTTGAAATGCCTCTGAGTAGTTACAAGCAAAGCTGCTCACCTGGTACCCTCTCAGCATTAGGCAGGAGCAAATGCAGGCTTGTTAAGAGTTTGGCACCTATGAATATTCACGAGGGACAAGGTATCCTAGTGGTGAAAAGCACAAGCTCTGGAATCTGATAAGCTGGGTTTGAGTCCTGGGTCCACTGCTCACTAGTTATGAGACTTGTGCAAGTTACTTAAACTGTCATTGGTTAAAAGGGAACAATAATAGCCTCTACTGAGCGTAACACAGTGCCTGGCACAATAGCAAGTGCTTGGTAAATCTTATTAGCAAAAATAATACTAATAAACAGCAGCAGCAGAAAAACATTACACCTACAAGATTTTGCACTAAGTTCTGAGGATACAACAATGTGTAAGATACATGTTCCATCCTTCCCAGGCTGATTAGAGAGGAAAGGATACATATACACATATGTTTATTTAGACACATATAGTAAGTTGAGATTCACAGCTATGAGTGGGTGAACGGAAGTTTTGTTGAGGAAGAAAGACAGGAGCTTTGCCTTGGAGGAAGGGCAGGATCCAGATATGCTGACTACAAGACTGGGCACATTCTCAGGGCTGTCACAGTTGCATAATTGCCTCTTCTTGTCAATCTCCTTGAGCATCTCATGTACCTCAAAGGCTAAGAATTCATGGGGCAGGGAGGTAGGGGGACTTAAAAGGTCTTTGGCTGTTTTTGTTTTTTTTTAAACTGAATATTTTCAGTTTGGTCATTTGAAAACAAAGATTTGTTGCTAGTTTAAAAAATACTTATTTTCCTTAAGTAAAGGAAATATTTTGTAGAATGAAGAATGGAAATAATCCTCTCCCACAACAAAATAAAATATTATTTATGCTTTTTTTGGTAGTAAAAATATTATACTTGCCTACCTTTCTTTGGAGGTAACATAAACAGATATGATACTTGGCCCTGAGATACAATAAAAACTCTGGACTATCCAAGTTTATATACAGTTTAATAAATAATGCTTAAGGAAAAGTGTGTGGCCCAATTTAGTCCAGGGGAAATATGATAGTGACTTTGATGAGAGTGACGGCAACGAAAAGGGGGGAGAACTGTATAGATTCAAGATCTTTATAGACAGCCTATTTCAGGCATGACATATTGTAAGGAGAACAAGCTAGTAAGTAATATTTTCCAAAAGACTGTTCTCTGGAGACAATAAAGGTATTTGGTGCTCTATTATAACCAGAAACTTTATCAAAAGATAGTTAAAAAAAAAAAATCCCAAACACTGACATGCTACTTGTAGAACTACTAGAATGTCTGCCTTGGAACCGTACTCATTCATTTATTCTTTTATTCCTTAAAAAAATTAATTTATTATGTTTTCTTCTATGTGCCATGCAGTATGTGTTAGGTACCACATATATGGTTGTGAATAAAACAGATATGTTTCCTTCTTTCATGGAGCTGGAAGAAGACAGACAATAAAATATCACTGTATAATTATACATTCATCCTTTTACTCCAAGAACTAATTCTTTAGCACATATTACGTGTTGGGGAATATTTTGGGTTCTGGAGATAATAATGAGCAAAAATAGACTGGTTCCTGCCTTCATGGAGCCTACATTCTGAGGGGAGGGGCAACTTAAAGAGTTACACTAAAGATGGTAAAGTTTTAACTATGTAAGAGCTATGAAGGGATATAGAATAAGGGAAATTTGACCTCACAAGGAGGAAGTGAAGAATGGATGGAAGGACTTCCCTGGTGGCACAGTGGATAGGAATCCACCTGCCAATGCAGGGAACGTGGGTTCGATCCCTGGTCCGGGAAGATCCCACATGCTGCAGAGCAACTAAGCCCATGAGCCACAACTACTGAGCCTGCGCTCTAGAGCCCGTGAGCCACAACTACTAAGCCCGTGCTCTGCAACAAGAGAAGCCCACGCACCTAGAGTCCGTGCACCACAACAAGAGAAGCCACCGCAAGGAGAAGCCCACGCACCGCAACGAAGAGTAACCCCCACTCGCCACCACTAGAGAAAGCCTGTGCGCAGCAATGAAGACCCAATGCAGTGAAAAATAAATAAAATTAAACCTTTAAAAAAAAAAAAAGGATGGAGAACTGAAGGGTGAGGAAGAGTTAGCTGGCAAAAGGAGGGAGGGCAGAGCATTCCAGAAAGAGGGAAAGGCATGTTGCTGAGGCTGTGGTATGTCATAGAGGCTGAAAGATGGTAAGTTTGGCTAGAAGAGGAAGATTAACCCATGAAGGAGACAGAGAGGGGGCAGCTGGAGGTGAAGGAGCAAACCCATAGAAGCCACGGGAAGACTGTTTCAAAAAGGAAGTCACAGAGTCAAATGCTGCTGGGAGGTTAAGTAACACGAGAACTGAAAGTGTCCCCTGGATTTCACAACATGCAGGTCATTGGTGAGCCCAGTGGAATGATGGGCCAGAAGCCAGAATGGAATGGTTTGAGAATGAGTCAAAGGTGAGGAAACATAGGGAACAAGGTTATAGTTTAGGAATCACATTTGGTCACATGTAATGGAACCTGATGACAGTAGCTTAACTAAATAGAGTTATTTTTCTCACATAACAAAAATGACAAAGGGTGACATTCAGGCTGGTGCAGTGCTCCATGATGTCATCAATATCCTAGAACCCTTCTTTCTGCTCTGTCATCCTCAATATGGGCTTTTTTTTTTTCCATTGTGAATACAAGATGGCTGCTCACTCTCAAGCCAGTGCTACAGACAGAAGGAAGAAAGAAACATCAAAGGGAAAGGTTTGGTGTCTATACCAGGAAAGCAAGCATTTTCTATAAATCCTCAGCTGACTTCAGCTTACATGTTATATGTCAGAGTTGTGTCATGTGGCCACTCCTAGCTGCAAGGGAGGCTAGGAAATGTAACTCTTTAGCTTGACCCATTGCTGCTCTAAAAGAATCAGCTTCTGTGGAAGAATGGGAGATGGATATTGAGAAGGCAACCACTGCAGCTACATAGCACGTACAAATCACACGTTCATAAAGTGTGTCCATAAAGGGAAGGAGATAATAAGATGATAGTTGGAGGGGGATGTGGGATTGAGTGACTTTTTTTAAAAAATGGGAATGACTGGAATGTATTTAAAACTTGATGAGAAGGGTCTAATTGAGAGTTTAAATATACGTGAACAAAAAAACTATAATTGACAGTGTAATGTTCCTTAAAAAGAAGGAGGGAATGGAATCTAAATGAGAAGAGGGATTTACATTAAAGAGCAATAAAGATAGACTCTCTGTTGTAATGACAGGAAGGAGGAAAGTAGGCCTATATATTTTATATTAAGAAATGGGGCTTCTATTTCCTCTATAATGTAGGAGGTGAGGTTCGCTATCGCCAACGAGAAAATAGAAGAGAATGATCAGGGTTTTGAGAAGTTTGAGATGTTAAAGTTTGAAATACCTGTTTTAGAGCAAAACTGACTCAAGTATAAAGGGCACAAAGAAACTGCTATTAGGGAATGTTGTTCTCATGTGCCTTTCCTGAGAAATAGGTTAGAGAATGAGCTTCAGACAATCAGAATGAATAGAAAGACATCAACAAAAGGCCTGGTGTTGAGTATTAAATATACAATGACTTATAGAACTACCTACACCCATGCCCATGCTTAGCTGAATATCCTCCCATCCTCATGATTAACATAAACATCATTTATTCAACAAATATTTAGTGAATATCCTCTACATGCTAGATAACTATGCATGTCATGTAGCATGCTAGGAGGAGTTGGGGTGGGTGAGAAATAGAGCCAAGGAGAGGGCAGCAGTGGGAAAGTAATTGTTAGAAATGGTGAATGTTCTCTTTTTTTAAAAAAAAATTTTTTAACATCTTTATTGGAGTATAATTGCTTTACAATGGTGTGTTAGTTTCTGCTTTATAACAAAGTGAATCAGCTATACATATACATATACCTCCATATCTCCTCCCTCTTGTGTCTCTCTCCCATCCTCCCTATCCCACCCCTCTAGGTGGTCACAAAGCACCAAGCTGATCTCCCTGTGCTACGTGGCTGCTTCCCACTAGCTATCTATTTTACATTTGGTAGTGTATACATGTCCATGCCACTCTCTTACTTCGTCCCAGCTTACCCTTCCCCCTCCCCGTGTCCTCAAGTTCATTCTCTACATCTGCATCTTTATTCCTGTCTTGCCCCTAGGTTCTTCAGAACCATTTTTTTTTTTTTTTAGATTCCGTGTATATGTGTTAGCATACGGTATTTGTTTTTCTCTTTCTGACTTACTTCTCTCTGTATGACAGACTCTAGGTCCATCCACCTCAATACAAATAACTCAGTTTCGTTTCTTTGTATGGCTGAGCAACATTCCATTGTATATATGTGGATGCTCTCTTAACTGCGGAGATGCATAGAAGTCTTAACACTCAGGCCTAGGACGAGTGGCTAAACTCCACCCAGGCCATGGCATGCAAGGGGTGGTCTGACATGAGGGATAAGAAAGGGGTGGTGGCATCTGACTTTGGAAGCTCCAGGCAATTGTCATGGTGCCAGGGGCAGACCTAGAGTCAGATCAATTGGAAATAAGGGCACCTGGAAGAGAGGTCCAGCTGTGAAGCTAGTGGGTGCAAAGTTAGAGGGTGGAATAGGTTTCAAAGTTAGAGGGTGGAATAGGTGCAAAGTTAGAGGGTGGAATAGGTTTCAGCCTGTTTCCTTCTTGGCTGATTTCTCAAAATGCCAGCCTCAGGAGGCTGCAGGAACTTTAATGTTAGATTCCCCCAAAGTAAAGGAGCCTGAAAGACTGATGCAAGAAAATTTCATCTGAATAATGCTGTCCATGTCAAGAGCTAGGCTACCCTGCGTACGTATCTATCTTAGAATGCCTACTGCAGTAGGATATTACCTATTTCTGCATTCTACTTACCACTATGGATATTTCTATATTCTACTTATCACTATGGAGAGAATATATCATACTCAATGGGGCAGACAGTAATAATAACCACCGTTTATTGCACATACTGTCAATACATGTCAGACACTGTTCTAGATACATAATGGGCTGTATTTCATTTTATCCTTGCAACAACCCTCTCAGTTAGCTATTACTGTTCCCATTTACAGAAGACGAAGCTGAGCCTGGTCCAATGAGTTTAAATTATTTTGCCCAAGATCACACGACTATAAATGGCCAAGCCAGGATTCTAGCCCATGTGTGACTCCAAACCTACCATTATGTCACGCTGTTCTAGTATGGTGTTGAACCCTTAATGAATGTCACTTAAATGACGATTGAATTGGGCTGCTTCCTTAGTAAGCAAAACTGGGATCACAGCCCATTTCTCAGGATCTGTTGCTAAAAATCACAAGACCATACTGCCCTCTATCAGCTTCAGTGACATCGGCTACTGGTAATTTTCAGAATGAATAAGAATATCTGACATTTATATTGTGATATATACTTACAAAAACATTTTACTCAACCTTACCACGTATATTATGAGCACTGAAACCAACACGCTTATACACACAAAAATGAATGAAAAATTTTTAATGACTATGAATTCAATTTGTGGTAAAGTCTAGTTATACTCATTGTAGCATTCACTCTTCCATAACCTGCCACTTAAAGCTTTATTTTTACTTCTAGAGAAGTAAAAAAAAAGTGATTTAGGTTTTTCTAACTTTTGTCTGTTTCCTTTTCACTTATTTAATGGAAAATTTCAAAGATATACAAAAGTAGAGAAAACAGAACCTCCAAGTATAACTCAGCTTCAACAATGATTATTTTTCCAGCAAGTATGATGACATGATTTCTGACAGAGTTATCTTTTAAATCCTTTCTGATTTAATTACTACTTCATTCAGATAATATCTTGGTCTTTCCATATTAATGGTATAATTGCTACCTTATACTAATTAATCATGGCTGATATAAGGGACTTTTGATATATTGTTAAATGTTATTGTTGGAGTTAGCTCACTATAGCCCACAAAGTATTTCTGTCTTAACCTGAGAATATGATTGTTTTGTGTTTTAAGTTTTGGCTTAGCTTGGCTATGAAAATGAATTTGTTTGGTAACTGTTGGGCACTGTTGTGTTGGTCCATGTTTACCACACTGACCATCCAATCTTAACCCTCTTTCTGTTAACACAGAAACTGAGAAAAAAACTTATTCTATGCAAAGATAATCAGAACAGAAAATGCAGCTGCCTGAATAATGTCAGCGTGCATAATGTATTTCACAGCTATTTGTAGTAGGTCCACTCAGAGAGTTATCTGATGCTCATAATCCCCAAAGTTTGATGCCAGTGTGGGCAGGCTGACTTTCCTGGTTCTGATCCTTAGCCAGCCTTCCTCACAATATGACAAAGTGGATCAGGTAAGAGAGCATGAATATTTCAACGAAAACCTATCCTCCTACTGGAAAAAACAAATGAAAACAATAACAACAATAAAACTATACTCAACTCCTGGAATTCTTGAGAGTGGAGCCTTTATACTGTATTTTTATATAAATATGATAAACATATTTCAAGTTTTTTTCCCAGGAATTTTAAGATTGATGTATTTTTTACTCTTTTAGCTAAAAGACAAATACTTCATTAAGATGTAGATTTATTAGAGAATTTTTCTTATATAAAAATTTCAAGTTAAATTCTGACCCTTTTCCAAGGCCTCAAATGATTTTTAAAATAGATTGATCACATATCTTTTTTTTTTTCTGTCATTTTTTCTTTCAGCAATAGCGGGATGTCAAATCCCTAATAATCTGAAATTGGTTCAGTGTGATCTAATAGTACTATTTGCTTCCACACCTCTTTTTCTTCTGGTCACTTACTCTAACGTAATTACAATTTTATAGATTCAGATTTAATGAATTGTATTTCAAGCTACCTGGTGAACTATTTGTTTTAACCCATCCAGTTATATAGTTAATAATTTTTAGTATTTTCTTATAATTGCTTCTTTAAGGTAAGAATCTTGACAGTTATTCACCTTCCTAATCAAAACACTGTTTTACATTTTGATATATTCTTAATTAAATGAAAATATTTTCTATTTACAAGAGACACACAAAACAATATGTCAAAGTTAAAAATAAAGGAATGGGGGTGCTTCCCTGGTGGCGCAGTGGTTGAGAGTCCGCCTGCCGATGCTGCCGAGGGGACGCGGGTTCGTGCCCCGGTCCAGGAGGTTCCCACATGCCGCGGAGCGGCTGGGCCCGTGAGCCATGGCCCCTGAGCCTGCGCGTCCGGAGCCTGTGCTCCGCAAAAGGAGAGGCCACAACAGTGAAAGGCCCGTGTAACGCAAAAGAATAATAATAAATAAATAAATAAATAAAGGAATGGAAAAAGATTCACTAGGAAAATGCTAACAAAAGGTGGATATAACACTTTCATACTCATTATTCTACTTGGATATTATTTGGTATAGCACTGCAGTATTGTAAATATATAACTTTTATGTACTAAGCAGTCTGAAACAAACAGGTAATAGCGATGACTTCTTAATCCCAATGTATCGTTCTTGCCTACCCCACCCCATTGCCTGCAGGGTCCCCCACAATTCAGTAGGTGCCCAGTGCCAGTTTCTCCAGTGTTTTTATACTCACTCCCAATGAACTCTAGTTACATCCTTTCATGCCACTCTTTCAAAATCTAGCACTGAATAAACCAACTACACTTGCAACTGGAGCTCAACCAACTTCATAGTCAACAACCTTGATCTTCCCCCATGCCCAGTGATATCTCCACTTCAACTTAGCCTCTTGCAAACCTGTCCATATCAAATTCTATCACAGGCCCAGCTCAGGCTGAATCTCCATCCAATGAGAAGCTTCCCATGGCCCTGGAGGTCTACCCATTCTGTAAAAACCTCCAGGCCTCGACCTCTGGCCTTACAACACAGGCTCTGAGCTTTCCGTCCTCTGTGCATCATTTAAGGGCTGGCCCAAATGTGGTAGTCCTCCTCCTTCCTTTTCTCATCAGCCCAAAACAATTACATTTCCGCCCCTGGGTTTATTCCTTCTAAATACATACTATGCTGAATGTTATATTCTTATTCTGTTCTAGGCACTTGGTCACCAACACTAGTTTAAAAAAAAAATTCTGTGGGGAGGGACAATATAGGGGTAGGGGATGAAGAGGTATAAACTATTGGTATAAAATAAGCAACAAGGATATATTGTACAATACAGGGAATATAGCCAATGTTTTATAATAACTATAAATGGAGTATAACTTTTAAAAATTGTGAATCACTATATTGTACACCTGTAACTTACATAATATTGTACATCAACTATACTTCAATTAAAAAATAAAATTAGGGCTTCCCTGGTGGCGCAGTGGTTGAGAGTCCACCTGCCGATGCAGGGGACACGGGTTCGTGCCCCGGTCCGGGAAGATCCCACATGCCACGGAGCAGCTGGGCCCGTGAGCCATGGCCGTTGAGCCTGTGCGTCCAGAGCCTGTGCTCCGCAATGGGAGAGGCCACAACAGTGAGAGGCCCGCGTACCGCAAAAAAAAAAAAAAAATAAAATAAAATAAAATAAAATAAAATTAATTAATTAAAAAAATTCTGACCATGATCCACAGTAAAAAATATATTTTAGGGATTTCCCTGGTGGCGCAGTGGTTGAGAACCGCCTGCCAATGCAGGGAACACGGGTTTGAGCCCTGGTCTGGGAAGATCCCACATGCCGCAGAGCAACTAAGCTCGTGTGCCACAACTACTGAGCCTGTGAGCCTAGAGCCCACACTCTGCAGCAAGAGAAGCCACCGCAATGAGAAGCTAGTGCACCGCAATGAAGAACAGCCCCCGACTCACCATGACTAGAGAAAGCCTGCACATAGCAACGAAGACCCAACACAGCCAAAAATAAAAAAATTAATGAATTAAAAAATATATATATTTATATTTTATATTGTGACAAGGTGCATCAAAGTTTTCCCTAAGCAATACTTAGTTCCTTTACCATGTGGCAATGAAATCTGATATTTTCTTTTTATTCTATTAAAAAAATTCAGCCACTAAATTGATTTCACTAACCACTAATGGGTCAAAACTCTGAGTTTGAAAACCCTTGATCTGAAGAGTCTCCCCACCGCCCCCCACTCCTAACCCCACCCCACCGGCTGCCACAAGACTCTTTTGGCATCTTTTTTATCAGAACCAGGTCAGGTAACATGAAGGCATATCTAAAACAATCACCGCCTAATTTCCTAGATATTCTAAAGAGGAATTCTTTTCCACTGAAGGACAGCAGTTTCTAGGCTATAAAAGAGGTACTTTTAGTGCTTGGAAATGGTGGAGATTTATTTAAAGCCTTCTAGAAAATATCCATGATCTGAAATCTTATTAAAGAATGCATGATTGAAAGTCAGGCAAACTGGTCCTTGTTTCACTCTGCCACCGAGTGTTAGGAGGTAAATCACTCAGCCTCTCGGAACCAAGGGGTCTCAATCTAGAGAATGATATGTAAATCTGATGACATATAAACCCTATAAATCTAATGATTCATTCACTCATTCATTTGCTCATTCACTTCACAAATGCTTCATTAAGTATGTGCCAGGTAGGCCTCTCACTGCTCATCTGACAATTCAGACTGGGAAGGCCAATGTTATAAATTTATCACACATCACATGTGATCATATGCCAGGGCTCCTTCACATCAAATATATGCTTCATCAGGCACCACAGGGGAATAAGCTGCTTCATACAAGCATATTACCCAAAAAAATGATGATCATTTATATAAAACACTTAATAAAGTCTCTCTAAAATGTCTTAGAGATTATACTGTACCTAATTTCATTAATGGTTTAAAATAGTTAATTCTAATAGTAAGGAGCTTAATTTTAAGACTTATGAATTCTTACACAAGTTTAATTTAAAATGTCAAAAATGTAATATTTGCTCTAATTCCCTCTCTTTTCTTTTTTCTTCCCACCACATTTTTACTCTTTTAGTTTAACTGTCACAACACCAGGTGAGTTGGCACAATCAGTGGTTAAGAGAATTACTGAAAGCCATTCCTACACCAACATAGATAGCAATTGCTTAACTGTACACAAACATGATTATGAACTACATAAAATATCACATAAAACTCAGATTAAATATATCCTCCAACCCCCAATTCAGCATGATCCCAAAAATGTCCATAGCCACTCCAGTGCCCCATGATGTGAGGGTAAGTGTGATGGAGGAGGAGTTGGAGTGAAGAGATAGCAGTCTTAACTGATTGTTAATTTTACAAAGATTTACGGTCATGTGAACACATCATCATGGACCCCCACTCCCAAGGCTTTGGAAGGGGCTTGTACAAATGAAAGGGCCTGAAATTTAAGCTTCACTAGGTCATGGTAAACCTGCTTCCACAAGTATCAATCACTGAGTGAAAGTGTGAATATGGTGAGCCAGTTATGAGCCTGACTCTGGGGTTAAATGGGTTGGCGTTTGATTTTTAACTTCACTTTAACTAGTTTGTGACTGTGAGTAAGTTAATTTCTCCGTGCCTCTGTTTTTCAATCTGTGAAAAGGGGATAATATCTTAACACATAGGGCTGTACTGAGATATTGAAAGATATTGACACAATGTGTAAAGCATGTGGTTTGGTGCCTGGCAGATGGATAACACTAATAATACTTCCCTGGCAGTCTAGGGGTTAAGACTTCGCTGTCCAATACAAGGGGTGAGGGTTCGATCCCTGGTTGGGGAGCTAATATCCCACATGCCTCGCGGACAAAAAACCAAAACATAAAACAGAAGCAATATTGTAATTTAATAAAGACTTTAAAAAAATGGTCCTCATCAAAAAAAATCTTTAAAAAATCTTTTAAAAAAAAGACAATAGTTATACGATGATGATGACTACATTGACTATGATAATGTGGTCAAAGGATGTTGAAGAGTATAATGCTTTTTGATTCTATAGTAACTGTTTCCCAAACAACTGTGATTTTTTAATTCCTTTGGTTGACTTGGTTTTAGTTTCCAAAGTTTTGCAAGATTCTGCAATAAAAGCTGATGAAAAATGACTTAAGTAATTTTCTCATTTAAACTAAGAAGCAGCATAAACAAAAAGGGCATTAAGGCAGAAAAAAATGGCAAAACTTCGGGAAATATTTTCATATTCCTAGGATCCAGAGATACGACTAATTTTCATACTACTGTCAAGTTATTCCAAGACCCCTGACTTCCTTCAGCTCCCTCTTTGCTCTGTGGCCTCTTATCAGTCTTAGATCAGCTACAGCTGTTCTTTGCACAATTTTAGCTCTAATTTCCATGAGTTTTCCTATTCCATGCCCCTCTGTAAAATCTTTGTTTGTTTTTGTATAACTAAAGGTTATAGCAGCAGGGAAAAGTTTAGGATGGAAAAAAAATTCTGCCATCCACTTCTTGGCTCCATTTAGGGTCACTCTCTCACTCTTCTGTCAGTTTTACCGGTGTTTGGAAATGTGCTTGTTCATTGATCCAGAGACTCCTCATCCCCCCTCAATCAAAGTTCTAAAAAAAAAAAAAAGTTCTATAGAAGGGAGAGTTGCAGCTATATATACACATAACTATATGGAACATCTGCAACAGTCATATATATGTATGTTTGTATATATATATATATATTTTTTCAATGTCCAGTGGACAAGCAAGTTTAGTGTTTTGAGAAGCTGAAGAAATGATATTATAGATGTTCTGTCTCTAGAAGCAAAGATGAAAATCTTTGCTTTGGGGAAGAGTTGCCAAAATGGAACCTGCAAAATGCAAATGACAAGCAGGAATCCATCAATTGCTCTTGGAGACACTGTGAAGATAAACTGCAGGCAATTGTAAAGCATCTGAAAGCTTAAAATGTTAAGCCTTTTATTCAGGGAAACAAATGTTAGCAAGACTATATGCTTTCCAGTAAGAGAGCTGGTTTTGTTTTTTGTTTTTCTAATTGCAACTGTAGACTGGTGTGTCCCTGAAAGTGATGCTTCTTGGAAGATGTGTGCGTGTTTTTGTTAAAGCATTTGCTCATGGGAGATTGTAATGTTAGACCGCAGGCAGGTTACTGTGCAGGTCTGAACTTGTCTTCTCCCCATGCTAGAAAAAAAGCCATGAAAAGGACTTAGAGTGTGTGAAATAATTAGAAAATGTATGTATTGGTCTCTGCCCCTGGTTCCTGGCACAAAGTTCCTAAAACTTGTAATTTTCTAACTGATAGGAGTGTCTTTTGTTCTAATGAGGCAGTGGTTGGTGGGCTCCTGGATGGGAGCTGGTCACCAGCAAGACCAAGCTGTGATTAGAAGCTTGGAACTTTCAGCTCCACCCCCTATCCTCCAGGAAGGGGAGAGAGGCTGGAGACTGAATTAATAATCTGTCTTGCCTATGTGATGAAGCCACCATAGAAATCCCAAAAGTACAGGGAACTTCCAGGTGGCTGGACACATGGAGGATGGAGGTACCAGGAGGGTGGCATGCCTGGCAAGGACATGGAAGCTCTGTGTCCCTTCCCCCATACCTTGCCTTATGCATCTCTTCCATCTGGATATTCATCTGTATCCTTTGTCATATCCTTTTAAAATAAACTGGCAAACATGAGTTAAATATTTCCTTGAGTTCTGTGAGCCACTGTAGCAAATTATCAAACCCAAGGAGTAGGTTGTGAGATGTATAGCTGATCAGTCAGAAACACAGGTGACAACCTGGGACTTGCAATTGGCATCTGAAGCGGCGGCGGGGGGGGGGTGTCTTGTGGGACTGAGACGTTAAACTATGTGATCTGATACTACCTCCAATAGTGTCAGAATTGAGTTAAATTATGGGACACCCAGATGGTGTGACAGAATTTCTAGATGTGTGGAAAACTAGCACATCTGGTGGCAGAAGTGATGTGAAGTGTGGTAGTAGAGTGAGAGTACGGGAGACACAGGAGGTATTTTTCCCTTACAGAGTGGTTTGGCCCAGTGTATAGACTACATTGCAGGGTAGGGTAGAAGATGTCCTACACGTGACATTATTCAAGACTCAGTAATCAGCTTTGGAAATATTCTGTCATCCATGGTGATTGGTTTATCCTGGCCATATGGAGCCAGACCACATCTGAGAATATCTAGAATCTATAAAGAACTCTCAAAACTCAATAATAAGAAAACAAACAACACAAACATTTTAAAAATGGGCAAAAGATTTGAAAAGATACTTCATAGAGAAGCTATAAAGATGGCAAATAAGCACATGAAAAGATATGCTACATCATTAGCCATTAGGGAAATATAAATTACAATCATAGTGAGATTCCACTACCTTTATTAGAATGGCTAAAATAAAAGGCTGACCATACTAAGTACTAGCAAGGATATGGATCAACTAGAACTTTCATACATTGCTAGTGGGAATGTAAAATGATACAACCACTTTGGAAGACCTGGCAATTTCTTAAAAATTAAATATATACCTACCATCTGACACAGTCATTCTACTTCCAAGTATTCAGCCAAGAGAAATGAAAGCATATGTTCATGCAAAGACTTATATGCAAATGTTCAATGCAGCTTTGTAATAGTTCCAAACTGGAAACAATCCAAATGTCTCTCAACAGCAGAATGGATAAGGAAATTGTAACATATCCATAAAATGGAATACTATTTAGCAAAGAAAAGAAAAAACTACTGATACACACAACATGGATGAATCCCAAAATAACTATGTTGAATGAAAAAAGCCAGACAAAAAAGAGTACATACTGTATGATTCCATTTATAGAAAAATTATAGAAAATGCAAACTAATCTATACTGACAGAAAGCAGACCAGTGGTTTCCTGGGGATGGGAGTGAAGGCAGGAACAAGGAATTACAAAGAGGCATGAGGAAATCTTTGAGTGTGATGGGTCTGTTCATTATCTTGATTTGGTGATGGTTTCTCCTGCTATACATAAGTCAAAACTTACCAAATTGTACACTTTAAAAATGTGCCTTTATTGTATGTCAATAACATCTGGCATTAAACCTGCTAAAAATAGCATATTTCCAACTTAACTTTCTTTTTAAAAAATATTTTTGAGGAACATATACATATAGTATAGTATTTACCTTCCTCCTAGCCAGATCCTACAAAAAGCTGTTCCAGTACCACACTATACAGGAGAGTGCAAAGGAGCAGAAGTGGTAGAAAGAGACAGAAGTCAACTGATTGCTATTAAAATATTTACAAATTTTATAAAATCATACACCCATTTGAATACACTGCCAGGGCTTCTTCCAGGGCCTTGGAGGAGGCCCACGCAAGTGACGGACTGATGGAGATGAAAAGTAACTCCTAAACACTCCTTGGATTTGTGGGAGGTGGGGAGGAAAGTGTGGATCCAGCAGAGGAACAGACTTCCCAACTCCAGAGGCTCAGAGCTGCAGTTTGGATACTAAGCTGCGTGGCCTTGTTCTGAGGTCACAAGCTAGTAAGGCCTGAGGACGTATCAATTACTCAAGGAATGAGGCAAGTTTTGAAAGGTCAGTGGCACCATCCTCTGGAGTTTATGCATGATCACCCAGCACAGACCTGCATAATTGCCCAGGAGATATACCAGTGTGCTTAGACACAGGAGTGTAAGACAAGACTTGCGGATTCTATTACTATGCTGCTTCGGCTACTATTTGCTGATTTGTGACTTGTGGCAGTGATATAATCTCTGGGTGTCTATTTCAACACTAGTAAAACAGAATAACAAGAATTACCTATTTGTGGAGTATACTGAGGTCTTCCCATGGAAATAATTTTTATCCTTGTTCTGAAATCTGGCTGATCTCTTCTAATATCTAAAATTGCTCTCGCAATTGGAAGAAAGAGAAATAGTGAAGCGAAAGAGAATTAGATAGCCTAGGCAGATGACCCTAGGTGGGGCAGCACTCCCGCACTGGGCTGGGGCTGCTAACATCTTCCCCTCACTCTAAGGAGCCACACTGAGCCTTAGAAGGAGTCTGTGCCGGTGAAGGGTCCGAAAACTTAAGCCTTACTTGCTTAAATCCACCTCTACCTAGAAGCTTTCTGTTACATTTTCCCCCCAATTTTTTGAAGTTACCATTTATTGGGCACTTAACTTTGTGCCAGCCATATATATGCTTGTCAAATTTTCTCAACCTTGTCGATATATTGGGTTGGCTAAAAAGTTTGTTCGGGTTTTTCTGTAAGATGTTATGGAAAAATCCTAACAAACTTTTTGGCCAACCCACTATTTGAATCACCTGGGAAGCCTGTATTTTATTTTTTTTTAATTTATTTTTAAAAATTGGGGTATGGTTACTCTACAATGTTGTGTTAGTTTCTGCTGTACAACGAAGTGAATCAGGTGTATGTATACATATAACCCCTCCCTCTTGGACCTCCCTCCCCCCACTCCAATCCCACCCATCTAGGTCACCACAGAGCACTGAGCTGAGCTCCCTGTGCTATACAGCAGGTTCCCACTATCTATTTTACACATGGTAATGAATATATCTCAATCCCAATCTCCCAGTTCATCCTACTCCCCTTCCCCTCCCCACCATGTCCACACATCTGTTCTCTATGTCTGCATCTCTATTCCTGCCCTGAAAATAGGTTCATCTGTACCATTTTTCTAGATTCTACATATATACATTAAAATATGATATTTGTTTTTCTCTTTCTGACTTACTTCACTCTGTATGACAGACTCTAGGTCCACCCACGTCTCTACAAATGACCCAATTTCATTCTTTTTTATGGCTGAGTAATAGTCCATTGTATGTATGAGCCACATCTTCTTTACCCATTTATCTGTCGATGGACATTTAGATTGCTTCCATGTCCTGGCTATTGTAAATAGTGCTGCAATGAACACTGGTGCATGTGTCTTTTTGAATTATGGTTTCCTTTGCATACATGCCCAATAGTGGGATTGCTGGGTCATATGGTAGTTCTATTTTTAGTTTTTTAAGGAGCCTCCATACTGTTCTCCATAGTGGCTGTATCAATTTACATTCCTACCAACAGTGCAAGAGGGTTCCCTTTTCTCCACACCCTCTCCAGCATTTATTGTTTGTAGATTTTTTTTTTTTTTTTTTTTTTGGCTGTACGCGGGCCTCTCACTGTTGTGGCCTCTCCCGTTGCGGATCACAGGCTCCGGACGCACAGGCTCCGCGGCATGTGGGATCTTCCCGGACCGGGACACGAACCCATGTCCCCTGCATTGGCAGGCGGACTCTCAACCACTGTGCCACCAGGGAAGCCCTATTTGTAGATTTTTTGATGATGGCCATTCTGACCGGTGTGAGGTGATACCTCATTGTAGTTTTGATCTGCATTTCTCTAATAATTAGTGATGTTGAGCATCTTTTCATGTGCCTCTTGGCCATCTGTATGTCTTCTTTGTAGAAATGTCTATTTAGGTCTTGGGAAGCTTTTAAAATATACCAACCTGGAGGGCTTCCCTGGTGGCGCAGTGGTTGAGAGTCCGCCTGCCGATGCAGGGGACACGGGTTCGTGCCCCGGTCTGGGAAGATCCCACATGCCGCAGAGCGGCTAGGCCCGTGAGCCATGGCTGCTAAGCCTGCACGTCTGGAGCCTGTGCTCCGCAACAGGAGAGGCCACAACAGTGAGAGGCCCGTGTACCGAAAAAAAAAAAAAAAAAATATATATATATATATATATATATATATATATATATATACCAACCTGGAACCAATTGAAACCAGATCTCTAGGGGTGGGGCTTGAGCATCTATAGTTTTTAAAAGCCCCCTGGATTTTAATATGCAACCAGGGTTGAAACTCTTGGCACACCATGATACTTTACGTATTTTAACTTCTTAAATCCTTATACAAACCTGAGAGGTAGGTCTGATTATCCTTATGTGTAAATAAACTGAGGTTCAGAGAGGCTAAATATATTTCTCAAGATCAAATCTCAGAGTCATAATTCAAACCCAGATGGGTATGACATCACAGAACATTTTGCTATACCAGTTCCCATCTTTATATGCCTCTATGAGAAAGAACCACCTTTTAATCCAAACTTTTGCAATTGGCAAAATATGGTGATGCATAAAATATCATGTAATTATTTTCATAGCAAATGTGACTTTCTTAACTCTAACCCTATAAGAAACAATAGAGTAAAGCCATATTCCAGAGTTTAGTTCTGAGTTGGTAAAGTCCCTTATGGCCAAAAAAATTTCTGATTATATTTTTTGAACGGAAGCTTGTTGGTGATGAAAATCTTAAGTACCATCTAGGATTGGAATGGGTCCTATTTGGTGTGGTGTTGGAGGTCTAGGATACAAGGTCATTAGTAGTAATCCAGAATACACTGTACCTCAAGCCTACCCAGTCTCCCCCTCACATTAGTTCCTAAATCCTACATCTTCCTTTTTCTTGGATTCATCGTTCATTTGCTAGGGTACATCCCCAAATAATTATTTCAGTGAAGGTCTGGGGGGCGAGGGGTAAAATTTCTGAATCTTTGGGTATGCGAAAATATTTTGTACTCTCACTTGAAAGCTAGTTTTTCTCAGTATCGTTTTTCCTCAGATCTTAGAAGATATTGTTATGTTGTCTTCCAGCAGTGTTGCCAGTGAGGAATCTGATGCCACACGGATTCTCATTGCTTTGAGCTTAACCTGTTTATTCCTTTGTAAGCCTTTAGGACTTTATCTTTATCCCTAGTGTTCTAAAATTTCACCATGACGAGTCTAAGTGTTGGTTCTGTTTCATTCATCTTGGTTAACATTTTCAACTTAAAGACTTGCATCTTTCTTAAACTCTGAGAAATACACTTTTATCATTATTTTTTCCTCTGCATTCTCCCTTTCTCTCTTCCTAGTGCCTCTATTACATAAATATTGAAACTTCTAGATCTATTAACTTTTCTTTGTCTTTTGAAATGAATAAGGAAAAGTTCCTCAGCCTCTACCTTCCACTCAATTTATTCTTCAACTATCTCTCTTCTATTAACAGATCATCTATAAACCCGCTTTCCTTGAGTGTTTAGTCCTTCTGTTTGTTGAGTTCAGTGCTTTTCTTATATGGGGCTGGTTTTTTACAAAATTTTGATGATTCTTATATCTGTTTATCTTTGTATCTGTTAATCCTTAGTTTCCTGCTCAATAAATTCAATATATGTTATACTAGCTTGCCTTTTCTTAACTAAAGGGAAGGGATATGCTACTAGGAAGAGTGTCTTAATGACTTCTTTTCTGAGGTCAGGAGCTCTCGGTGGTCAGGAGCTAGCTGAGGCAGCATGGCCCTCTCTCTCTGGCTTCAGTGTCCACAATTCTTCTTTAACCAATGAATAAGCATTGCTACCACTTGCTGTTTAGTGGAGGAGTGGGAGACAGTTGGTGGTCAACCAGCCTAGTTACTTCTTTTACGTCCCCTCAGTTAATAACTTTTATGAACGTCCAGGGCTTGTCCATCTCGCTTGTTTTATCCATTGAGTCTGGAGTTGGTATGATACCAAAGTCCTATCTGTATAACTGTCTTCTCCTGAAGTTTTTGGACTGTGTTTTTTTTTTTTTTTTTTTTTTAGTATTTATTTATTTGGCTGCGCTGGGTCTTAGTTGTGGCACGCGGGACCTTCATTGTAGCATGCGGGACCTTCATTGCAGCATGCAGGATCTTTTAGCTGCGGCATGTGAACTCTTAGTCACAGCATGTGCGATCTAGTTCCCTGACCAGGATTTGAACCCGGGCCCCTGGCATTGGGAGTGCAGAGTCTTAGCCACTGGACCACCAACGAAGTCCCTGTGGTTTTATTTATTTTTGTTCCTAGATATATCTGATTCCGTCTTAGATCTCTTAGGAACTTCTCAATGTTTCTGATAAAGTTCTTTCTCGTTTTTCCAGGCTATTATAAGTTGATATGCACACACACACACAGGTGTGTGTGTGTGTGTGTGTGTGTGTGTGTGTGTAGCATGTAGAAATGTAAAACAGTCCCACGGAAATAGTAAGTATCCAATAAATACTGTATATTTTGAATGCATGAAAGAATGAATGCATGTACATATTTTGTGTGTTATACACACACATACACACGCCTCTTTCTGGATTTTAGGTGAGAGGTGGGTGTCGATGAATGTTCTCAGACCACTATCCATAATTGTGAATTACTTTTAGATTTGGGGAGTGTGGAGAAGAGACAAGTTATTTCTTTTCTGTGTTTAAATGAAAAAAAAGTAGAATTCAGAAGGGAATAATGCCTTAGTTAGCCAAGATAACTAATTTATCTAGACCAATTGCGAGTTATTTTATTTATTACACATTTGTTTCATAATTATATCTGAGTGCTTATGTATAAGACATGAGCTTGACACTGTGGACAGATACCACTATATTTTTCTCTTTTTCTTCCCCTCTAGCTTACCTTGCCTCCAACAAACACAGCAGCCAGAATAAGGGTGTTTTAGACAGAAAGACCTTGATTAAAATCCTTTTGCTGGGCTTCCCTGGTGGCGCAGTGGTTAAGAATCCACCTGCCAATGCAGGGGACCCGGGAAGATTCCACACGCCGTGGAGCAACTAAGCCTGTGCGCCACAACTACTGAGCCCGCGTGCTGCAATTACTGAAGCCCATGCACCGCAACAAGAGAAGCCACCGCAATGAGAAACCCACGCACCGCAATGAAGAGCAGCCCTCGCTCGCTGCAACTAGAGAAAGCCCGCGTGCAGCAACGAAGACCCAATGCAGCCAAAAATAAATAATAAAAATAAAATAAATAAATTTATTTTAAAAAATCCTTTCTCTGTCACTTATCAGTTATAGAGCAAGTCTGTCTGAGCTTTAGTTTCCTTATTTAAACAACACAAAAATATCAACCTCATAGACTTGTATTAAATGTAATGACACATCCAAAATGCCTCACATAGCGGATAGTACATCCACAGTATAAGGTCGCAACAAACATTAGTAACCTTTCTACTCTTCTACCCTTCCCTCCAAGAAGTTTACTGTCTCACATTTCTAACTGCAAACTTTTAAAACGGCATTCTGATTATCATTCAGTCTCTTATGTTTGCTTAACATAAGTTTATAAAATGTGTACTTTTGTATATTAAAAAATGATAGAATTGACAGTAGCTTTATCATACATCTCAGTGACTAAACTTTTCAATTTATTCATAAATCTATTCATTTTGCAAACATTTACTGAGCACTTACTTTGAGTCAGACACCATGTTAATCTGTGAAGTAAGTTGACTCTTCATGGTAGGACCAGGTCTAGGGTGAGGAAGCCTGGCGAGTGAGACATCTGCCCTTAATGTAAAATTTAAGGGATGCCAAAAAACTGAAAAAATCAAGATAAATAATATTTAATGCAATATTTTAAAAATCAAAATTAAGGCAAAAAATCCATGATGAACCCATCAAGATTTTAAACAAGGATAGAATTAGTTTTAACTATTTTTTTCTCTTATCTTAGGCTACCATACGGTTTACTGATCCTATTGTTTTTGTCTGTACATCATCCTTACTTCCTTTGAGGAATGTATCCTCCTTCCCTCCAACTTGTTCCCCTGGTGAGATTATCAAGCAAACTCAAACCCCAAGGCCACACAGATGGACAAGTGAACCAAACCCAACCAAACAAGAGTATCTCATTCTCTTGACTATACTGATTGATCGAAAACAGAATAGGTGACCCAGCATGGCCCAATAAGTATCTTTCTGTAGGAATGAATAAGGTCAACACACAGAGGTAAGCAAAGCCAAGAGTTGTGGAGGGTGAGGGACACAGATAGAAAAAGAAATCTGGAGGATGATTTCATTTGAGAGAAAATATGAGAAGCCACATCCACCTCTTCATTTTCCAGGGACATGAGTCAAAAAATTCCCATTTGTGCTAAAGTTTATTTGAGTTGGGACTCTCCACACTTAAAAATAGAGGGATTTTGACTAACACAAATGTCTAAAGAGTATTTCAAACTTTGAGGAGGATTGGTCATCATCCTAAGTTTAGAAAGAGTCTCAAAAGCAGTATGCCTTCAGTATTGCCCAGGGAGATGGTTGCCACAGATATAACCTTATAGTGAAAATGGAATCAGAAGATCCTTAAGATCAGCCAGTAATTCCCCTTGATCTAATTCCAAGCACACCAACAAGCCTTTGATTATAAATTGCCTTCTTAGGTAGAATTGCCTAGAGAGAGCGTAATAAACAAACAAGTGTATCCAGTCTACTTGACAGTTATATTGTTCATTGTTAAGCAATAAGATGGCACCTAATGGGTCAATGTCCTAGAATCAGATCACTTTGGTGGATGCTAATGTTAATTTTTCTGAGTCTAGAAAGGTTTAGAGGCAACATAATCTAGTGGCTGAAATATAGACTCTCGAGCCAGACTGCTTGGATTTGAATCCTAGCATTGCCACTTACTAGTTGTGTGACTTTGGATAAGTTATTTAACTTACCTGTACCTTATTTTCACATCTGTAAAATGGGGATATAATAGTGACTACCTCATAGCATTGTGGGGGTTTTTGTTTTTTGGGGTTTTTTTTTTGCGGTACGCGGGCCTCTCACTGTTGTGACCTCTCCCGTTGCGGAGCAACAGGCTCCGGACGCGCAGGCTCAGCGGCCATGGTTCACGGGCCCAGCCGCCCCGCAGCATGTGGGATTTTCCTGGACCGGGGCACGAACACATGTCCCCTGCATTGGCAGGGGGACTCTCAACCACTGCGCCACCAGGGAAGCCCTCTCATAGCATTGTTAAATGAGAATTATATGAGTTAATCTTCATAAAGAAACTAAAACTTATAAATACTATAAAATAAAATAATGCTAAACTGAGAAAGAGACCTGGGATGTGATGTCCACCTTAAGCTGCAGCTACTCCAGGAGACTGGATAACTCTCCAGTACACAAAGAAGTTAGAACTTATTTCAACTATCCGCTTACGTTTCTAACTGACCAGTTGGCTTCTAAGCTTCTAGAGGGCAGGGACTATGCCTTACTCATCTTTGTATTTCCTTTTACTTCTAATGCCTGGGACTTGGCAAGCACAAGGAGACAGAACCCTCTTCATGGAATCCAAAGACTTGGATTTGAATCTTCACTCTACTACCTACTATCTATCCTTGAGCAATTTACTTAACTTCCCAGACCCTCAGTTCCTGCAGCAGTAAGAGGGTAATACCTCTTTCAACTAATATTGTGAGGATTAATGGAGATAATAATTTAGGGAAGTAGTATGTGTTCAATCACCGTGGGCTTCTTTCTAATACTAAAGTTTATAGTTATGTAAATGTTTTCAATATTATTTAGATTAAAGAGAATCCACTCATCTAAGTATTCCATAACAATGCCACTTTGCAGAGCTTATAAGATCTGCTATTAATATATGTGCCAGAGGTTCTTTAAGGAAATACATAGAAAGTAAACTTAAGTCTTTATTAAAGGAAATTATTTCACTTGCTGGATCCTTGGCCAGGACTTTTAAGTTTAAATGAGATAGAATCAGGTGAGATGAAAAAAAAAAATTACTGGTTGATATACAAGTCATTTCAAAGGACCTATATGGGACATATGGCAATACATTCAAATTTATTCATTCATTTATACATTCAAAAACTATTGTGATGGGCATTTATTATGAGCTGGGCACTTTGTTAGAGATTTACTACTCATTTTCTATGTTGAGTCTGCACTAAACATAATTTGCATCTTCTTTTAGCTTTAGTTCTTAACAGATGACATTCTGGTCACTCCATAAACATTTTAAACAGCTTTTTAAACTATATATGACAACATAATACTGAACGGTGAAAAGTTGAAAAGCCTTCCACTAAAATATGGAACAAAGAAAGGATGCCCACTGTCACCACTTTTATTCAACATAGTATTGGAAGTCCTAGCCATAGCAATCAGACAAGAAGAAATAAAACGTATCCAAATTGGAAGAGAAGAGGTAAACTGTCATTATAGGCAAATGACATGATACTATGTATAGAAAACCCTAAAGACTCCACACAAAAGCTACTAGAACTGATAAACAAATTCAGCAAGGTAGCAGGATTCAAGATTAACATACAGAAATCTGTTGCATTTCTTTACACTAGCAATGAAATATCAGAAAGGGAAAGAAAAAAATCCCATGCTTTTGGATTGGAAAAATTAATATTGTTAAAATGGCCATACTACCCAAAGCAATCCACAGATTTAATGTGATCCCTATCAAATTACCCATGACATTTTTCACAGAATTAGAACAAATAACTCAAAAATTTATATGGAGCCTTGAAAGACACAGAATTGCCAAAGCAATCTTGAGGAAAAAGAACAAAGCAGGAGGCATAACCCTCCCAGACTTCAAACAATACTACAAAGCTACAGTAATCAAAATAGTGTGGTATTGGCACAAAAACAGAAATATGGATCAATGGAATAGAACAGAGAGCCCAGAAATAAACCACACACCTATGGTCAATTAATCTTTGACAAAGGAGGCAAGGCTATACAATGGAGAAAAGACAGTCTCTTCAGCAGAGAAAGCTGGGTAGCCACATGTAAATCAATAAAGTTGATTTACATGTGGCTGCCCTCACACCCTCACACCACACACAAAAATAAACTCAAAATGACTTAAAGGCTTAAATACAAGACATGACACCATAAAACTCCTAGAAGAGAACATAGGCAATACATTATCTGACATAAATCACACCAATGTTTTGTTAGGTCAGTCCCCCAAGGCAATAGAAATAAAAGCAAAAATAAGCAAATAGGACCGAATCAAACTTATAAGCTTTCACACAGAAAAGGAAACAAACAAAAAACAAACAAAAAGACAACCTACAGAATGGGAGAAAATATTTGCAAAAGATGCGACTGACAAGGGCTTAATTTCCAAAATACACAAACAGCTCATAAAACTCAATAACAACAACAACAACAAAAAATCAAAAAATGGGCAGAAGACCTAAATAGACTTTTCTTCAAAGAAGACATACAAAAAAAAAAAAAAAAGAAAACACACAGATGACCAATAGGCACACGAAAAGATACTCAACATTGCTAATTATTAGAAAAATGCCAATCAAAACTACAATGAGATACCATCTCACACTGGTCAGAATGGCCACCATTAAAAAGTCTACAAATAGCAAATGCTGGAGAAGGTGTGGAGAAAAGGGAACCCTCCTACACTGTTGGTGGGAATGTAAATTGGTGCAGCTACTATGGAAAACAGTATGAAAGTTCCTTAAAAAAACTAAAAATCAATGCCATATGATCCAGCAATCCCACTCCTTGGCATACATATGGAGAAAACTCTAATTCAAAAAGGTACATACACCCCAATGTTCATAGCAGCACTATTTACAATAGCCAAGACATGGAAGCAATCTAAATGCCCATTGTAGATGAATGGATAAAGAAGATGTGGTATATATACATAATGGAATACTGCTCAGCCATAAAAAAGAATGAAATAATGCCATTTACAGCAACATAGATGGACCTAGAGATTATCATACTAAGTGAAGTAAGTCAGAAAGAGAAAGACAAATACCATATGATATCACTTACATGTGGAATCTAAAATATGACACAAATGAACTTCTTTACAAAACAGAAACAGACTCTCAGACATAGAAAATAAACTTATGGTTAGCAAAGGGGAAAGGCAGTGGGGGAGGGATAAATTAGGAGTTTGGAATTAGCAGATACAAACTACTATATATAAATTAGGTAAATAACAAGGTCCTACTGTATAGCACAGGGAACTATATTCAATATCCTGTAATAAACCATAATGGAAAAGAAAAGGAAAAAGAATATGTACATATATGTATAACTGAATCACTTTGCTGTACACCAGAAACTAACACAACATTGTAACTCAACTATACTTCAATTAAAATAAAAGATTAAACAGCTTTACTGAGGTATAAATGATTTACAATAAACTGCATGTTAACTTTTGACATATGTATACATCTGTGAAACCAACACCGCCACCAAGATATTAAACATTATCAAGCATATCCATCACTCCCAAAAGCTTCCGTCAACTTTATGTGTGAACAAAAACCAAATCTTCAGACTCCTAGGCTGGTGCTGCTTCTCTTATACTTGAAGAAAGTTTGTGATTTTGTATGTTATTCATCCATATTGTGTGCTATTGTACATTTATGGAAAAGAACATAATTGAAGATAAAATATTTTATTTGTAGAAGCCCCAAACTTATACTGCAGACTCCGTATAAAGTCTGCCATTTGGTAATGAGACATCTTGCCTGCTTCCTGATGAATCACCAGTTCACAGTCCTTCCAGGTACCTTGCCCTTGGATTCTGGGAGGTAACCAGGTTTGCTGTGTCTTTATAATAACTTCCATTTTTGCTTTCTGCTTAGGCAAATTTAAGCGGTATTCTTGCAATTTGTTGTGTCAATTTCTTTCTCTTTATCTGTGAGGGTGGTGGTGAAGTTCCTGGGCTCCCGAGGCAGACTGCCTGGGTTCAAATCCCACCTCTCTCACTTACAAACTACAGAGCTTTGGTCAGGTTACCTCTCTGCACCAGAGCCTGGTAGTTTGACAGTAAGTTCTTGGTAAATGTTACATATAACTATTTTCTCTGAAAACTGGTTATATACTATTCAGACCACACAGCAGAAATGTCCAAATCTCCTGTCTTATAGGATTGTCCCCTCCCCCATCTCTAGGTTTTACATCTGTACATTTTAAGAGATTAGTCCATTAAAAGCAGAATTCCAGCCCACATAATGTTCTAAATTGGGAAACAATTATTAAAGCTGATTTCACTTCTATATTTCTTTCTGGAACCAAGGAATATTTTCATGTAAATCTACATTAAAGGGTTTGGGGGAATATATATATGTAAATATATGGAAGCATTAGATGTGAACTAGTTAGTTGCAAAAGAATTAATAGTTTTGCTTTAAAAAAATCAAATCAGATGTACTTTTTGTTATTGCTCTGTAATAAACCCCTCATGTACATTATTTCAGTTAATCCTCATGTCTCCACACTGAGGAGGAAGAGGAGGGGTTGGTCTTGCTGTCTTGGGTGGCCGAGGTGGAGGAGATGGAAGGGGAGGCAAGAGAGGCAGGCACACTTGGTGTAATTTGAAGGAAATACATTGTAATTTCTGAATGACTTTTTTGCTTTTTCATTTCTCTAAAATTGTTTTTATATGGTAGCAAACACCATTTGCTTTAGTTTCAGTGCCCATATCACAGAAGGGCCTAGGTTATAAAAGAAGTCAAAAGTAGTCTTGAATAATCAGAAACCTTCTGCCAGATTGTCTACTGTCAATTGTTTCTGCCACTGCTTCTTCTACGTCTTCTTCCTCATTTCCTGGCCCTGGTTCGGAAGCACTCTTCTCCACCAAGTCATCTTCTGTTAATTCCTCTGGTGTGGTGTCCGTTAGCTCTTAGGTTTCTCCAAGATCCGTATCTTGAAACTCTTCAGCCTCCATCCCCACCTTTTTTACTGTATATCCATAATCTCTTTCATGATCTCCTTGATTGGCTCTGTTGTAAATTCTGTGAAGTCATGCACAACATCTGGACACAGTTTTCTCCAGCAGGAATTCATCGTTTCAGGCTTGATGGCTTTCATGGGTTTTTCTATAACTGTGATGGCATATTCAATGGTGTAATCCTTCCAGACTTTCATGATGTTCTCTCTCTTGGGGTTCTCTTCCATAGCATTGACAATCCTTTCCATAAAGTACCATGTGCAATGAGGTTTAAAGGTCCTTATGACCCCTGATCTAGAGGCTGAATTAGAGACGTTGCGTTTGGGGGCAAGTGGTCACTTCGACACATTTGGTGTTGAACTCATGGGGTTCGAAGTGGCCAGAGACATTGTCCAATATTAAAAGAAATTTAAAAGGCAATCACTTACCAGCAAGGTACTTCCTGACTTTAGAGACAAAGCATTGACAGAACCAATCCAGAAAAATGGTTCTGGTTGTCTAGGCCTTCTAGCTGTAAAACCAAAAGACTGGCATCTGGTGTTTATCTTTTCCCTTCAAAGCTCAGGAGTTAGCAGCCTTATAGATAAGGGCAGTCCTGATCATAAACCTGACTGTATTTGCACAAAACACTAGAGTTAGCCTATTCCTGCCTTAAATGCTTGCTTCTCTTCCTTACTAATAAATATCCTTTGTGGCATTTTTCCTCCCAGAATAGGGCACTTTTGTGTGCATTAAAAACCTGTTCAGACAGATATCCTTTCTCCTCAATGATTCTCTTAATGGGATCTGGGAACTTTTCTGCTGCCTCTTGGTGAGCAGGAGCTTCTTCTCCTGTTATCTTGACATTTTAAAGCCAAACTTCTTTTTAAAATTATCAGACCATCCTTTGCTGGCATTAACTTCTCCAGCTTTAGATCCTTTACCTTCCTTTTGCTTTAAGTTGTCATATGGCTTTGTTTTTCTCTTGAATCATATTAGAGTCTATAGGTATCCCTTTCTTATAGCAATCCTGCATCCACATAAAAGCTGCATTTTCAATATGAGATAAGAAGGTATTTCACCAAAAGTGCAAAGTTTTGCACCAGCTACAAGTTTTCATGATTTTCCTTTTCGTTTTTAACAACGGTCTTTACTCTGGATTTATCTTGAAATGGTGGGTAACCACAGTTGCAGACCTCAATCTATGCTGCATATCAAGCAATTCAGTTTTTTCTTGTAATGTCATAACTTTGCTTCTTGGGAGAATTTCCAGGATCACTAGCAGCACTTCATATGGGTCCCTGGTGTTATTCAAAGTTTATGGCATTGCACTAAACACGATGAAAAATACTTGAAAACCATGAGAGATCACTTTTTACTGCAATATGCAATTTACTAGGGAGACAAGTGCTCACATGGAGATGATTAGCGTCACACAGCACTGTACTCATAACACGCAACACTTGAGTTTATCATTATAGCAGCAGGAGGTGGCTACGAAATTATTACAGTAGTATACTATGTGCAACAGTTAATTTTATGCAGTTATGATTTAATACTGATTTAAATATGATTTAAATGTAAATATGATTTAAATCTTTATGTTTGTTTACCTTTTTCTTGACTGGGAATGGTGCCATGTATGGTCTGTAAGTGTGTTTTGATAAATTTTAACTTTTTATAATAGATTTGTGTATATTTTATGGTAGTAAATGATAAAGTAGACTAGTATCTGCATACATTTTATGCATTCATGACATACCTAATTTCTTCTTTTTTTTATTTTTTGGTATTTCTAGGCTACTCAGTTTGCGAGTTATTTTAGATTGTCACAAATCTCAAAAACTTTTTCCAATATATTTATTGAAAAAATATGTGTATAAATGGCCCTCACAATTCAATCCCAAGTTGTTCAAAGGTCAACTGTATATATACATACACACATGCACACACACACATGTATATACACACAAAGGCATAGAACAAATCTCTTATTACTTAAAACAATCAAAATCTGATATCAAATATTCTTTAAATAGTTGAGTTATTTATTCACTTTCAATGACATTGTTCCACAGGACACAAAATTTAAATGTTAGCTAACATAATCATTCTTTCTGGCATGTAATAGCTAATGAAGACACATTAACAAAGCAGTCGTGTCAAGTATTTTAAACTGTCCTTGAAAGGGTAGACACCAAGAGTTTTTCATGGACTCCCCATTGTTCTTAGGCAAGAGCTACTGACTCTTCTCTTTGCACTTCCTCTTCCCTGATCAAAGCTCTTCCAAAGAATTGTCTACTTAATTTCCACTGACTCTCCTTTCTCTCTTGAGCCTACTTCAATCAGGTCTTCCTCCCACTGTGTCATCAAAACTGTGCTTATCAGAATCACCAATGACCTCCATGCAGTTAAATCTCAAGGACAAATCTCAGCTGTTATCTCATTCCACCTATCAGTAGCATATGACTTATTGGTTGGTTTCTTCTTCCTGAAACAGTTTTTTCACTAGATCTCCAAGACACCTCCCTCCTTGGTTCTCCTCCTCCCTCAATGGCCATTCTTTCTCTGCATTCTGCATTCTTTGTTGAGTTCTCCTTTATCTTCCTAACCTCTAAAAATTGGAGTGTCTAGGACTCCTTGTATAGACCTCTTCATTATCTACATACACTCACTCATTGGAGTTCTCATCCAGTCCATGACTTTAAATGTTATTTACATGCTATTGCCTCACAAATTCATACACCTAGCCCAACTCCTACACAAACTGCAGACAGGTATACATATCCAACAGGCTACTGACATCTCCATTTGGATGTCTACAGGCATCTCAACAAGCCCCAAACTAAACTGCTAATCTTGTACCCTATCGCTCTTCCTTCATCTTCTCCATTTCATAAAAGTAGTAGCACCATTCTTCCACTTGCTCAGGCCCAAACCCTGGAATCATTCTTGACTCCTCTCCTTCTCTCACACCCCACATCCAGTCCATCAGAACATCTAGTCAGCTGTAAACTTATTCACACTACCAGTCACACTACTTCTCATTACCTTCTGCTCTGCCAACTTAGTCCAAACCTCTATCATCTCATGTCCCCTTCACTTGGTCAGTTTTTTATCTTGTGAAGCAATGCATTTAAAATGTAAGTTAGATTGTTACTTTTTCTGCTTAAAACTTTCCTATGGCTTCCCATTTTACTCAAAATGAAAAGTCTTTAATTGTGACCTATAAGCCCCCTATGATGTTTCCACCAACAACACCACCTCTACCAACTCTCTGATCTCATTTCCTACTGCTCTCCCTCTTGCTGAACCCACAGTATCCACAATAGTGTCCTTGCTGCTCCTCACAGACACCAAGCACACTCTATCTCAGGGCCTTTGGACTTCTAATGTTCTACAAATATTCCTACGTAATGCTCTACCTTCTTTGTTACCTAGGCCTTTCCTAACTATCCTGTATAAAATAAGTCCCCTCATCTCTCTCCATACCCTACCCTGATTTATTATTCTTAACACCTTTTTATTTTGAAATAATTGTAGATTCATATGCACTTGCAAGAAATAATACAGAGATATCTTGTTTATGCTTTACTCAGTTTCCCCTAATGGTCACATTTTACAAAAACTACAGTGCAATAGTGCAACTAGGATACTGACACTGATACAGCCAAGATACAGAACATTTCCACAGTTATATCACCTCAGGGATTCATGGTGCCCTTTTACAGCCACACCAACCACCCTCTAGCCTCTACTCCCTCCTTAACCCCTGACAACCACTAATCTGTTCTCCGTTTCTATAGTTTTGTTATTTCAAGAATGTTATATAAATGTAGTCATACAGTATTAACCTTTTGGGATTGGCCTTTTCCACTTAGCATAATTCCCTGGAGATGCATCCAAGTTGTTTTGTAATGGCATCTTTTATCACCTGACATATATACATACATATTTATTTGCTTATTAGGATAAGTTCCCCGAGAGCAGGGAATCTACTTTGTATACTGTACTTATGATGTAGGCATAAACATCTGTTGAATAAATAAAGTCCAAACTCTTTAACATGACCTATAAGATCCTAAATGAAGCATGCTTACCTTTCCAACCTCATCTTTCATTTCCATGGCTCCTCCACCCTGGCACACCACTCCCATCCAGATACACTAAATAGTGAATAACGCCATTCAGTTACACTAAACATCTTGCCATTTATAGCAGATTGCCTATGTGCTCTGATGTGTTGTTGTTGTTTTTTCCACTTTTGCTGTTTAGAACTGTGGTTCTCAAACTTTAGTGTGCATCAGAATCACCCGGCTGATCAGGCTTATTAAAACAGATTGCTAGGGACTTCCCTGGTGGTCTAGTGGTTAAGACTCTGTGCTCCCCACTGCAGGGGGGGGCACGGGTTCTATCCCTGGTCAGGGAACTAAGATCCCACAGGCCGCTTGGCGCAGCCAAAAACGAAACAAAACAAAATAAAATAACCCTTAAAAACAAAACAAACAGATTGCTAGGCTCCACTCTCAGAGTTTTAAATTCAGTAGGTCTGGGATAAGTCCTGAGAATCTGCATTTCTGACAAATTCCCAGGTGATGCTGATGCTGCTGGTCCATGAACCATACTTAGAAAATCATTGTGTTAGAACATTTTTTTATTTCCCTTCCCATTTCACTTGCCTAATTTCTTACTTAACCTTCAGTCCTTCCCTCACCCCAGAACATGGTGTTCCACGGCACACTGTACTTACCCTATCCCATCACTTATCACAGGATATTATAATGTCCTATTTATGTGTGTCTCTCTCCCACCAGACTATATCCTCAGCACTTAGCACAGTCTGACAGAGTAGGCACTCAATGTATATAATGACTGAATAGGTTCCTTAATTTTGATACCTTAAAAGACTCAACTGAAACAATATTTTTACAGTCATATGTTATTTAGAAGGCAGTGCTTCTATGGGCTAAAAATAAAGGATGAAAACACACCAAGGATCCCTTCATCAATAGGCTTAAGGATAAATAAGGCAATTTTTAATGTTAAGATTTTCTAGGAAGTGTTATTGTTTATTACAATTCTTTTCAACCAGAACACCTCACACTGAAATGACTGATGACAAAGGTCAAGAATTCAAGTTAAGATACTTTACCCATTACTTTTTCAATAATTACTTCAAAGTCTGTATTTTGTTCTTCTAAAAGTGAACTCTCTTCCCTTCAGACTAAACACCCCAAACCACAAGACTATCTAACATAGCCAGGACTTCAAAGAACGCTTTAATTGAACCCCAGAGCTGGCCAGATGTTGAAATCAGAACATAGTTGCTTGCACAGGTCTATAAACCATTATCTAAAATTCCAAATTCCAAAAAAGCTCTAGAAACGTAAAATTTTTCACAAGTTTAAGGCAAATTCATTTAGCAGCAAAATCTGACCCAAACAGATATGTAGTTATTTTATGTTATAGGGCTTTATCCAAATTAGTGTTAATACTAATGCATTTTTGTGGCATGAATATTAATATGTTTGATTCTAAGATGCTACTCCAGACCCGACTGAGGTGTTATAGAAAATATGGTATATGCATTATATTCCTGTCTAAAATCCCAACAATTCTGAATTCTGAAACACATTTGGCCCAAAGGGTTTGGATGAAGGATTATGTGCCTGTATTGAGATATCAATTTCTCTAATCCCTGTATTTTTGTCTACTGTATTTGAAATATTTATCTAAATAATGCCCCCTATTGTTTTCTCATTTTGTATCTGAAAAACTGGTCTTAATGAGAATAGCTTTTGGGAATTCCCTGGCGGTCCAGTAGTTAGGACTCTGTGCTCTCACTGCTGAGGGCCTAGGTTCAATCCCTGGTCAGGGAACTAAAATCCCACAAGCCGCACGGTGTGGCCCCCCAAAAAAAGCTTTCTTCATTTTATCTGTTTTAACATTAGATAAATACTGTTGGAAACTCACTGCTTCTATTCATATATGATACTTTCTTTTTAAATTAAGGAAATTCTATACTTCTTCGGGATCCTGTGGCTCACTCCCATCAGATGAATCATCATCATCCTCACATGAATCATCACCAGAACAACTGAAAGTATAGAACTAAAAAAAATGTCTAGTGGAAACATATCATTTTGAAACACATCTGAAAGGCTAATGTCACACTTACAAGCGACTGACATTTGGCAGACTCAACTGATGAAAGTAGAATTTTTGTAGATTAAAATGTAAAGCGGACAACAGTAACAGATATTATCACTGTAAAGAGCAAAAAACACCTAAGATATATTTAGGAATGAACTGAACAAGAACTGTACAGGATCTATGAAGAAAATGCCACTGGGAAACATTAAAAGAAAACTTGGGTAAATAGAGGACCACATATTTCTAGACTGCATATTTGGTTTCAAAAGGAAGAGGAATCAGGTGACTTTAAACTGAAAGAGAAGTTTATTTGAAGAGAGGTAACTTGTGTAGGTCCCCAGAAGCAGGAAGGACAGTAAGACCTTAGTAGGGCAAACCAGGACCTGGAAAGCCCCAGAACGCCAGGCAACTACCCCACTACCCTCTTTGGGAACCACAGGGCTTCCTAACTCTGCTGCTCTCTGTGCATCTGCTGGTCTCTGCAGGCCTGCTTTCTCTGTACTACGTGCACGTGGGTCAAACGTCTCTCCCTGCCTTACCCTTGTGTCATCACTTTCTAGGTCAAGAGCCCAGGTAAGACTGACTGCAAATTTCTTGAGAGAGAATCTGATTGGACCAGTTTGAATCCGTTAGCCACCTACTCCTGGTCCAAGCAGCTATGGCAGGGGAAGGGAGAGGGTTAAGTGGCTATCTGCTTACTAACATGGGATAAGGATGCAGACTGGAACATGAGTGAGTGGTGCAGGCAAATTGAATGACATGTCCATTATAGATGAGCAGACTCCACACTGTGGAGATGAAATACAATACAGAGGTTAAGAGCACAGGCTCTGGGACCAAACTGCCTGAGTTTGACTTTGCCAACTTATTAGCTGCTTGACCTTCAACAAGTTATTCAATCTCTTTATGCTTCAGTTTCCTCATCTGTAAAATGAGGGTGATGATAATAGAGTTGTTGCATGGATTAAATGAATTAACACATATAAAGCACTCAGTAAAAACCACATAAGTATTTTATTACTTTTATAAAGATGCCCATTTCCCCTAAATTAGTCTATAAAATTAATGCAATTCAAATCAAAATCACAACTCTTAATTTGATAAAATAATTTTAAAGTTACTATGGAAGAAATATCTATGGAGAGAAAAGCATAGGCAGAATGTGAAGAGCACAGAGACTGATGCAAGTTATTGGTTATGTTCTAGATATTACATTGGTGGTTTGTTTCACATTATGTTTTTTAATGTACATATATGACAAAATTTTCTTTTATATATATCAAATATATTTTTGAAAGACACTTCTTTTTTTCTTGGTAAAACACCAGTAACACCGCTCTTCCTATGTCAATGATTCTGATTATTCCCTTTTTTCTATGCTTATAAGAGGGATAATGACTAACACAAACCCCAGTGTCTTTTTTTTTAACGTCTTTTTTTTAACATCTTGCTTTATAATGGTGTGTTAGTTTCTGCTGTATAACAAAGTGAATCAGCTATACGTATACATATATCCCCATATCTCCTCCCTCTTGCGTCACCCTCCCACCCTCCCTATCCCTCCCCTCTAGGTGGTTACAAAGCACCAAGCTGTTTTCCCTGTGCTATGCAGCTGCTTCCCACTGGCTATCTATTTTACATTTGGTAGTGTATACATGTCCATGCCACTCTCTCACTTCGTCCCAGCTTACCCTTCCCCCTCCCCGTGTCCTCAAGTCCATTCTCTACAAAAAGACACTTCTTAAAGAAATACTCCAAAAAAGAAGACCACTAAGCAGGGATTTACCCTACCAGAAATTTAAAAATAATTTAAAAGTACACTAAAACAATATTATTATTATCCAATAACAAATAAATCAATGGAATAGAAAATAAAGTACATATGGAAATTTAGTACTGTATAAAGGTAGAATTTCAAATCTACAGGGAAGACTGAGCATTCAATAAATGGTATAGGGCACCATCAAGTCGTTTAGGGAAAAAAATATTAAGCTAGATTCTTCCTTTCCTCCTCCTAAACAAATTTCAGAAGGATTAACTATTGAAATATTTTTAAGAAGATACCTAAAAACGTTAGAAGAAAATACACACTGCTAAGCATGACATTAAAGCTGTAAATGTAAATAAAGGAAAAGACCTACCTAAAAATGAAAAACTTCACAAGAACCCCATCACCTTAAACTTACTACTCATTTGCACCTATTTATGGGTTCTGATTCTGATTAATTCTATATAAACAGTTTTTACATAATACAAAACTGAACATATATAATTTTATGGTAAACATTTTATATAACCTTATCATGTACTTTTCTTGTACTCCTACTGTCTTTCTATTTAGCCCACGCATCATGTCAGGATAGTCCATTCTCTACTCTGCTTCTCTCTCCCCTTTTAAAATAACTTTCTTTGAAAGTTATAACCATGTACTTTTTCTTAAGTGAGTTTTAGTATTGTTTTCTTGAGATCTATAAAGTATATATATATTTTTGCATTTTAATTGAAACTGATAATATACAAATAACCTAGAGATGAACTGTATCCTTTGCTAATTGTATTAGTCCATCTGGCATCGTATGTTCTTTTTGCTAGACGTCCCTTTTTTTCTTCCAATAAAAGTTTTATTGGGTGGAAGCCATATAAAGAAAACAAAGGAAAGAAAAACTTCCTTCAGCAAATAAACACCACAGGCTATATTTAAAGATAAATTGAAAAATTGAAAAATACTTGTGATTATGTTTTAGACAAAGGTTAATAATACTCCTAACTTACAAAAAGCCCTTGTAATTTAAAAAATGTGACTATTTCAAATAGGCAGAAATCATGAACTGGCAATTCACAGAAACAGACCCAATAAATATACGGAAGATGTTCAGTTTTACACTTAGTCAACAAAATGCAAATTAGAACAAGACGATAAAGATGATAAAAGATTTTTTTAAAAGGTGACAAAGATCACAAAGATTAACAATACTCGACCGGCAAAGAGAGGAAGACCCAGCTGTCATTCACTAGCCACTATGTTGGTGGAAAAGTATTCAATACTTTTCAAGGGAAGAGTCTGGTAACAACATCTAGAATCTTACAAATGTGCATTCCCTTTGATCCAGTAATTATATTTGTATGAATTTACAGTACGGAAATTATCAGGGATATGTACAGTTTATGTATAAGAACACTCATCTAGTTTTGCTTGCACAAGTAAAAAACTGTAAATACCCTAAAAGTCCAACAATTTAGGGGTTGGTTGTACATATTATAACCATATAGCCATTAAATGCCATTACATACACATAGCCATTAAAAATGATTACGTAGCCTACTTTATCTGGAAAGATATGAGACATTATTTGGAGAATATAACATGCTCACATTTTCCTATTTTAAAAAAAGCTTTACGTGTATATATGGAAAAGTCTCCAAGTTTATACAGCACTACGTTAATACGGTTATTTCTGGGCGACGAGATCGTGGGTGAGTTTAAGTTTCTTTCATACAGGTTTATGTACTTACTACTGGACAGTTGCAGGGAGTAGGCATTTTTTTAAAAAGCAGTATTCTTCTTACAATCACAAAATACTAGGAAACTGTTAATTTGCTGAGAGAAACGGGCAACGGGTGACGAGCCCGCCAGACCAGGGGCTGAGAGAAGCGGATGCCGGTCGTCCGAGCCTCGCCCTGCCGCTGCCGCGAGAGCACAGTAACCGGAAACACGCCACGAGAGACCTCGGGAATTCTGGGTACGCACTGGCCCCGCGTTACCTCACAAGGAAGAAACTGTTACATTTAAAAGAAAAACCATCTCTTTCCTTTAACACAACACCATTAGCTCAGTCAAGGGGCGTTTCTATCCTGAGATGAGTGCGGGGGAGGTCGCGAGGGCGAAAGTCTTTCTTTAAAATTAAAGTCTTCCTTGTCTCCCCCTCCCCTCCACCAGCCTCTTCCCGTCACTCCGCAGGAGCTTCGAGGCCGCCCCGGGGAAGGCTGTTTCTACGGGTGACAACTTGCAGGAACACGGCAAGCTTAAATGCCGCGAGCCGACTATTGTGTACTAATGCCGCCCGGAAAGGTGGAGGGTGCGCGACGGAGCGCCGGGCGCGGAGGCGAGGCACGCTCTGACTGGCCCCCGGTTCCTCAGGCCGATGGAAGGGCGGGGCGGCGCGGCGCGCGTGCGGAGAGGCGTCCTCGCGCTCCTGCTGGTCTCCCCGGTGCCAGTGTGGGTGCTCCAGTTGGGGAACTGGGCGGAGCGAGGGAAGTTATGAAGGCCTGGCCTCGAGAATGTAGGCGGTTAATCTTTCTCACACGCGTAACTAGCCGGGCGCGTGAGTCAATCGAGGCTTTCCTCCGAGGCCTGGCCCAGTGCAGGCGAGGAACTGCAGAGGAGGAGGGAGAGGCGAGGCCCAGGCCAAAAGGTCGGGTCAGGTGCGGGCCGCTGCCTGCGTAGCGAAGGGCGGGGAAGACCGGGGCGGGAAAGCGGGAGTGGAGGGGCCCGCTGCCCCGAACCCCCCCCCGCCCCCACCCGCTAGACCGCACTGATACAGCGAAGCTGATACGAGAGAGTAGACTATTAGCAGGTGAGGGGCCCGGCAGATGAGCAGGCTCACACCCTCGCGTTAACTCGTGAGGGTCACCGTCCTGGTTACTGAGAACTAGATAGACCTGACTAAGCTTGTGTTTGGGGTGGGGGTTGATAACCAATTTTTGAACGACTGTCATTCAAGATAAATGGCCATTGGGTTTAGGGTATCAGTAGGACATTTGGGTAGAAATGTTGACGTGAGGTCTTTTAAGGCAGTCTTTGTGAATTGCCTGTGGAAAGTGGTTCCCTGATTTGTGTCTTTATAATACTGATTTGTGTCTTTATAATACTAAAAACAGCCGGTAAATGGCGTTGTACAATTCATTCCGTTCACTTTGGCTATTATCTAACTTATGGTGATGAATGAGTAGCTTTGGTAAAAGTCGTTTGGAGCCCCAGAGAGTGGACAAGAATCACATAATGTTTCGAGAGAGTAATACCTCCATGGGAGACCTGGCAGATGAGTAAGGCTTCCAGATTTCCAGACGATCTGGTGAATGACGTTTAAAGGAAGAATTGAGAGTGTGCTCATCTGTGAAACTCTTCAGGCTTAAGTACCTGTTTATCTTAAAACAAATTACAAAATTGAGTTACAAAACTAAGTGATGGAAACTTTATGGTAGGTTATACTGACTCGTTGGCTACTATTAATTATAATTTTAAATTTCTCTTAATTTGTAGATATGAGAGCCTTTTACTATTTTATTCTTGGAATATTGTTTTAAGTGAAAATTTTCATTTCAAAAAACTGCAAAAAGAAGACTTTGTATATAATTACACATATTTTAAGGAAGATACTTATAGTTTAACATTATAAGTTTTTTTAAATAAAAAAGTTCCAAAAAAAAATTAGATGTTTCTTTGGGCACATTAGAAAATACAGATAAACAAAAAGAAGGGGAAAATCCATTAATCCCACTATCCAGAGTTAACTGTTGTTAATATTTTAATATCTTTCTGTTTTCTCCTATCATATGTTTTATAAGCATAGAATCACTAAACAGTTTATTTGATAGAAACCAACCTGTGACTTTGTCTAGAGTTAGGACTATTAGAGACTTTCTTTGTTAGATATTTCTGTATTATTTGGATTATCATAGTGAGCAAGCATTACTTTTCTAATCAGAAAAAAACAAAGAAATTGAAAACTCCATCATTGATTTTTAAAGTTCATAATTTTGGAAACATATTCCACAAAGTGACTTTTGATTTAATTTGAGAGGTGAAACGTGTTATTTTGTTTCCCTGTGAAACCCCACTGAAATGAGAAAATGTAAAACCCACAAAGACAAAGAGTGCTGAAGAGACAATAGAGAATGAGAGGTGTTAGTGTGTTCTATTGTAAGAGCTGTACAGAGCATCTCAGCATCAAGCTGCCATAGCTTTGAACTGTGTCTTTGAGCATCTCGATTTATTTTGTGCATCTGTTAGCAAGATGTGTCCCCAGGGTAATTGTGTCTTCGCTTTATACCATTTCGGTTTAGGAAAGGTTTCATGGGAATGCTCTCCTTTCGGATAGTGGGGGAGGGAAACTTGTAATTCATACTTCAGTACTCCAGAAAGGCTGTGTAAAGGGAAATTTTATTTTTCTCTTCTATTCTCAGTACTTCTGACACTAGGTATGTGGGGGTTTATCTCACACCAAGCAGTTCTCCAATTCTTGACAGACGCTGACTAGATGTCCTACACATTTAACTGAATTCTGACACTGTCCCCCTGGAGATAGCATCAGATCCCAGAGGTTAAAATGTTATGGCTCATTTTATGTGTCAACTTGACTAGCCTAAGGGATGCCCAGTTAGCTGGTAAAACATTATTTCTGGATGTGTCTGTGAGGGTGTTTCTGGAAGAAATTAGCGTTTGACTCACCAGACTGAGAAGAGATCTGCCCTCACTGATGTGGGTGGTCATCATCCAATCTGTTGGGAGCCCCAGTGGAACAAAAAGGCAAAGGAAAGGCAGATTCTCTCTTCTTGAGCTGGGGTGTCTATCTTCTGCCCTCACACAGTGGTGCTCCTTGTTCTCAGGTATTTGGAATCAAGCTGAATTATACCACCAGCTTTCCTGTTTTTCCAGCTTGCACACAACAAGCAGTGTATGGGACTTCTTGGCCTCCATAGCCATGTGAGCCAATTCCTGTCATAAAACTCCTCTTATATCTATTTATATACTATTGGTTCAGTTTCTCTGGAGAACCCTGACTCAAGACTACCCCCACTTCAGGTGCCAATTACAAGTCCAGGTTGCGACCTCTACTTCTGACCAACCAGCTATAAATTGACCTTCCCATGACTCCTTCCTCAGGTTCAAGAATTTGCTAGAATGGCTCCCAGAACTCAGGGAAATATTTACTTACGTTGGTTGATTTACTATGAAAGGATACACTCTGTAACAGCCACATGGAAGAGATGCATATGGCAAGGTAGGGAGAAGGGGCACAGAGTTTCCATGCCCTCTCTTTGTGCACCACCCTCCCAGAACCTCCACGTGTTCACTAACCCAGGAGCTCCAAATCTCCTGTTTAAGAATTTTTTATAGAGCTTAATCTCTAGTCCCCCTCTCCCTTTCCTGGCAATCTGTGGTTGGGGCTGAAAGTTCCAGCCCTCTAATCACCTGGTCTTTCTGGTGACCAGCCCCATCCTGAGGCCATCTAGGAGCTCTCCCCTAAATCACCTCATTAGCATAAAATGTGTGCTCAAAAGGGGCACCTTCTGAGTAACAAAAGATACTATCAGTCAGGAAATTCCAAAGGTTTTAGGAGCTCTGTGTCAGGAACTGGGGACAAAGACCAAATATATGTCTTATTGTACCACAGCCTCATAAACTGGAAGTACCTCATCAATGGGAAGGTGTGGAAGGAAAGACCAGAGGATTGATTGAAAATCTGTACAAAGTAGTTAGACTTCTAGATCTAGTTCACCATCCTTAGGACACGTAGCCAAGTTACTAGCTCACCCCTAGTCATTTCTGTGAAATACGAGGATTAGTTGGCAGAGAGTTTGAACCAGAGGAGACCCAGATTCAGGGACCTCATGTCAAGCAAAAAACCAGACTAAATGAAAGTCTCTGTACTGAATAGTGAGACCCACCCCTGCCCCTTTCCACTCTTTGCTCTCAGAGCACTGATAGCCATGTGTGTACACCCCATGAAGGAGATTTTTCTCTAAATAAATCTTGAGGTCTCAGAGGAAATAACCTCAAGGTGATATTTTGGGAGTACCCTCAACAAAATGGTTAGGTCCCTTAGCGCCCTCCCCAAGTTGACAGTAAAGTCCTTTAATTAATAAAATGCCCACATAAACAGATAGTCCAATCAACTTACCCTTTAATTATGAATGGAAAGCCAAGGATCACTAGACATTTAAAGAAAGCCTCCAAGATAAATACTGAGGTCCAAAACTATTCCTTTGAATATTTCCAGTGACTACCATTAAACCCAAAGGCTTAATTAGTCCGCATTCACCTGTTTATCTCATTTGATGCTGATCACCCACTTTTTTCACCCTTCATCTTCATGATATAATATTCTATCCTTTCTAATTTTTTATTTTAACATTCTTCACTCTTCTTTAACTATGATTATCTGAGCTGATGTCCTAGACTTTCTTTTTCTTTCTACCCTTCTATGAGTTCATCCAACAGGCTGTCATGTCACACGATTAAACTCTGACCAATCTTCAAGTCTCATATTTTCAGATTTTAGCTGATTTTATACCTTTTATATGCCACATGAGTAAAAAAACCAAATCCAAACAGCTTTCCAGTATCCCACTTGAATAGGTTGTAGAGTAGATGCTCTCTTCTCTGATGCCATTAGGGCTGGTTAATTAATTTTAAGTCACTAACTCAGGAAATCATTACAAAATTATATACACTGGCAGGGCCTGTTAGCTGCCTAAATAATTTTCATTCTTCCCTTCATCCTTACCAATAAAACTGAGGTTTCATTCTGCATAGGCAGTGTACTAACCAAAAGACATTTCTCAGCCTCCTCTGCAGTTAGAGCTGGTCAATGAGATATAAGTGGATTCTGTTGAGTGTGACTTCTGGGAAATAACTTTTTCATTCTTCTCCCTTTCCTCTTGCTTCCTATCTGTAATTCATTTATGATGGTCAGAGCCCTGGCAGCCATCTTATACGCCACTGGAGATGGCATAAAAGGAGCCTGATTGCTGATAACTTTGCTGCCAAACTCTCCCTATCACAGGCCTTCCTTTCAGTAAGAAAATAAGACCTTGTGTGACTTATTACACAATAAGTGTGGATCTTGGATATTAGTAGTCAAGTGCAAATTCTAATTGACAGATGTATACTTAAACATTTTATTTTAACTTAAGATGTATGAATAATTATCTTCTAATACTTTGATGTAGGCCCAAGACTTTTTGAATTTGGGTTCTGGTTGGAGTTCCTCAGATAACCTCTATAAACCATACGCATAACACATTGCCTATTGTTGCAAGTGTTAATTTTTTTTCATGTGAAGAACTTAAGGATACTCACAGAGCAATGAGTGTAGAATTCTAAATTTCTACGATTGTTTTCTTCTTCTTCTTTTTTTTTTGCGGTATTTGGGCCTCTCACTGCTGTGGCCTCTCCCGTTGCGGAGCACAGGCTCCGGACGTGCAGGCTCAGCAGCCATGGCTCACAGGCCCAGCCGCTCCGCGGCATGTGGGATCCTCCCAGACCGGGACACGAACCCGTGTACCCTGCATCGGCAGGCGGACTCTCAACCACTGCGCCACCAGGGAAGCCGTTTTCTTCTTTTAAACTTACTTTCATCTTTTAAACTTCTCTTGCCCTAACCTAATGTATAGTCATTGTATTAGTCTGCCTTCTGCCCCCCAAATTCATGTCTTTCTTACATGCAAAATACATTCATTCCATCCCAACAACCCCAAAAGTCTTATCTTGTTCCAGCATTAACTCTAAAATCTAAATTCCACAGTCTCATCTAAATATCATCTAACTCAGACATGGATGAGACTTGAGGTATGATTCGTCCTGAGGCAAAATTCCTCTCCAGCTGGGAACTTGACAAACCAAGCAGTCATGTGCTTCCAAAATACAGTAGTGGTACAGTTATAAGATAGACATTCCCATTCCAAAAGGGAGAAATAGAAAAGAAGAAAGGGGAATGAGTGGTCTCAAGCAAGTCTAAAACTTAGCAAGGCAAATCCCATTAAATCTTTTTTTTTAATTAAAAAAAAATGGAGATGTAATTGACATTGTATTAGTTTTAGGTGTACAACATAATGATTTGATATAAGTATATATTGTGAAATGATAACCACAATAAGTTTAGTTACCATTCATCACCACACTTAGTTACAAATTTTTTTTCCTGTGATGAGAACTTTTAAGGTCTACTTTCTTAGCAACTTTCAAATATACAATATAGTATTAACTATAGTCACCATGCTGTACATTACATCCAGGACTTATTTATAATATAACACATTATATATATAATATATAATGCATATAATATATATTATATATAATAAATATAATATATATATTCCATTTACATATAATTATTATATAACTATATATAATTCCATTAGATCTTAAGGCTTGGGTCCAATGCTCTACAAGGACACCAGTCTGTGAAATCAAGGAGGAAGCAAGGTTGTATCCTGGGCTTGTGAAGGGAGTGGCAGCCCTGATGATCTCTGAACAACCTTCAGGGTCATTCTTCCCTTTTCTTGAAGGATAAAAAACATGTTTGCTGCAGCATAGCTCTTTCACCCAGGTCTGTAAAATCCAGTAAGTCCAGCAGCCTTCCTTAATTTCCTCTCGTTTTCTCTGTCCCCTTTCATTCTAACTGACCTTGTCTTTGCTGGTAGAGTCCCATCTCTATTCCTGGCTTCTGCTGAGGTGGCTGATTAAATTCATGGTTCACACCCATATTAATCTCTTTACCAAATGGTTGTTCAGCCACACCCTTAGTGTTCTATTCAGAACAAGTTTTTTCATCTTTTGCAATATGGATAGGCTGAGAATTTTCCAAATTTTTAAGTTCTACTTCCTTTTTAACAATTCCTTATTCAATTCATATGTCTCCTTTTGAATTTCACTATTAGTAGTCAGGAGGACCCAGGCTGCACCTTCAACATTTTGTCTAGAAATCTCCTCAGCTAAATATCCAATTTCATTGTTCACAGATTCTGTCTTCCACAAAACATGAGGACACAATTCAACCAAGTTCTTTGCCACTTTACGACAGGGATTGCCTTTTCTCCATTTTTCAATAACTGTTCCTCATTTCCTTCTGAGACCTCACCAGAATGACCTTTAATGTTCAGATTTCTGTGAACATTCTGTTCATGACTACTTATATATTCCCTAAGAAAATGGAGACTTTCTTTCCAGCTCTCCTTTTTCTCTCTGAGCTCTCACTATAATCGTCTTTAATCTCTGTATTTCTACCAGCAATTCCTTCATGACAGTCCAGGCTTTCTGTAATATGTATCTCAAAACTCTTCCAGCCTCTACCCATCATCCAGTTCCAAAGCCACTTCCACATATTTAGGTATTTAGTACAAAAGCAGCAGCCCACTTCTTTGTATCAAAGTCTGTATTAGTTTGCTTGGGCTGCCATAGCACAATACTACAAACTGGGTGGCTTAACAAAAATTTATTTTCTCACTGGAGGAAATAGATCAGGTTGGAAGTCCTAGATCAGGGAACCAGCGTAGTAAGTTTCCGGTGAGAACTCTTCCTGGTGTGCAGATGGCAGCCTTTTTGCTATGTTCTCACATGGTGGGGAGAGAGAGAGAGAGAGAGAGAGGGAGGGAGGGAGGGAGGGAGAGGGAGAGAGAGAGAGAGAGAGAGAGAGAGAGAGAGAGAGAGAGAGGGCGCTCTCTGGTGTCTCTTGCTTTTCTTATAAGGACACTACTCCTACTGGATCAGGGCCCCCATCCTTATGACCTCACTGAACCTTAATTGCCTCTGTGAAAGCCCTGTCTCCAAACATAGTCACATTGGTGGCTGGGGCTTCGACATATGAATTTGGTACCCCACAAACATTTGTCACCACATAAACATTTAGTTCATATAAGTTATTTTTGGTGATTCCCTTTCATTTTCATTTTCACAGAAATAATTATTTTTAGTTTATATTAGTTTCCTTTTCTGATATAAATAGAATTGTAATGTGTACTATGTGATAAGCCCTATGCTGAACCGTAAGAATCCAAAGATAAGTAACACATGTTTTCTGTCCTTGAAAATATCAGTATAGTAGTATAATACTTAAAGCTGCACCCAAAGTCACAATTACTAGACATACATATCTTAACATCAAGGCCTAACTATAGTCTGTAAATAAAAATCACCAGGGTACCTGTTAAAAATGCTTATTCTCACTTTACCTCTGTGAACCTCCCTCAAAAACTTATAACCCCAGTCTAATCATGAGAAAAAGTCAGACAAATTCCAGTAGAGGTGAATGATACAATATACCTGACCAATATTCCTTAATACTGTGAAGGTCATCAAAAACAAGGCAAGTCTGAGAAAATGTCACAGCTAAGAGGAGCCCAAGATGACACACCATCTAAATGTAACAAGGCATTCCAGATGGGATCCTTGAACATAAAAAGGACATTTGGTAAAAACTAAGGAAATCTGAATAAACTGTGGACTTTAGTTAATAGTAATGTAACGATATGGGCTGATTAATTGAAATGAATGTCCCATACTAATATAAGATGTTAATAATAATGGAAACTGTGTAGGGGGAAGGGTAGGATATGGGACCTATCTGTACTATTGGCTCAGTTTTTCTATAATTCTAAAACAGTTCTAAGAAATAAAGTCTATTAATTAAAAAAAAGATACTCCTGTGCTTCACCCCTGGATTCAGTAATTTTAAGGAGGTGGCTGGGAATAATGGTTCTGCTCCCAATTCCAAACTGCTGGGGGGGGATTTCCATACCACCATCGATTCCTGGATACCAGCTGGGTATCCTACAATTAAACTCAATTCTGAAACTACCCAGAGATAGTATCTGATCCCAGAGGTCAAGGACTCAGTTCTACAAGACTGAACACTAATTCCACCATGGTGGCTCCACCCTCATAATCCCATCTAAACGTCATTACCTCCCAAAGGCCCATCTCCAAATAACATCACGTTGGGGATTAGAGTTTCAACATATGAAATTTGTGGGACACAAATAGTCAGCCCATAGCATCAAGCTTTCAAAATTTCCTAACTAGTACTTGAAAGAGACAAATACAGCTTGAAGGTTGAGGATGAAACATATATATTCAATTTACACTAGTGACTCACAGTCATGTAATACAGTAGTTTCTAAATATCTTCTGAATCAGAATCTCTAAGCAGATACACAGGAATCTTTAAATAAACTCATAATGTGATATGGGATCCATTAGAATCATTTTCCTTGTGAGTCTGGAAGAGAACTGAAGGAGGTTTATTTGTTGACATTCTCTTTCTTCAAGTGACCAGATGTTAAAAATATTTTTACACTTTCATTTCAAACTTTATAATAGTATTACAGAGAATAGAATGAAATTGTTGGGGTTATAATAGATAATTTAAATTGCTTTAAATTTATAAGTTTATGTTAAGTATTTACTATGTTATGTTAAGTATTTACCTGAATAAACTGTGACAGTTAGTCACTGTAGTTACCAGAGGACAATGCTTTCTTTCCTTCTGAGCAATGTGGCATGAGGATGTGAAGCTTATAACTTCTGAAGACATTTTGCCATACATAAGCTAACCTTATAATGAAGTTAACAGAGAAGGAAGCTAACCAGAAAAAGCGAAGGAAGTTGAGTCCATCATGACATCGAAATTCTCCTGAATCAAACTCTAAAGCTCCCTCTACCTCTGGTCTTTCCAGTTATATAAGCCTATATCTCTTTTTTTTTTTTTTTCCAGTATGCAAGCCTCTCACTGTTGTGGCCTTTTCCGCTGCGGAGCACAGGCTCTGACACGCAGGCTCAGCGGCCATGGCTCACGGGCCCAGCCGCTCCGCAGCATGTGGGATCTTCCCGGACTGGGGCACGAACCTGTGTCCCCTGCATCGGCAAGCGGACTCTCAACCACTGCGCCACCAGGGAAGCCCTATATCTCTTTTATTATTTATGCTAATTTGAATTTAGTTTCTGTTTCTTACAACATAAAGTTTTCTTAAGGATACAGTCCTGTCAAAGAATGCTTGTTGGCCCTCAGTATTCATTCTTCCCCTTTCAATGATAATAACTCTCAATTTCTAGGTGGATATAGCTGCCCAGAATATAACTATATTTCCCAACTTTTCTTGTGATGAAGTGTGGCCCTGTGACTATATTCTGTCCTGAGAGGTATAAACTGAAGTGCTGTGTGCAATTTTCAGGAAGTGTCCTTAAAAGAGAGGAGCCATGTGCCTTCTCCTTTACCTTCCCTTATTCCTGTGATGGCTGGAGCTGTCACAATGAGCTAATAATCATGAGATAATCATGAAGTAATCAAAGTCATGCATTGCAGAGCATCACGAAAGAAGGAACCTGAATTCCTGACACAGTGAACCACCATATCAACTTTGAACCCTTTACTTTCTACTTTATGCGAGAGCAAAATAGATATATATTATGTAGCTTACTGTTACTTTTGGTTTTGTCATTCATTGCTAAGCCAAATCCTAACTAACACTAAACCTTACATATGTTTCACCGTGTGCTCCCTTGTAAGTCAAATTCTGCATGTGACTTAAGAATCATAAGTGAATTCCACACCAAAGTTCTGAGTTACTTGAATTTTTATGTGACATTTTTGATGGGATAAATGAGAAATACTAGCAAATGTGTTACATTGCAAACAGAAACACACACAAAAAAAATGGAGGGATGAGCATGAATATATTTTTCTTCTAATACATTGAATGTTGGAGGCATAAACCCTCCAATTACTATAAGAGACAATTATGGATCCAGTAGTTCAAATTATGATATTAATACTTGTGCCCAGAAATCTCTCTGGTGGCGCAGTGGGTAAGAATCCACCTGCCAATGCGCAGGACATGGGTTCAAGCCCTGGTCCAGGAAGATCCCACATGCCGTGGAGCAACTAAGCTCGTGAGCCACAACTACTGAGCCCGCGTGCCTAGAGACCGTGCTTCTCTTGTTGCAACAAGAGAAGCCACTGCAATGAGAAGCCCGTGCACTGCAATGAAGAATAGCCCCCGCTCGCCACAACTAGAGAAAGCCTGAGAGCAGCAATGAAGACCCAGTGAAGCCAAAAATATAATAATAATAAAGGGCGTCTCAAACTCAGGGAAGAGAACCTTCCTCTCTGGTCAGAGGAGATGTGCTCCCAAAACTCTGAAGTAGGACAAAACCTTTGCCTTTTTAAAAACCTCTGTTCCCCCACTGCTTAGGCCAGATACAGGCACCGTCATAGGAAGTAAAGAGCAAAATGAGGTATATAAAACCCTAGCTTTCTGATCAAAGTATTGTAATAGGGAGTCCCATAGAACTGGAAAGAACCAAGGAGATTGAGTAGAGAGAGAGAGGAGCTCAGGAGAGCAGAAGTTGTTTATGACTTCTGGGCTAACCTCCAAGCTGTGCATGTGTGAATCTGACCCTCAGCATCATATCAAATGCTTTGAGAACAAAACTACAAGATAGAGCACTGCCCAGGAATTTGACTGGCTACTGGGTGGCAAACATACAGGACAGATGCAAGTAATGCTGTAACACCTTTGCAAAGACAACTGTTATTGAAATCATGGCCTAGAAATTCGGCTTGGAACATACAGTCTAATCCCAGCCAGAAGAATTGCCTACTAAAATAAAAATATCAACATTTTTATAGGACTCAGAGTCTCATAGCTTAGTATTCAAAATATCCAAGGTACAATCTAAAATCGAGCCTTCAAAAAACTAGGAAAATCTAAACTGGGAAAAGACAATCAAGAGACACCAATGATAAAATGACACAGATGTTGGAATAATCTGACAAAGACTTTAAAGTAGCTATTGTAAAAATATCCCAAAGACACTCTTGAAATGAATGGAAAGATAGCAAGTCTCAGCAAAGAAATAGAAGAATTCCACTTGTGGAAACTGGAGAAAAACACAATAACCAAAAAACTGAAAAACACAATAACCAAATTTAAAAGCTCACCAGATGGCTTTAAGGACAGAATGGAGATGGCAGAAGAAACAGTCAGTGACCTTGAAGGAAGAGCAATAAAAATTAATGATCTAAACAACAGAGAGAAAAAAGGATAAAAAGGATAAACCCAAAGAAACCTACACCGAGACACATCATAATCAAACTTCTTGAAACTAAAAGCAAAGAAAAGCTCTTGAAAGAGATTTTTGTCCAGAAATCCAGAAGTGTGTGTGTGTGTGGGGGTGACATGCATTATATAGGGGAACAATTATTCAAATGATGGTGGATTTTTCATTAAAAAACATAAAAGCTAGAGGAAGTCGAACATTTTTAAAGTGCTGAAAGAAAAAACAAATTCAACTCAGAATTCTATATCCAGGTAAAAAATCCGTTAGGATTAAGGTTAAAAAAAAAAATTCTCAGGTAAATGAAAATGAAGAGAATTTGTTTCTAGCAGACTTGCTCTAAAAGAATTGCTAAAGCAAGTTTTTCAGGCAAAGGAAAATGATACTAAAAGGTAACTTAGAACCTTGGGAATGAAGGAAGAGCAACAGAAATGGTAGATATAAAATTACTCTTCTCCTCTTGTGTTCTTTAAAACATGTTTAATGGTTGAGAGCAAAAATTATAACAATATCTGATGGGGATTTCATTGTATAGGGTTTTATACATAAGACAACTACAACATACAATTGAGGTTATATGATAGTAATGTTTTTATAGTCCACTTATAGTAGTAATGTATTGATTTTATGTAGGCAGTGAAAAGTATGTATATTATAATCCCTAGAGCAACCACTAAAAATCTGGACAAATAAATATAGTAAAAAAAATCTCAAAACATTAAAATGAAACACTAAAAAATGTACAAATAAAGAGCAAAAGAGGCAGGACAAGGGGAACAAAGGAATGAAAAACAAAGGAATCAAACAGAAAGCAAATAATAAAATGGTTGACCTAAACTTAAATATATCAGTAATTACATCACATGTAAATGACCTATATATACCAACTTAAAGACAGAGGTTGTCAAAATGGACCAAAAAAAAAAGTTATGACCCAACACATGCTGTATATGAGAAACTCGTTTCAAATATGATTTAGAGATTCATTAATGAGAATGAAAGATATATTTTAAAAACTCTAATCAAAAGAAAATTGGAATGGCTTTTAGAAAAAGAAAAGCAAAATAAGCCCAAAGCAAAAAGAAAGAAGGAAAAAATAAAGATAGGAGGATAAAAATCAATTAAATTGAAAACAGAAAAATAGAGAAAATCAATAATCAAAAAGCTGTTTCTTTGAAACAATCAATAAAATTGATAAAACTTTAGCAAGACTGACAAAAAAAGAGATGACACAAGTTACCAAGATCCAGACTGAAAGAGTCTACAGACTCTACAAACATTAAAAGGATAATAAGAGAATAATATGAACAACTCTATACACATAAACTCAACAACTTTGATGGGATGTACCAATTCCTCAAAAACCAAATACTACCAAAACTCATCCAAGAAAAAATAGAGAGGGACGAAAAAGGAACAAGCCTGAACTCATTTTATGAGGGCATCATTACCCTGATGCTAAAACCAAAGGCATTACAAGAAACGGAAACTACAGATCAATGTCCCTCATGAACTTAGACAGAAAAATCTTCAACAAAATATTTACAAATTGACTTCAGTAATATAAAAAAAGAATAATACATCATGACCAAGCAGGGTTTATTCTGGGAATGCAGGGCTGGTTCAGTATTGAAAAATTAATGTAATCTACCAACTTACTAGTCTAAAGAAGAAAAACAACATGACTGTTTAATTGAGGCAGAAAAATATTTTGAAAAAACTAAATGTCAATTCATGATTTTAAAAAACCTCTCAGCAAACTAGGGATAAAAGGGACTTTCCTCAACATGATAAAGAGCATCTTCAAAAAATGTACAGCTGACATCATACTTAATAAAGAAAGGCTTACTGCTTCCCCCTAAGATCAAGAACAAGGCAAGGCTGTCTCTCTCACTACTCCTGTTCAACATCGTACTGGAAATACTAACCAGTGGAAACAAGAAAAATAAATAAAAGGTATACAGATTGGAAAGGAAGAAATTTGAAGATGATCGTATACAAAGAAAATCCCAAGGACTCTACCCCCCCACCAAATCTGCTAAAACTAGTAAGTGAGTTTAGCAAGGTTACAAGGTCAAGACACAAAAAAACAGTTGTATTTCTATACATTAATAATGACTTGAAAAACCAAAAATTTAAAAATAATATTTATAATAGCTCAAAAAAGTGAAATATTTAGGTATAAATATCAATACATAGTCTTATTGCTCTAAAGTGGCAACTATTTTAATTTCTCTGTTCCATTACATAAATGATTTTAGGATCATTGAATATTTACGTTTTTATATTATATTACATTTACATTTTTCATATACATTTTCATCTAAAGTGATTGAGTCATCATATTTATCATTTTAAGGGCTGCCTAATGTTTTATCATATTGATACAGCAGCATAATATAGCAAGAAGAATGTGAGCTTTTTAAACAAGACTGAATTCAAACTCTAGTTCCCCAAATACTAGCAGTGTGACTAGAGGTAGGTAATTTTTCTCAGCCTCAGTCATAGTAAAACGCCAAATTTTCAGGAGTGTTAGAGTTAATAAAGTGATATGTGTAAAATACCTGATACATGGTAGATGCCCAACAAAGTAGCCATTATTAATACCATAATTTTAATCTTTCTCCTAATTTTAGACATTTATGATTGTTTCTTGGCAGAGTCTTTACGCTGGAGTCCAAGAATTATTATTGCTCCCTTTTTCAGGATCTTGATTTTCAGGCTTTTAAATCCCAAAACATTATGCCAATTCGTTAATAAATTGAGAAATACTTGTATTGGTTGCTTAGAATGCATTATCCTTAGTATTTTGCTGAAAGCACATTAAGTGATTCTTGCTTTCTGTTTCTTTATTTTAAACACTGTATTCCATTCCCTTCTGTTTACATCGATCATGAGTAATGTAACCTTGGTCACAAAGTATTCCAAAATCTCAATGTCAGTAGCTCATGTAGGAGGCATGGGAGCTGGGGGATAAATCATCTTATGAGTCATCCTATAGGCATAACCTCCAAGGAGGGGCTAGCAGTCCAAACAGAAAATCCCAGGAGACTCAGTGAATATGATTCCAATCGAGGAACAAGGGTAGTTAATAGAAGGGATTTTTGAGATGGAGAGCTTTCAGGTTTAGGAACAGACCAGAGATATGGTGACAAGGAAGTCTATCCTAGTGACATAGGAAGCAACAGGTCACTGAAAGACAACGGGGAAAAAAAATCTCTGGAGAAAGTATTGGCAAGATTTACAAGTCTGGGGTTCAAGGTCAGGCTCCAGCGTCAGCAGGGAGCCAAATTTGAAAACCAGTAAGCAGGACTGAAGGTTAGTCAGACTGATTGGCTACAACTTGAAAGAAAGTTACAGACTCTTTTTTTTTTTTTTTAATAAATTTATTTATTTTTGGCTGCGTTGGGTCTTCTTTGCTGCCCATGGGTTTTCTACTCTTCATTGTGTTGCATGGGCTTCTCATTGCGATGGCTTCTCTTGTTGTGGAGCACGGGCTCTAGGCATGAGGGCTTCAGTAGTTGCGGCACGTAGGCTTGGTAGTTGTGGCTCATGGGCTTGGTAGCTCCGCGGCATGTGGGATCTTCCCAGACCAGGGCTCGAACCTGTGTTTCCTGCATTGGCAGGCAGATTCTTAACCACTGTGCCACCAGTGAAGTCCCCAGACTCATTTTTCATAATAGCCCAGCATCTCAGTTTATCCACAGGACGGAAGTGCAGAGAGAGAAAACAGTGCACCTCCAGGATAGGCTTGAGGATTGGGAAGGTTTTAGTTATAAAATATGCCATGAACAAGGAAATACCTCCATAACATGAATGTTATTGTGTAGTCGAATTGCGATGTAGAATTATGTTTCTAAGATTTCTTGTTCGAAATCGATACCATCTGTATCTGTCAGGATCCAGGAGACAGATGGTACTACAGACTGGGTAATTAAGGAGAGTTTAACAAAGGCAAGGTTTAGAAAAAATAAGGAGAGATGGTGTGGACCCCCGTGCCAGGAATAGCAGAGAGCTATTACTTGAAGGGGTTAGGGGAGGGAATGGTTTCTAAACCCTTGAGGGAGAACTATGTTATGAGGGCCACCTGACAGGAGTGGAAATTTGGCAGAGGGAAAGAGCCAACCTATGGCTGTGTGGTAGAGAGGGAGCCAGGAAAAATATCTCTTCTTCTCTCTCTTACCAATTTCCTACCAGTATCAGCCCCTTCCACATTGGCTGAAACCAACTGGAAGCCGGAGGGCAATGGGGTCCAGTGATGCAGTCCATATAGGTCAGCCTCTCTGAGCATACAGTAGGCTGGAGAATGAATCTGAAGGGGAAAATAGATTATCTATGGTGTGTAAATTTTCATTAAATTTAATCAAAGTATCACTTTCCAGACCTGAGTATTTCAGCTTTTTCAACCTTTATTTTCCCTCTGTCATCAGTCACATCTTGGATTTTAGACTTCCCTTTTTGGAGGGCATATGGCCCTCTGTCTATCAAAGTCACATACCCTGTGGAAGGGTCAAAGTGTAATCATCTCAGCCTCTGAGGTGCCGTTTATTTCGATGATAGCCACAGCTGCCCCAGAAAAGGAAAGCTTGTTCCTATAAGTGGGACAAAGCCTGTAACTGGAACTCTTAACTCCTTTAAGCATGGTTGCCTGTACTTTAGTTGAAGGTATAGGCAGCCCTGCAAAGACCTGTGAGGAAACAGAAGCATAGCACTATGAGGCAGCCCTCCCCCACCTGGAGAAAGCGAGCATGTGGCAAACCTATCTGAGGGGGTTGTTATCACTCAGCCTTATTCTGCCCAACTAGGTAGAAGCTTCATTCAAATTTCCACTGGAGGGTAACTATCAGAAAAAATTAAAATCGGCCAAATGGAAGTGATACTCCATTGGCAGCTTTCTGCTGTTTTTTTTGTTTTTTCATTTTGGTTTTGTTTTTACTTTTACCTTCTTGTTTTTTAACACTTTTTGCCCTGGCAGAGTAAAAGATGTCCTTTTTTGCAAGATAAATTTTGGTATAGAGAGTTGGTCTATAAAGAATAAGCTAAGTATGTTACTAACACATTTAAATTGCTGTTACCAATGCCTTCTTTCATTAATATTAAAAACCAACAATTGTATCGTTGTAGAACAAATAATACCAGTGTGATGTAACTTCTTTATATTAATAGCCTATGTGCACATTTTCAATGAACACAGTATACAGCTTTTGTCATTCTTTTCCTTTTTTCTATGTTATGTTTGTTCTGATTACATTTATTGAAATGTAAAAATAAAAGTCAGCAGTTGATGCATAGTACATGAGAATTTAAAGAAAATCCTGAAGTGCTGCTGGTACCTCTTGAACATTTTGAGTTGTTTGAAAAAATGCCTAAGAATTTTGATTTACAAAGATAGATTAATATTACAAAGGCAGATTAGAAATACATAATCTTTAAGATACAGTCTTTCTAGTGATTTTAAGTAAGTTTAAGTAAGGGTAAATTTTTACAGTGCTTAGGAAAAGAATACATTTCTCAAATCGTAAATCAGAAAGATTTACAGCACTATTTAGTGAGTAAAAAATATTTTCATCCTTGAGTTAAACAAACTGTCCCTATTTGATTAGTCATATTTAAAATCAAAATTGTTAGATAGCTCATTGCTAGACAATGAATCTAGACTAGAACCTTTTTTGTACAAACAGTTGAATGATATCCAGAAGAAGTCATTTTATCCAGAGGACAAAAACAACATCGTCACCCTTTCCATGCTGAGCATTTAATATCTTTCCCTTTTATGTACTAGCAAAGAGGCAAAGGGGGTATTTTACTTGCTGATACTAATGTATGAGTCAAGCTATATTCGAACTTTATATTATCTTCACATATTAATAAAAATCTTTAAAACTCATAGCAGATATTGTCATTTTGAAGAACATTAAATATTACGTCTTTACTTAGGTGGTTTTAAATTATACTTTCCCTGTGCACTCAAATGTTTAGCACAAATAGCTCCATGGAGATGACAAAATGCAGCTCAAACACAATTCAATTCCTTTCTTCTCCAGTATGTGTGATCTGTTTCCATGGAAATTTCATGTTGACCAGGAATTGTAAAAATACTATATGCAAACATGTCTCGGAAGCAAACATTTTTGGAGAATAATTGTGAGTTAATTTGAGTCACTCCATTAAAATTGTTCAAATAATAGAAAAGAAGACTGTTTTTTTCTTTAGCAGAGACCATTCTGCAATTTCCCTTAGCTCAATATATTAGTCTAATAGAGTTAGAGATTATAAGGACTTTAATTTGCCTTTTGATGAGAGTAAAATTAGATTTTAATGATTTAGGTAAATGTATTCATTTGAAAAAGATGACAGACATTATGAGCAAGGCATTGTTGGAGTGCTGAAAGAAATACAAAGATGTATACAACACACTATGGTATAAGATTAAGTGACTGCAGTAAAGCTGACAGTGTGCTTTGGTGTGCAGAGGAGGAGGGGAATGTTTCTAGTTAGGAAGATCAAGGAAATCTTCTTGGATGAAATGGCATTTGAACTGGATCTCGACCAATGAGAAAGTAAGGAGAGGGTCTTCCTGATGTGGGAAACCATCTGACCAAGGGCACAGAGGTGGGAAAGCAGAGGGCATATTTGGGGAATGATAAGTCCAACTGACTGAAGTGTAAATGAAACAGGGAGGTAAAATGAAAAGGTAGGCTGCAAATGAAAAGGTAGCTTTTGTAGGGCCTTGAATGCCATGCTAATTTGGATTTTTATGCTCAATAGCAGTAGTGTTCATTTGGGCGATAATAATCTGTACTATCAACAACAGTTGAATATTGGGTAATGAGAAAGTAAGGAAGGGAATAGATCATTATTTTGAGAAGAGCGGCACTGAATGGAGTAAGAACAGCAAAACAGTTTGAAGAACTAGCAGGCTAAAAAATGGTTTGAGAGATTACAGTAGCTTTAAAACATGTTCACAATTTTTTTTGAAATTCCTTTCTTTACGAGGTGGACACTCGGCAATAGAAATTAAAGCAAAAGTAAACAGATGGGACCTAATCAAACTTATAAGCTCTTGCACAGCAAAGGAAACCATGAACAAAATGAAAAGACACCCTATGGAATGGGAGAAAATATTTGCAAACGATGCGATTGACAAGGGCTTCATTTCCAAAATATACAAACAGCTCATATGACTCAATAACAACAAAAAAAACACAGTCAAAAAATGGGTAGAAGACCTAAATATACACTTCTCCAAAGAAGACATACAGGTGGCTAACAGGTACATGAAAAGATGCCCAACATCACTAATTATTAGAGAAATGAAAATCAAAACTACAAGGAGATATCAACTCACACCAGTCAGAATGGCCATCATCAAATAGTCTACAAATAATAAATGCTGGAGAGAGTGTGGAGAAAAGGGAACCCTCCTACACTGTTGGTGGGAATGTAAATTGGTGCAGCCACTGTGGAAAACAGTATGGAGTTTCCTTAAAAAACTAAAAATAGAGTTACCACATGATCTACCAATCCCATTCCTGGGCATATATCCAGAAAAGAAGAATACTAATTTGGAAAGGTATGTGCACCAAAATGTTCATAGCAACACTGTTTACAATAGCCAAGACATGGAAGCAACCTAAATGCCTATCGACAGATGAATGGATAAAGTAGATGTGGTGTAGATACACAATGGAATATTGCTCAACCATAAAAGAGAATGAAGTAATGCCATTTGCAGCAACATGGATGGACATAGAGATTATCATACTAAGTAAAGTAAGTCAGACAAAGACAAATATATGATATCACTTATATGTGGAATCTAAAAAATAGTACAAATGAACTTATTTACAAAACTGAAACAGACTCACAGACATAGAAAACAAACTAACGGTTACCAAAGGGGAAAGGGGCAGGGGAAGGGATAAATTAGGACTTTGGGATTAGCAGATGTATACTACCATATATAAAATAGATAAACAATAAGGATTTACTGTATAGCACAGGGAACTATATTCAATATCTTGTAATAAACAATAATGGAAAAGAAAAAAGCATATAGATATATACATATATATGTATAAACAAATCACTTTGCTGAACACCTGAAACTAACATAATATTGTAAATCAACTATACTTCAAAAAAATAAAATAAAAAAGAGGTGGAGACTAAATCTGCTCCTTTGAGTGTGGGCTAGATTTAGTGACTTGATTCTAGCAAACAGAACTAGGCAGAAGTGATAGTCTGCCACTTCTGAGATTAGGTCATAAAAGGCATTGGCTTCCTTCTCAGATCTCTTACCTTCTGGGAGCACTTGCTCTGGGGGAAGCCCCCTGGTGTGCTGTGAGGGAACTCAACCTTGGAAATGGATTCTGCAGCCCCAGCCAAGTTCTGGTTGACATCTTGATTGCAGTCTCCTGAGACGCCCAGGGCCAGAATGACCACCAGCTAAGTGGCTGATCTTATATTCCTGACCTACAGAAACTGTGAGATAATAAGTGTGTGTTGTTTTAATCTGCTAAATTTTGAGGTAATTTGTTATGCAGTAATAGATAACTGATGCAGAAGGTGTCGAAACAGGAGAGTCTTAAACATGTTTGCAGGTTGAGAAGAAGTAGCCAATGGAGACTGAGCGACTGCAGATTCCACAGGAGAGGAGAAATCATGGCTAGGTCAAATTCTGGAAGATGTACGTAGGGGAGAGGATCCTTAGGAAAGGGTGGAGAAGTTATTTTTGGAAAGGAAGAATGAAGATCAGAAAAAAATTCAGATTGGAAGGATGGAAGGTGAAATCAAGCCAGATGTCCTTGATTCCTGCAGCAAAGGGGGTCAGGTCACCCTCTGAGATGAAGGACCCTCTGGGACCAGGAGCTCCAGGAGAGTAGGAAAAATGGGAAGAGCTACTGTGAGATAGCACAAACAGAATCAGGTAGAGCAAAGAATATAATTCTCTCCAGCTGTGTGTAGCACTCTGGGAGAGTAAATTGAGAAAGCAGAGAGCAGAGTTTACCTAGGATTGAAGATTGATAAGGCATATATGAAAAATCAAGTGGGCAAAGGATTCTAAGGTAATGATGTAATTACAATGGCTGGGCATAAAGTCTAGAGTGGGTACAAGGGCACATGAAGCTATAAGGGGGTTAATGAACAGAGAATATGAAAGAGTGGGTCTTCTATAGCAACTATAACCTGTACCACACATTTCATATTTTATTTGTAAACTACTTAAATTATCATGTAACTTTTTTGGTGTGTGAGTCCCGGTGATATCATAAACTCCGAGTAGTGATCACGGTTTATGCATTTTGTACCCCCTTTGCAACTAGCACATTGCTTCTTAGGGACTCATACATTTGTGGAGTCAATGAATAAAATCATTCTAGTATTCTGTGTATTCTCTACTGAGTTTCTTCTTCCTTCACAATAAGCATCTGACTGAGGCTGAAGATCTGCTCCTTTTAGAGAGTTGAATGTGTTCCAGCCTTGTCTCTAAGGGCCAGGATTTCTGGATGCTTTTAAGAAGCATTATATAGTGATAAGAAGGGGGACAATAGCTGGTTGGCTAAAAATAATAAGCCTAATTATGCCTATGTGAAGCAACTTGAAATAAACCTTGGATGATTTCTCTTCAATCTGACAAAAATCAGAATAAAAGTGAAAAGGTTTCGGGGTAAAAAAAGAGAGATTAGCATTCTCCTGGAAAATCAGGGGAAGAAGAGGCCTCCGTGAAGAAGAATCTCACAGAAGCTTAGATCTGAAGTGGCTTCCCAGCCGTAGTGGACATTTATGTATTCTTTACCTGGTGCACTCTTCTTTCAATTGTTTTCCTGGAAAGAGTAGGCTTGTTAAAGTCTGATAAAACTACTAAGAAAAAATTGCAAATAGGCTTCTAAACCACTGAACAGGGTCACTGATTGCAGTGATTCTAGGTGGTTCTTCATATCTTTACCACCTGCCCTTCTACTCACACCTCAACCCACCTTTCCCTCAGTTCAAGTTTTTCTATATCAGTTAATGAATTAACACTTTGAAATATATGGTAATAGAGCCAAGAGTTTCAGTTCAGTTTTGGAAGCCACTACCTTCGTTGATGAGTTTGTTTATGTAATTATTTGAATGTTTTATTCAAATATTGAATATTGAAAGTCAAATATTTGAATATTTATTTATTTTTATTAAAATGAGGAGAATCCAAAAATGAATGCGCTGATTCCAGTGAGAGCAAATTTAGGTTTCATACACTTAGCACAATTTAGACAAAGATGGAAATCATTTGACTATCTAAAAGGACCAGAACTTAGCCACAATCAGATGTGCATTATAAAGGAAAAGAAACCAATGAAAGAACCCTTATAGAGTGCTGGGACTAAATTACTGAAAATTGTGTCTGAAATTGAGGTATAATTAGGGATTTTATAATTATTTTTAGGTCTTATATCATGTTAGTCCTACTTTCAGCCAAATAATATTTGAGGACAAAGAAAAAACTGTCTGTATTGTATTGTTTTGTGTTCCAGGAGGCCACATGGAGGTGCCACAGAGGCTAAGGTAAGCAGAGCTGCAGGCTTCCTACCTCTGTATCAGCTTCTGCCAAAATGAAGCTCATTTTCTGATTTACATTCTGAATTCTGAAAAAGACTTCTTTCGAAGAAAGAGTTCCCATGCAACAAAAGTCTGAAAATCACTGCCCTATCCTGATACAGTGTTTATACAAGAACATATAGTGGTTCGACATTTTGGAGGGACTACTTGGCACTATCTGTTAAAATTTAAGCATTCATACTGTGTGACTCAGCAATTTTCCTCTAGCAATTGATCCTATACAAGTAATCACTCAAGGTTAAAAGGATATATGTACAGGATATTTACTGCAGCGTTGTTCATAATAGCAAAAGATTGAAAACAATGCAGATATTTATACATACGGAATTGGTTAGCATAATGATATTCGTGTATTGGGATATTACACAGTCTTTTGAAAGAATGAGATAGAAAGATGTCCAAGATATATTAAGCAGAAAAGGCAAGTTATAAAACAGTATGGTTCCATTTGTAAGTCAAATAATGTCAATAAAGAAAAGAAAACCATTACCTTGACATATGCAAATAGATAGCTATTACTTTACTTCTTAAAATTATTACTGAAATTCATAGGTTGAATTGTTTTAGTTTCTGTATCATTGGCATGATCTTTTCTTATTTAAGTACAAGGTTATCTTTATTCAACTTTGGAACTGTTTTCCATGATTACTCTGGTTTGAAATTCTAATTTCTTGTTCTGAAAAAGTGATTAATTAAACTTATAGTATGATGGGTTTTAGAGAGTGAAAAAAATAACTTGTAAAGATTTTGTGTAATTTTACATGTTAAGATTCTCAGCATCTACTTATGGAATTTTGTTGCATGATGTGACAAAAAAAAAGTTGAACCCTCAAGCCCTCACAAACACAATATTTTAATCACATTCAAGAGAGTAATGATTTTTGCATGTTGGTGCAATAGGGATTTCCATAATTCAGCTTTAGAGAGCTGTTCTCTCTTCATTTTTCAGTCATGAGTTGGGTAGGCCAAAGATAACAGATTTTGCTCATACAAACATATCACAAGGAATTGTGAAATCATGAGACTTAGTTTGTTGTTGTATGTGTGATCAAGTCTTTTATGCATTAATTTTGAAGCATGGAAAAGTAAAAAGTGGATTTAACAGTGGAGAGCTTCCTTTCCTCCAGTTGACCTCAGCCTCAATACCTCCATCAGAGCAATCCACAGAAGAAAGGATGTTCAGTACACTGGATGTTTCCATAGACATGTGGGGCAGAAAATGTCAGGGTAAATTTTACAAATCAATGAAACCGACAGTGCCAAAAATAAAAACAGAGAAATGAGAATTATAAATTTCTTAAGTCTCATTCCAAATCCTAACAGTGCTTTGTAAGCCCTTTAGAGACAGTCCCCTAGAAAACAGATCATGGTTTTACTTGCCTTCTCCTAAGTAGGAAAATTGCTGTCTCACTCTATACTTTGTTGATCCCCAGAGAGATCACAATGGTGAGACCATGGAAGGCATAAGGAGTGCTCATCATCTGGAAAGCAACTTAAAGCATAGGTTTTCATGCAACAGAGCTCGGGCAAATTCACAACGTCATAGACAAAGGAATGGGCTTAGCTAGGAACTTTACGAGCCAAGAGTCTGCAAGAGACGGAACAGGGGTCGCACAAGGGGCAGGGTTCTCTGTTGGACATGTCATAAGTGAGCATTCCAGTGAAGGGGCATTCTCTCTCTTCTTCTCGTGCTCTCTCTTATTCAAGACCAAAGTTGTAAACATCCTTGTCAGTGGGGTTCACACAGATTACTTGGTATCAGACTGTTTAGATGTCAACTGTCAAGAATTATCTGAGGGGGGGCTTCCTGGTGGCACAGTGGTTAAGAATCCGCCTGCCAACACAGGGGACACGGGTTCGAGCCCTGGTCCAGGAAGATCCCACATGCCACACAGCAACTAAGCCCGTGTACCGCCACAACTACTGAACCTGCGCTCTAGAGCCCGCAAGCCACAACTACTGAGCCCACGTGCTGCAACCACTGAAGCCTGCGAGCCTAGAGCCCATGCTCCACAACAAGGGAAGCCACCACAATGAGAAGCCTGCGCCACAACGAAGAGTAGCCCTCGCTCACTGCAACTAGAGAAAGCCCGTGCACAGCAACAAAGACCCAAAGCAGCCTAAATAAATAAATAAATTTATTTATTTATTTTTTAAAAAAGAATTATCTGAGAGAGTCAGCTGCCTGTATCAGGACTCCTTGGGTGTCCATTGGGAAGTTGCAACCCCTCCTGATGGGAGGGAGGAAGCCACCTGTGCCAAAGAAAGGGGAATTTGGAAGAAATAGGGAGGCTGTTGGTCACAGCTGGTCCATTGTCCAGGTAACCCAGAGTGATGTCCTGGGGTCATCTGCAGACTATTCTATTTCACCCCTGGTACTGGTCTGACATCATCTTTTTACATAAAAAGACACAGAATTTAGGGCTCTGTTTTCATTAAAAATGTCTGTTTCTGCCACAATTGTTTGTTTTTATTTTTTATTTTTTTGGCCGCACAGTGGAATCTTAATTCCCCGACCAGGGATTGAACCCAGGCCCTCCGTAGTGAGAACTCAGAGTTCTAACCACTGGACCGCCAGGGAATTCCCCACAATTGTTTGTAATCCTGAGAACCTTTTGTAGGCCTTTCGTTTTATGCCAATTTAAACGAAATTTAAATATTTTAAAAGTTGGCATTTAATTAAGAATTTTAAATATTCAGTGCCCTTCTGGCTTTGGCTCTGAATGGTTCTCCTTGGGGTTTTGTCACTTACTCATTGCCACCTGCTGGAGAAGAGAAGAAGTGCCGTTGAACACTTGCCTTTCCTGTAACAGACCCGGTAACCCTTCTCAGGATGCTCACTGAAGGGGGGGGCAGTTGCCATCTGGCAACCACTGCATGGAGAGAAAAGGAAAATTGCCTTATCTTTTCAAAAGAAGTATTTTGAGATTTTAGTTATTAACAGTAAACATATTTAAATCTTCTTAGTAATTATTTACAGGGAATTGAAAAAATTTTCTAGTTATGAGTGGAACCCAGCTTTTAAGGTAGGCTCTTTTTCTTTCTTTTAGGCATAGGATGTACTATCCAGTAAATTATAGCATTACTATACTTGGGATGCATGACAAGTAAAAGTTCAGGAAGGCTTGGAGGGGAAAGGTTAGTTGTTACTCCTGGGGGAGGGGAGGGGACCAAACCATTAAAATGAGGCATGAAAGGGAATATCCTGGTAGTCCAGTGGTTAGGATCGGCACTTTCACTGCCAGTCTGGGTTCTAAGATCCTGCAAGCCCCGAGGTGCTGCCAAAAAAAAAAAAAAAAGGCGTGAAGAGCACAACAGAATAGATGGGGTGGGCGGGAGGCTGGATAATGCCTGATCACAAGCTAATTGTAAATAAGCGATATCATGTTGACTTCCTTTAAAATAAGTTGTTTTTTTTTTGGCCATGCTGTGCAGCATGTGGGATCTTAGCTCCCCAACCAGGGATTGAACCTGCGCCCCCTTCAGTGGGAGCGTGGAGTCTTAACCACTGGACCACAAGAGAAGTCCCATTAAATATGAATTTATAAATGGCTGATCCTCTAGTTCCTTTGTAAGAACCATGGTAACTCCCATATCCAGGTCTAAACTGTATAAAAATCGTGAAAACTCCCCAGGGCTGCAGAGACTGGTTAACCTTGTTAGTGTGCTGAACCTGAGGGCCGTTGCCTCTCCTTGGCTTCCTTCTCAGCATCTTCCATGTTAAAAGACCCACCCAACAGTAAATGTTTTACTTACCTCTGCCCTTGAGTTGTAAAATAATTCTTACAAGTGAATTAATGAGAAAACAATGAAGATGATTACAAAATGCTGGCACATATGAAGCAATGATCTCCACATCACTTTACCTGGAGAGTATAGGGAATGCTCTTTCCTGTCAGTTTATCACTCTTGGTCTCCAGGACACCACAGTCACCCCAGGACTGCACTGGCTGCTCCTTATCAGTGTCCTTTGCTGGCTCCTCTTCCTCTCCTTGACCTCTCAGCACTAGAGTGGGCCAGAGCTCAGGCTTCTGACCTTTTCTCTCTCCACATCCATTCCCTATGTGCTCGGATCCACGCTTACTACTTTACATACCTAGGTATATCTCCTCGACTCCCAAATGGGGTATCTCTAGCCCAGACCTCGGTTCTGAATTGCAATCTCCTATCCCACTGCTAATTCAAAATCCCTCCTTGGATTTCTCCAATAAGCAACTCAGACTTTGCATGTCCAAACCAGAGCCTTGATTCCCAGCCACCCCCATCTTAGTCTGGATTCCCCCAAAGCAGACTCTAAAACAAGGACTTAGACCAGTAGCTACCTTGGGGAGCCAGGGAGATGGGGAGATTGTTTGCAAAGATGTCCTCAACATTCTTCCCTTCCTGTGTGCCTGCAGTGTGACTTGGACATCACTCCCATGAAGAAGTGGAATTTCTTTCACCCTTTGAATCTGGCCTGGGGTTATGACTTGCTTTGACCGAAAGAGTGCATAGAAGTGACACTGTGAGACTTCTGACTCCAGGCCTCATGATGCTTTGGTGGCTTTGTGTTTCCCTTTGTGCCCTGAGAACACTACCCTGAGGACTGCCATGTGATGAGTCCCAGTCTAGCCTAGTGGAGGATGAGAGAGCATGGGGAGCAGATGAGCCCTCCCATCTGAAGTCTCTTAAATCAGCCAGCTGACAGCTAGCCTCTACCATCTATCAGCAGAGGTTCTCATAAACCATCCACCACCAGTCAAGCTGCCAGATGGTTGTAGCCACTAAGTGACCCCAGGCAAGACCAGCAGAAGAGTCACCCAGCTGAATCCAGCCCAAATTGCTAACCCACAGAATCATGAGCAAAAATAATAGTTGTTTTAAGCCACTAAATTTTGGAGCAGTTTGTTATGCAGCAAAAGCTAATTTATGCAGGAGGTTACCCCAGGAAGTACAAGTGAGGAAACGGGGAGAAAGAAAGAGAAGGGAGAAAAGTTAACAAAGGGTGTTTTAAGGAGCAGGTCACTACTGTGGGAATTGAAGTTCCTTCGTACTGGATACCCTCTGAGGAATCTTGTAGAAGGCATCTCAGGACTGTCCCACCCAGGGAGAGAAGCTGGGTTATTTATCCAATAACTCCCTCCCCCATTTCTCACTGGTAGAGGGATTCCTGGAGTATTTAGGTCCCCAGCACTTGGGGCTGCTCTGCAGCCAAGCTGAACAAGTTCCCCAGCAATGGAGAGGTTCCTGAGGCAGGGAAGTAGAGGCATGAGGATAAGCACGGGGTGGAAGGTGTCAGAGTGCATGGGAACTGTCCACTGCTACTTACAAGGAGGCCAGGCTCGTAAGTAAGCTCAGAAGTATGCCCAGGGGAGGTGGGACAGCGCATCAATAGCTTCTGCTAACTCCCTAAACCCATTTCTTCCCAAATCTTCCCCAGTTCAGCAAGTGGCAACTCCATCTTCTAGTGGCTCAAGTTAGAAACTTCATCCTTGGCCTCATCAATTTCTTTCACACTCCACCTTAAAATCCTTTTAATGTCACCTTTAAAATATATGCAGAATCTGAGTATTTCTCATTATCCCGTCTACTATAACACTGGTCCAAGCCACCATCATCTCTCTCTTGGATTACTGGGTCATTGAAACCACCTTCACTGGTCTCCTATGCAGCAGCCAGAGTGACCATTTCAAGCTCAAGTCCCTCTTCAGCTCTCAGCATTCCCAGAGCTCCCCATCTCATTTAGAATAAAGTACCAAAGTCCTTACTATGGCCCAGAAAGTTCCATGGAATCTGGCCCCTGCTATTTTCCTAACCTCACATCTTACAACTCTCCCTGTCTCTCATTCTGGCCTCACTGGTTTCCTTGTAGTTCTTCAAAACCCCAGGCTCACTCCCACATCAGGGCCACTGTACTTGCTGTTCCTATATCTGAGATGCCCTTCCCAGTTATCCACACACCTATAGCCCTTACTTTCTTCATGTCTTTGCTCAAGTGTCCTCTTATTGGAAAAGCCTTCCTTGACTCTAATTATGCAAATTCTCCCCAGTCACTCTTTACTGCCTTACCTTGCTTTATTTTTCTTTATTCATCAGCTGACATATAATTTTTATCACCTCCCACTAGAATGTAAGTTTTTATCACCTCCCACTAAAATGTAAGTTCCAGGAGAGCAGGGACTCTTTTTTGTTTGCTGATATGTTCTCAGTACCTAGATTAAGCTCTTGCTGACTGAATAAATTACTATGTATTATGGGGCATTCTGATTATTTTGTATGGATTATTTATAGGTTAGATCTCTGGTTAAAAGAATCAAAAGCTTCCAGTAAAACATCGCATATTTAAAGAAGAATGCTTAAATCCCATACTTTAAGAAGATGGTAGTGAAAACTCTTGAGCTATGCTCATATAAAGATTAGTGTAACAATATTAGAAAAATGTTATTCTTAGAGTCATACAGTAGAGATTGTTTATTGAAACATATTGTGCTCTATGATTATAGATCTATTCATTAATCAGTCATTCAAAAACACAGACTGAGCCTTTCCTGTATGTTGGCTGCTGGGCCAGCCCTGGGGATCGACAGTTGAAAGAAGGGACTTCCCTCGTGGCCCAGTGGTTAAGAATCTGCCTGCCGATGCAGAAAACAGGGGTTTGATGCCTGGTCCGGGAAGATCCCACATGCCATGGAGCAACTAAGCCCATGCGCCACAACTACTGAGCCCGCACTCCAGAACCCGTGAGCCACAACTACTGAGCCCACGTGCCTAGAGCATGTGCTCCACAACAAGAGAAGCCACCGCAATGAGAAGCCCGCGCACCGCAATGAAGAGTAGCCCCTGCTCACTGCAACTAGAGAACATCTGTGTGCAGCAACGAAGACCCAACACAACCATAAATAAATAAATAAATAATGCAATAGCTTAAAAAAAGAAAGTTCTGCCTTCAAGGATCTTATTTTTATTTGCTGCTTTTAAACTCTCCTCCTTTCCCCTTTTCTTAAAATTCATACTTTCCTAATGGTTCCAGAAGTGATGGCAGGTCAGAGAGCCTTCTGAGATAGTCCAGCTACCCAGTTGGTCTGAGATAAGAAACTGGGGAAGTTAGAGAGAGGTAGAACTAACAGCGGAGCACAGAAGAACTAACAAGGAAATATTGGTTCAGAGTCTCCTTGTGAGAGAAAGAAAAACTGAGGCAAAATGCAATTTCTCTTCACTCCCATAAGAGTAAAACAAATTTACAAGATCTCATTAAAACAATGAGAGATAAACAAGTTCTGAAAATTTCTTGGTGAGTAAGGAATAACAAAGAAAATGAATTGTATGGCACTCATTATTAATTATGTATATGTATGTCCATAATGTCATTGATATGACCTTTATTTAGTGAGCTTGTTACAGAGTCCAAGCTCATACTGCTCACCCCACAACAGGCCAGTAAACCAAGAGATGAGGTGCTGGGGCAAGGAGTAGTGCCCTTATTCGGAAAGACAGCAGACCAAGAAGATGGTGGACTAGTGTCCCAAAAAACCATCTTACCTGACTTAGAATTCATGCACCTTTTATACTAGAAGGGGAGGGGGTGTGGCTGTTTGTTGTAAACTTCGTGGAGCTGGAATCCTTTGTTCTTGCAGCTGTCCATGTAGGCCTGGTCACAATGTTCCTATAAACTTCTAACAAGACAAATGTTATTCTCTCTTCTGCAACTTCTTATCTTGAAATGATGGAAAAAGTGTTATACCTTTAAAGGTCAGAGCCTTGAGAATGGGCTACCATTTCCAGCTATAGGCAACATTCTTTTACAAAGGTGCAGAGCCAGCATGACTAAGCACAGGCAACAGAGCACCAGGGTTAGAACTAAAGGAATAGGTCCAATACGAAGTCAGGTTTGTTCTTCTCTGTTACAGGCTGTTTTATATTAGTGAACATTTTTTAAAATGTACTTTTTTGAGCTTCCCTGGTGGCACAGTGGTTAAGAATCTGCCTGCCAATGCAGGGGACACGGGTTCGATCCCTGGTCCGGGAAGATCCCACATGCCACAGAGCAAGTAAGCCCATGCGCCACAACTACTGAGCCTGTGCTCTAGAGCCCATGCTCGGCAACAAGATAAGCCACCACAAGGAGAAGCCTGCACACTGCAACGAAGACCCAACGCAGCCAAAAATAAAATAAATAATTTTTTTTAAAATGTACTTTTTTCGGCTTCATCCTGCCATATTTTTGTTCCTGCCTCCACATTCCTCATGAAGTGTTTCAGTTTGTCAGCCACATGTTCTCTTGGCATGGTTTTCAGGAACATAACTTTTAAGGTTGGCAAAAGGATACTGTACCACACCCTATCCATCTGAACATGATTATGATGCCACAATATCACTTATTTCCATAATAAAATGTACCATGCTTCTTTTTATTAATAATTCAAGATGAACAGAAATATTGTTATTTGTTTGAGTAGAGCGCCACTGTTGCTTTTCTTTAGAATGTTAATTTCCTATCTTGCATTTCCTTCCTCACAGATAAATACAAGGAATATTTTTCTTCTTGGAAAAAGTGAGCATTCTTCAAAGACAAGTAAAAGATAGACCTCAGTGTACATGTTTAGCATAACAGGCACATGTAGTCTGTGAAAATTCAGAAATGTTACTTCTTTCCAAACTATGTTTAATGATGGGTTGCATCGATCTCTTGAATTAGAAACTGTGTTTTCCTACATTTAATAACAACTCAAATGGCTGAGGCTTAAACAAGATAACACTGAGTCTGGAGGTTGGCAGTTTCTAGTATTATTTCTGTGGCTCAAAGGTGTGAGGGCCAAAGTTTCTCAGATTTTCCTTGGCCTTTCTCTCATGATTATAAGATGAATGCTGTGACTCTAACCATCACATTCAAGTTCCAGGAAGGATGAAGGAGGAAAAGAGAAAAGGCAAAGACCAAAAGGCCAAGCCAGCCAAATCTTTCCCTTCTAAAGACCTTTCCTGAAAACCCCATTTACTTCTCTCTGGCCAGGATGGTATCACGTGACCTCCTAGCTGCAAGGAAATTGGGAAATACAGGTTTTTGTTTTTGTTTCCAGCTGGGTATATTGCCACCTCCAGCAAAAGCAGGAAGGAAGAAAGGAAAAATAGTTACTGGTCAAACAACTGGCAGTCTCTACCACATCCTTTTCCTGGAAAAATATTACTTTATTTCAAGATCATGTCTGCAACCCAATGGTTATTTCTTAATTATAAGATCAATAAAGAAGAACCTTTACAAAATTGCCCCACTGCTGCTTTCAGTCCCTAATGGACTGAGTCATAAGTGCTGGTTTGAATTTCTCAATGCTATTATATTACTAAAGCTAGTCAGTTTTTCTTCTCTTGGGGGAATAGCTTCTAATGGAAAAATAAAAGAACTTAAGACACTACATATGCAAAACTGTAGTGAGTGGGTCTTAAGATGATTTTTTTAAAGTATATTTTCACGGCTCATTTGTAATACAGCAGTTTTGGGGAAAAAATAACTACCCATACATTAGAAGTAAATCACCCTTATGACCACTTCAGTGCATAAGGTATAGTGGTAGGAGAACTGGCTTTGAAATTAGACACACCTGTATTTGCAATATGGGTAATTAAAAAAGTCTCTGAGGGGCTTCCCTGGTGGCGCAGTGGTTGAGAGTCCACCTGCCAATGCAGGGGACATGGGTTCGTGCCCGGGTCCGGGAGGATCCCACATGCTGCGGAGCGGCTGGGCCCGTGAGCCATGGCTGCTGAGCCTGCGCGTCCGGAGCCTGTGCCCCGCAACGGGAGAGGCCACAACAGTGTGAGGCCAGCGTACCGCAAAAAAAAAAAAAAAAAAAAAAAAAAAAAGTCTCTGAGGTGACCTGCCTGTTTCTGCCCTTGCCATTTACCGACCATTCTCACCCAGCTGCAGAAAGACACTAAGTGATGTCAGATCACGTCACCCTTCTCAAAACCCCCAGTGGCTCCCCATCTTAGTCAAAGAAGCCAAAATCCTTACAATGGCCTCCAAGATCCTCTCCTTCTCTGTACCCACCTCCCCCCGCCATGTCTTTCTGACCTCATTCCTGTGTCTTTTCCTCCTCTTCTCTCTCTTCCAGCCACCCTGGCCTCCTTGCTGTTCCTCAAACATCTGAGCATACTTCGCCCCCCTCCCCCGCCCCACCGCCGCGGCCGAGAACTCAGCACTGGCTCTTCTCTGCCTGTAGCCCTTCCCCCCTGATATCCACAGGGCCCACCCCTCACCCTTTCAGGGCTTTTTTGAAGGTCACCTTTTCTAACAAGGTCCTTTAAATTAGCAGCACAAGCTTTCCCTCATCTCCCTTAATTTTCTGTATCAGCTGCATTTATCACCACCATCTTTTTATTTCATTTCATTTCGGTGGTAGAAGGGGGGTAAAATCTTTACTCCTAGTCCAATATTTTCTTTTAAATTATTTTTCTAAGTAATACGGTAAAAAAAAAAATTCAAACAGTTCAAAAAGTACACAGGAAAACTAAGTCTTGAGAATTTTCTGGGAAGATGGTAATGGTAGCAGTCTAGTGTTTGAATCATCCTGTATCCTCCCATTTAATGACAAGAACAAAACGCAAAACCCTCAGCTAACACCTATAATAAAATCAGGCGATATAAAGAGCCACAGATTCCAAAATGAGAAAACAAGACCCTCGTGGTGTCAGGAAAAATATGAAAGGAAGTACAGAAGCCAAAGGCAATTTTGAAGGCCCTGGGAATCCCAGAACCCTAAAACTACCATCAGGTGTTCTGAGAATTGACAATTGAGCAGGCTGTTCTGAGAACAGCAGCAGAAATCAAGACAGACTCTGCAGGCTCCAATATGCAGTTGAGTATGATGAGACTACAGAAAGGTCTGATAATGCTGAAGTGGTCTGGGGGCCCTGAAATGACCAAAGCACCCTCCTCCCAAAAAAGTCCCACCTTCCCTGGTGGTCCAGTGGTAAAGAATCCACCTTCCAATGCAGGGGAATGCAGGTTCGATACCTGGTCCAGGAACTAAGATCCCACATTGCTACGGGGCAACTAAGCCCACGCACCACGACTACTGAGCCATACGCCTCAACTAGAGAGTCTGTGTGCAACACACTCCAGAGCCTGCACACCACAACTAGAGAGAGAAAACCCACACACCACAACTAGAGAGAAGGCTGCGCGCCGCAATGAAAGATCCTGCGTGCTGCAATGAAGATCCCACGTACCAGAACTAACACCCGACACAGCCAAAAAATAAAAATAAATAAATAAAATAAATATAAAAAAAAAAAGTCCCACATTGAGGAGAAACTTCTATGAGTAGGGATAGCAGAGGCAAAGAAAATAGGAGATCCAGAAAAAAGGTGGTGGGTGAGCAACGTAGAAAATCTCAGAAAGTTCAAGCCCATATTTTTAAAAAATCACATCATACAAACAACAGAGTTGAAAGCTGTTGGGGGAGGCCATCTGACCCAGGCCCTGAGAGTCCATGCACATTCTTGCTAGGTAGGCCAGAAGGCAATGTACTGACCACTCTTTAGCTGGGCCATTTTCTCAGGGTTTTGTCTGCAGCAAGCAACCTTGAGGGGTGAAGTAATGTCTTCCCCACCTCCACCCCAAATTACAGTCTTGTTCCCAAATACTATGAAAGTGGGGACTCCCCCAAGCTCAGTGTTTCCCTCCTATAACATAGCCCACTGGGTGTGAAGGCATCCATGGGGGTCCCTCTGCATCTCCCCCAAGGAACTTGGAGCCAGCACAAATGAAGAGCATGCTGACACTTCAACTACTGCTTTTACCATTAGTAACAAAGTCCTTTGTCTTTGATATAGGAGTCTCATGTCTTCTGTCAACATCCATGAAACTGTGGCATGCTAACTTGTTAACTTATAAATATGGTAAAATCCTAGACCCTGCACAGTTCTTGACAGAATCTAGAAAATCTGTCCTGGGCTGCTTCTCCCTTGTAGGAGTACAGTACAACTCATTCCACTTAAAATATGAGCAAAGAAAAAGGATCACAATTGAATCTCATTCAAAGTGTTTTTCTTGTTTGTTTCGTTCTGTTTTTTAAACAGGAGAACCAGAGAAGAATAATATCTGTTTGGACAATGAAACCATATCAGAAAAACATACCCACAAAAAGAAAGAAAACTGTAGCTATCATAATACTTCAGAATTAGCTAAAAGAAAATGATAAAAACTGTAAAGGGAAATGTAAATTACAATGTGAAAAACTCTGAAATAAAGTGACTGAAAAAAGTGACTGAAATAAAGTGACTGAAAAACTCTGAAATAAAGTGACTGAAAAAAGATTTTAAAAGAGGAGTAAAAAACCCAGGAAACATCAGAAAGAAAAAGTCATCTCAAAAATGAAGACTAGAGTGAATAAATACAACAAATAATGTCTTAAAATGAGGAAAATGTGAGAAATAGAAAAGAATTGGAGGGACCTCCCTGGTGGTGCAGTGGTTAAGAATCCACCTGCCAATGCAGGGGACACGGGTTAGAGTCCTGGTCCCGGAAGATCCCACATGCCACAAAGCAACTAAGCCCGTGCACCACAACTACTGAGCCTGCGCTCTAGAGCCCAAGAGCCACAACTACTGAGCCCGCACATCACAACTACTGAAGCCCACGTGCCTAGAGCCCGTGCTCCGCAACAAGAGAAGCCACCACAATAAAAAGCTTGCACACCGCAACGAAGAGTGACCCCGGCTCGCTGCAACTAGAGAAAGCCCGCGTGCAGCAATGAAGACCCAACGCAGCCAAAAATAAATAAATTTATTAAATAAATAAGCAACAAGGATATACTGTATAGCACAGGGAAATATAGCCATTATATTGTAATAACTTTAAATGGAGTAGAATCTATAAAAATATTGAATCATTACATTGTATACCTGAAATGAATATAATATTGTAAATCGACTATAATTTTAAAAATAATAAATTAGTAGTAATATAAGTAGTAAATAAGTAGTTCAAATATTATTTCTAACAAAATAATACTTAAACCATTTCATATCTCACTTAAATAAAAGAATGTTTAAAGTTAAAAGTTTCTTGAGTAATATCCTGTCCTCTGACACTATCACTTGAATACCCTAGTTTACAAAGAGCCTTTCCATATACGATTACACCAGTTCTTCCTACAGCCACCCAAGATGGGTACTATTCCCATTTTTAAAGAAAACTGGAGATTGGTCCTGAAAGCAAGTCCCACACACTGCCCATGAAACTGAGAAGAAACAGAATGGGGAGTAAATCCTTAGGAAGCAAGTTACGTTTTGAACGTTACAATTTGTGGATTGTGTTTCACAGGTTCTCAATAAATTGGAAGAGAAATGTTTTTAATCCATGTGTACTCATTTTGAAGTAATTATAAGTAAAATTAAAAACCATATTCATCTACTTACTCATCCAAGTCTTTATTAAATACCTACTGTATGTACAATCCTGTGCAAAATATTAAGGAATAGAAAGATGAAATTTTAAGTTGTGCCAACTCACAAGGAGTTTACAATCTAATGATAGTGACAAACAGTTTAACACAAACTTAGGAAAGGAGTTTATGAGTGGACATTTGCTCTTAGTCGAGAAAAATCACCTCATGTTTTAATTTAAGGCGTAAATTGCCAGTTGGAAGACACTGCTATTATATACACCTTTATTAGTTCTTCGTTTTTAAAGGTTTATTGTTTCTAGGAAAAGAGAACTCTTACCCAATCACATCTTTATGACTGGTTTGAGTTTTTAAAACAAAAATTTGCTCAAAGAGCAAAATGATGGATTCATATAATCAAATTAACGTCATGCACAGAAAGACAAGTGTGTCTGCAATAATGTGTAAAGAGTTGAGCACAACTGGGTCCCGTATTAAAGGGTCAAATCTGAATTATTCTGGAGACTTGCCTTGAAAAAGTTATTATACACAATTTCATCATATATAAAACAGGGGTGATATTTAATTCCAATTAAGGTTAAAACTCAGATGCTATAATTATTTCCACCTGTCTTAATACAAAGGGTTAAAAAAACTAGTATAAAAGCTTTTCTAATAATTTATGTATCAAAAATAAATTGGAATAAAAGTAGGGATAAAAGAGAAAAAGTGATGATGGTGTGGCTAATTTAACAGTAACTCTCTCTTTGGCCTTGGAATTGCCACTTGGAGATTAATTTTTCTCCATTTTAAAATGGGCTTTGGGACTTCCCTGGCGGTCCAATGGTTAGGACTCTACCCTCCCAATGCAGGGGGCATGAGTTCAATCCCTGGTCGGGGAACTAAGATCCTGCATGCTGCACAGCGTGGCCTAAATAAATAAATAATAAAACGGACTTTGAAGCATGTGCCCTCCCTGGGTTCTGCATACCTTTCACAACTGGCTTCTGACTGGTGCAGCAGGTCTGGTGTTGCTTTAACGGTTGCAGACCAGGCTTAGAGTTTCTTTAGCAGTCCAGTCTCATCAAACTTTTAGAAGCCTTCAGGTGTATATTTATCCACACTCAATTTGATGTTAAACTTACCCAAATAACAACTTTTCTTCCTTTTCTTTTTTATTTTTACATTTGAAAACTCTTGAGTTTTATTCGTTGGCCTCTATATTCTGACATCCTCCGTTATTTAGTTTAATGGCAGCTCCCTAAGGGCATACGAAACAATAGACTTGGATTTTTCAAAAAAAAAACCAGTAACTCTCAGTGCATAAATGAATGTAAATATGCAAATTATCTATTTTTTCCTGTTTTATTACTTTTTAAAAATGGCTCAGATAAGAAATTTAAAATACCTAGTAAAATAAGTTTGAGGATTCATTTTGTGAGATGTACTGCAGAGAAAAAGGAGCAAGTAGTATAATTTAAAAATATTTATTGATTCATGCTTTCCAGAACTTTTTTTTCAAACCAAAGGCCAATACTCCCCTCTGCTCTCAATGCTAAGCATTTTTTTCCACCCAAAATGATAAAATTATGTATATTTTTATACCTAATCAGTTTGTGACAGCTGTGATTCTCAAACACTTTTTAAAAATAGAAGTAAGATCAAAGTTGCAAACAGACCATATGTAGTACTTTTAAAAACTGTATAGGCAAAGCCTGACTCTGAGCAAATGACCCATCAGCTGGATTCGGCCTTTTCAGGCTACACGAGGACTTTGCTCAAGAGACCTGCACGGGGCTTCCCTAGTGGCGCAGTGGTTGAGAGTCCGCCTGCCGATGCAGGGGACAAGGGTTCGTGCCCCGGTGCGGGAAGATCCCACATGCCGCAGAGCGGCTGGGCCCGTGAGCCATGGCCGCTGAGCCTGCGCATCCGGAGCAAAAAGAGACCTGCACGTTATCAGACGGGTTCCCATGGATGTCCTTAACACCACAGGCGCGGCTTCTGACACCCAATGCTGCCAACAACATCAGCGGAACAGAGAGGAGACCCTGTCGACTGATTCAGTTTTATTCTTCAACACAATTCTCTTCTCCACTCTCTTCATCAGCTTTACCTGTTTCCTTGCAAGAATCTTGGCTGTTGGTATCAGTAAGATAATTTTCTTCCCCATTCTCTCTTTCTTCTATTTTCTCTTCATTAAAGCTAGAGGAAGAAATTTATCAATCTTTCAAAGGAAAAATAATTTGGTTTAAAGGTAAACAAACCCTCTGTAATGTACACCATCCTGCAGTTAGTCTTCCTCAAGTGTATAAGCTCCGATTTATCAAGAGAAGTCTATAAAAGTACCAATTGGGAAAGTAGATATTCTTCTGAGAAGTAATTTATTTCAAAACTTGATTGACTCAAACTTCATTTGAAAGCATGTTATTATTTTCATTATTTATGTCAGAAATTTAAATTATTTTACTTTAAAAACAAGATACTTCATCACCTTGTAATATTTTGAAGTGTCAAACATGTTAAAATGTCAGTATATTTTACAGTAGTTCACATGTATTCCATTAGGTAAAAGGCCTTTTAAAATATCATAGAACAGAATTTTAGCTTTCCTGCCAGTAAGAATTTTTTCAAAGGTAAACCATTCAGACATCTTATATATGTTACCTTTCTTTATCTTCAGTGAAACTTTTCATCTCTTGATTGCTGAAGTACTCAAAAATTTTTCCACTTTGGCCTTTCTTTGAAACAAACTCATCAGATATTCCTAGTGCTTTTAAGGTGTTAGAATAATGCTTTTCTGCTGCCATTCTTGCATTTTTCTATAGGAAAGACAAACCTTTTTAGATAAGAACAAAAGACTTTAAGTTTCCATTACAAATGTACGGGTTAAAAGCTCCTGTGAAAATTAAATTCAATAATCACAGTTGGTTGAAAAATATGCATACCCTCTGACCAGTAATTCCACTCCTAGGTATATGCCCAGAGAAATTCCTACATATCTGCCCAAGGAGACATACCAAAATGTTCAGAACAGTACTGTTTGTAACAACCCCAAACTGGAAACAACCTAAATATCTATCAGCAGTAGGATGGATAAATAAATTGTGACGTATTCATGTAACAGACTAAAATAAAGCAACGAAAATGAACTCTAGCTATATGCCACAACATGGACGGATCTCACAAGCAGCATACCGCAAAAGAGTACACGTAGTATGATTCATTTACATAAAGTCCAAAAACAGGCAAAACTAAACTATGTTGTTTAGGGATAGGTACAGCAGTGGTAAAACTGTAAAGAAAAACAAGGAAATGCTTATGTCAAAAGTTAGAAGGGTGGCTACCTCTAGGTGAGAGGGTTTTGATCTGGGAGGGGCACACAGGGTTTCTGGGGTACTGGCAGTGCTCTAATGCTTTTAACCTGGGTAGTGGCCACATGAGTTTTGATCTATAATTATTCTTTATACTGTTTCATGACTGTTCAAGGATATCTGAAAAAAATCAGTAAGAAAATAAGTTCCTGTGATAGTTGTCAGAGAGTTCTTTATGTGCCTACTGTAAATTTTACTCTTTACACGCCATATCTCTAATCCACCAAAGATGATAAAATCATCTATGTTGTTACCTTAATTCTGTAGAGGAAGCAAGAGATACAGCAAGAAAAACATGAATTTAGAACTGGGTTCAACTCTCCAGAATGTTACTTCCTGGCTTTGTGGGAGTTGTGATGACACTCTCATACCTAAAGCAAGTCAGTTGTCACAGTTCCTGAGGCCACAGGATTTACAGAGACATAAGATGACTGGGGTTCTCATTAGTGCCTTGGCTTTACTCCAATTTTATCTCCTATGAGTGGACATGAACTAGTATAGGGCCAAAAATCGTCATCTGGACCTCAAACTAAAGGAAAGGCCCGAGGAATGGCCCAGCCCCAATGCACCAATGGCATCCCATCCTGGAAAGGGTGTGGAAGAGCACCCAGTCTCACTCCAAATTTAACAAATAAGTAAGATACTCCCTCCACTCTTGCTGAGGTTAAGCTGTTTGCTTAAGGTCACAGGATATAGTGAGAGGGAAAACCAAGTCTCTTAATCCTTTCCTGAGTCTTCTCCACTCCACCATGCTGCTTTCTAAGTGGAAGTGGTTATCCTGGAGTTTGAAGGTAGCCTAAAGCCTGACTTCAGCAAATCAGTGTCAGATATTTTCCTAACCCAGGGATTCCAGCATAAGGAAGGACCATGGAGTCTAGTGTCCCATTGGAGAAACCAAAATGGCAAAGACTGATTACAATGGATAAAACTATCACCAGTGCATTTCCTGACATGCTAGAAAACTGAAAAAAGAAGCACTCAAACTGCTGCTAAAATGCACCCACTGTGAATAATAATAAATTTCAGAAAAGTAAGTAAAAATGCAACCAGAGGCTATGAACACAAACAGACAAGACTTGGGGAACTGACAGGCACAGCAAAGTGAGATGAGAACTATGCCCCAAAGACTGTAAAGCAGAATAAAGAAACCCCAAACGTAACCCAATGTATTAAGAAAAATATATTCTAATTTTAAGCAAATGAAATATAAAAGATTTAAATGATACTAATCAATGTTAGTGCTTGTAAGCCTTCATCTGAATTTGGCTTAAAATCCAATTTAACATCTATTCAGTTAATAAATCCTGTGATTTTCAAGAAACAGGAAAACATGGTTTGCTCTGTCCTGGATCACAGGCTTACTCTGCTAGGGGATAACTCAACTGCAGCAAGACCACAATTAACACTTATAAACGGGTAATGCATAAAGTTGTGAGTGAATTTATTAAATAACAGCTGTTAATTAGCAGCAATAGTCACTGCAAGAAAAAAAGAAGTTCTAATTTATGTTAACAAAACCAAAACAATGGTGAGTCACCCTCAGTCACCCTGTATATAGAATTTATTACCTTTTAATATTTTATATCAAGGTGAATAGTGTATAATTGTTCCTAATTGAAACAAACATTTCCCCCTTGAATTTCACAATGCAAAAGAATTGTAAAGACCATGAAATAAAAAGTAGTTAATATAACTGTATGGTTATTTTGTTTTTCTATCTAAGACTGCAAAAAAAACAAATTAACTTTGTTTCTTGAGGAAACCAAAATAATGAGGAATGATGAAAGTCTGTCTACAATCACTGCCCTAGTTTGAAGGGGAAAAATACTTAATTTTTATGAGCCTAAGTTTAGTTTATAGTAATTGTTTCCTTTATTTAATAATAACTGAATACTTATTTTGTGACAAGCCCTCACGGGAGGTAGAGGCTATATGGGGAAAGAGAACAGCATATGTGTGGGCCAAGGGTGGTGGAAGAAATATCAGCTATGAAACTAACCTATGTTTTCAATATTTAACATTTCTTTATGGGTTTAATTTCACACACACCACTTATTTTACCACATTTTCTCTGGTGCTTAGAAAGAGTGGGAATTCACAGCATGGTAAAACTGCTTGTTAATACTGAGGCTCATCACTAGTATTGTCAGGGTAGTGCTCTCAGCCTGGACTAATCCCAGGAAGAAACAGTTCAGTTTGGGTTCAACAAATGTTTCTTAACATCCCCTTTGTGCCATACATTGTCTTAGGTGCTAAGTGCTAGGAATACAAAGATTTGACCAACACCTTTAAAAGTAACTAGCTGAAAGAGAAGAGAGCATTGAACAGATAATTTCCACACAACATGCAGGAGCAAAGACAGAGATGCACAAAAGAGTAATAAGAGAACACAGAAGAGGACTTCCCTGGTGGCGCAGTGGTTAAGAATCTGCCTGCCAATGCAGGAGACACAGGTTCAATCCCTGGTACAGGAAGATCCCACATGCCGCGGATCCACTAAGTCTGTGTACCACAACTACTGAGCCCATGAGCCACAACTACTGAAGCCCGTGCACCTAGAGCCCGTGCTCTGCAACGAGAAGCCACCGCAATGAGAAGCCTGCGCACCACAACAAAGAGCAGCCCCTGCTCACCACAAGTAGAGAAAGCCCGCGCACAGCAACAAAGACCCAACGCAGCCAAAAATAAATAAATAAAAAGACTAAAATACTTACTTTAAAAAAAAAAAGGGGGCTTCCCTGGTGGCACAGTGGTTGAGAGTCCGCCTGCCGATGCAGGGGACACAGGTTCGTGCCCTGGTCTGGGAAGATCCCACATGCCGCGGAGCGGCTGGGCCCGTGAGCCATGGCCGCTGAGCCTGCGCGTCTGGAGCCTGTGCTCCGCAACGGGAGAGGCCACAACAGTGAGAGACCCGCGTACCGCAAAAAAAAAAAAAAAGCCTGCAGTTGGGAGCTGGAGATAACTACTTTGAGGCGAAAGTCAATCACTTTATGCTGAGTAACACAGAACAGCTTAAGATAATTTTTTTCCCCTAAAGTTGAAACTGAGATATGAAAAAAAACACCATTCCTTAAAATGAAAAGCATTACATAAAATTATATCCAAATCAGTCAGTAAAGGGTTCCCATAACTTTGAGAGGCTGTAATATGTAGATTTACCCATAACACACGTCCTTTGTCCTCAGTGAGTCACTGACATGGGCAGTCCTATAAGGACACTCATCTGTCCCAGACACTTGCTGGCAGGAAGCTCCAAATGTAACAGCTTGAAATTCACAACACAGCACCTGTAACCTCCAGTGATTTTGTCCATTGTTAAACCATGTCGCCCATAGGAGCCCCTCCCTCATGGACACAAAGGGGAAGATCATCTGAAATTGACAAATTTCTCTTAAGGGAAAGACTGTAAAACTGAGTATAAATCTAGTAAAATCAGAATTCATCGTCCATAGGATCAAAGTATTTTTTCTGATAAAAAGGAAGTGCTTCTCACAGACATAGAAAACAAACTTATGGTTACCAAATTGGGTGAGGAGGGATAAATTAGGAGATGGGATTAACAGATACACACTACTTTATATAAAACAGATAAACAACAAGGTCCTACTGTATAGCACAGGGAACTATATTCAATATCTTGTAATAACCTATAATGGAAAAGAATCTGAAAAAGAATATACATATACACACACATATACATATATAACTGAATCATTTTGCTATATACCAGAAACTAATACCACATTGTAAATCAACTATACTTCAATTTTTAAAAAAAGGAAGTTCTTTCGGTAATTGTAGATAAGACTAAAAATTATAGACTCACTTAAAAAAACTGATCAACAAAATGAAAAGGCAAAAATTTTAAAATGAAAAGGCAACCTACTGAATGGGAAAAAATATTTGCAAATCATCTACCTGATAAGGGGTTACTATCCAAAATACATAAAGAACTCATACAAGTGATTAGCAAAAACCAAATAATCAAATTTAAAAATGGGCAAGAGATCTGAATAGACATTTTTCCAAAGAGGATATTCAAATGACCAACAGGCACGTAAAAAGGTGCTCAACATCACTAATCATTAGGGAAATGAAATCAAAACCACACTGAGATATCACCTCATACCTGTTACAATGGCTAGTCTCAAAAAGACAAGACATAACAAATGCTGGTCAGGATGTAGAGAAAAGGGAACCCTTGTGTGCTGTTCGTGGGAAAGTAAATTGGTGCAGCCATTATGGAAAAAAGTATAGAGGTTCCTCAAAAACTTAAAAATAGAACTACTGCACAATCCAGCAATTCCACTCCCAGGTATTTATCTAAAGAAAATGAAATCACTATGTCGATTCACTGTAGCATTATAGACAATAGTTAAGACGTGGCAACAACCCAAATGGCCACCAAAAGACGAATGGATAAAGAAAGTGTGATACACACACACACACACACACACACACACACACACACACACACACACACTGGAATATTATTCGGCCATAAAAAAGGAAATCCTGCCATTTGTGACAATACAGATGGACCTTGAGGGCATTATGCTAAGGGAAGTAAGTCAGACAGAGAAGGACAAATACTATATGATCTGATTTATGCGTGGAATCTAAATACACACACACACAACTCATAGAAAAGGAGATCAGATTTGTGGTTACTGGAGGAATTGGATGAAGGTGTCAAAAGGTACAAACTTCCAGTTATAAGATAAATAAGTACTGGGGGTGTGACGTTCAGCATGGTGACTACAGCTAACACTGCTGTGTGGCATATTTGAAAGCTGCTAAGAGAGTAGGTCCTAAAAGTTCTCATCACAAGGAAAAATAATTTTTTTGGTAACAATACGAGGTGATAGATGTTAACTAAACGTATTGTAGTAATCATTTCCTAATATACGTATGTCATTATGCTGTATACCTTAAACTTATACCTGCTATATGTCAATTTTATCCCAAGAAAACAAAACAAAAAAAAAACTGGCAGGAATAAATCTGATTCAATTAGCCATTTTGTTTCATTTTTTAATTTTTCAAAGACTTCCAAAACTCACCTTGGTATTTGGCCAAGTTGGTACTAGCCATTAAAAACAGGTTGTGAAACTATTATTTTGAAAATGATTGGATTAGCAGCATGTTCTTTATCAAGCTTACGAGCCTCATCAAGATTCAATGCTCAGATTTAAGCAAAACTACTTACTTGACTGATGTGATGAAGCTGTCACAGAAATAATACTATCTCAGTAAATTATATAACACATAAGAAAAATGGACCATAAAAATTAGGAGATAGAGATGTTAAAAAAAAAAGAAACAAAGCTGACAATAGCTCTCAAATTCCAACAAACACAACCTGAGCAACTCTTTCAAATAGCAGCGGCCTGTTTTTTAATTTTTCTTCTCTTTCTTCTAGTTCTCGTCGGTATTCTCTCATCCTTTCTTTTTCACTCTTTCTAAAATCAAATAAAAGGAATGGAATTTTTAAAAGAAATAAGAATTTGCACATATAACATTTAGCGTAGATGACAAATCAGAAATTAAGTCATGAGCACAGTTTATCACAATTTCTTTCCCAGACTGGTAAATTTTTATGGAATGCAGGATAAAAGTTCTAGGTTCTGAGAGCACACATTTTACATGCCGGGAACAGTCTGGGTACTTTGAGGTTCCTGAAATCTTCAAAGCATAATGGATTCAGTGGCTTCAAACTGGCCTGAGGAGATAAATGAATGCCCTCTTATCTCATTTATAAGTATTTATAAACCAAAAAAGTTTGGTCCAAATTTGGTATCTTCTCTTTAAGGAATTTCTTCTGAAAACAAGACCTTGCTCTTCTTTTTTCCCCTAAATGATATCTCCTATAGGTTGATGGCACAGTGAATTAAATGGGAGCAGGGCAGGGGAGAAATGGGGATTATGGGAATACCACATAGAGAGGAACAGGAACCAAAATACACAAATTCACTGTAAGTATACTTACTATTTGAACCAGATCCTATAATAAATTAAATTATGTGACTTTCTCTATGTAAAATACACTAATTCTACCAAGATCATAAGACTTCATGGATTAGAAAAAATAATTATACCATAAAATGATAATTATGCTTAACTATACACAATTTAGCATTATGGAAAATCCCGTTTACTTTCTAAGGATGACTAGTATATTTCTAACAAATATTTTGCTCAAGTTCATCAAATCAAGCTCCTTTTATCAATGAATTACATTGATACACATTATAAGGAATGTATACATAACATCTGTTACAAAGGAATATAATAATTATTATACATAATATACATTTAAAAAGGAACACTCATAATTAAAAGCAAATATAGATTTGGGGATACTTATAAATCAGATTAAAAATTAATAAATCATATTACTTACCCAGCTTTGAGGGAGATATTTTACTACTTAAACATGAACATTTTTATGTCGCAACATAAAAATGTTCCTCTGGAACACTGATTTTCAAACTTTGTACTGCAGAATTGCAGCATGTAATACATACTACTAAACCTTAACACACGTGTTAACTGACACACCACATAACTGATGTTAACATCAATGTGTTAATTTGTGCTATCAGATATCATGCAGACCTTAGAACAAAGCTCTCTGACATATCTGTTTGTTGAAGAATATTCTGAGATTACACGGCAAGCTGTTAAAAAGAGCTTTATCTGTGTGAATCAAGATTTTTCTCAATATTGCACTGTGCAATAAAAAATAATATAAAGAAAAAGTTTAGATGCTGATGTAAGATTACAACTGTGAACCATGGCCACATGTTTTTCTGTTCATCAACATGGCATCATGGTCCTGGAGTCAGTATACATGTTGGTTCTCACCACGAAGTGAGTGAGTGAGTATGAGTGTGTGTGTGTGTGTGTGTGTGTGTGTGTGTGTGTGTGTGTGTGTGTGTGTGTGTGTGTGTGTGTGTAAGTTAACTATAAGTAACTGATAGTAACTTGAATCGAGAAACTGAAATACTAATACTATTCTTAATTTTTTCATATATTGAGGGGTCCACTGATTCAAAAAAAGTTTGAAAACCAATGATCTGGAAGGTCAGGATTCTCTCATGATACCTGAGAGATTTTACTCTGGATTTAGACATTTGAGCTAAACTCTGATGTGAGTCATAAGCCTTAGCCCGGGTTGTCAAGAGTTTCTGCAATTCTTTCATTCTTTGCTTCTGCTTAGTTAGGATCCGATTTCTCTCTTCTTCCAACATTTTCTTTTCCTCAAGTGATCTCCTGAGGGCAACAAACTAAGGCTTAATTCACTTTAAGCCAATGAGAATGTTGTTTAGCAAAGACAACACGGGATAATTCAACGGTTGAAAACAAGGGGCAACCTTCTGAGAAGGATCTGAGTTGTAATTAGAAAATCAATAGGGTGACTGTAACCTTTTCTATCCCCAAAGATTCATAAAATGGAAAATACATTCATTTCTTAGAAGAACACCCTCTGGCAAAATGTTCTATATTATATAGTAAAATATGTTACCAGATAAAATAACGTCATAGTTTCAAATTCCCCAATACAAAATCAATGGAGCAACCACGAGTCAATCAGTGCTGCATCAGTTATTTACCTTGTGGTTTGTTCTCTTCCTCTGGAGGACACCGTGGACATGGGAGGGTTGCAGCTACAAGGCACAGGTTTTGCATTTCTACTTCTTACTGGTGACCTGCGCCTTGGAGACAGATAAGGCCAACGTGTTTCTTTTAAATTTTCTTCATCTGCTTCAATATCTGCCAAGATTTTCTCTCTTTCAGTGGATGCATGTGAGGCTGCAGGAAGGTCAGATGGTTCACAGACTGTCAGGGGTTTTGGACACTTCTGTTCTGAGTGATGTTTCTTATATCTCTCAGGAAGGTCTTCAGTATCAGCAGTCTGGCACCTAAACTTGTGTTTACACTTGGACTTTTCAGCCTGTTCAGGACACTTGGGCTTCCTTGTAGCATAACTTCTGCGAGCTGGACTACAAGGCAGAGGGGATGAATTCTGTAAAAAGTCTTGGGTTCTCTGCTGCGTCCTAATGTTTCTATAGAGCTCTTCTTCTGTTAATGTGTCATTGACAGTTGAACCATAAGTAGATCGAGGTATCGGTCTGGCTTTAAATTGGTTTGTTTTCTTCTTAGACTTAAAAAAGTCTTTCAGCTGCTTTTCCCGAATTTGCTTCTGCTCCTCCCTTGCAATAAACTTAAACGGCTTTTGCGAGGCCAAAAGAGCTTCTTTGTTTTTCTCCTTCATAGACCTCCTCCGTTCTTCATTTTGCTTGACTATATCATGATAAAGGGGGAGAAAGACGAACGCAGGAACTGGGTTGGCTCGGAATTTTTTCTTACACTCTGATTCTTCTTCTTGTTTCTTGAGCAGTTTGCGTGCCATTTCAATATCTGATTTAGATTTCATGTTCTCTTCTTTTTTCTTCTGCTCTCTAATCATCATTTGAAAAGGCTCAGGTACTGTAATCTTTGGCACCCATTCTTTTGGCTTCTTTTTTTTTTTTTCGAGTGCTGGCAAGTCAGCATCTTCAAACTGAATATAATCTTCAACAGAGAAGTTTGTCCACATGTTGTTGATGAGCTCCTTAGCATAGGTCATCATTCTGCTTTTCTCAGAATACTCTTTTTCTACGTTGGGCAACTCATCTTCAGAGGAAGACACAATCAAAGAGGAAGACTGACCTAAATCAGGCTCTGAAATTGATGTCATTAATGAAACAGGATGATGGGAGCTCTTTTCTGATACAGACCTACGTAAATGAGAAGAATAATTAGGTTACTCTTTCAGCTGCATGTGACCAAATATAAAGATTAAGAACTACATAATTTCTAAGATCAAGGCAAAATCAGTTAGAAAATAGGAGCTAGATAGGGCTTGTGAAAATTATCAATTTTTTTTTAGAACAGAGCCTGGGAGATGCCGATAAATGATCTAGTTTTACTCCCTCATTTTACAGGGCAGGAACCTAAGACAGCAGAGGCTCCTTGGGTCTAATCACTATTGAATTCTCCACACATTTTCCAGAGTCACCATCTTAAAACATACATCTGATCAAATCACTCTCCTTCCTGAAACTTTCCCATGATTTGTCATTGTTACAAAGTCTAAATTATAGGGACTTCCCTGGTGGCGCAGTGGTTAAGAATCCGCCTGCCAATGCAAGGGACACGAGTTCGAGCCCTGGTCCGGGAAGATCCCATATGCCACGGAGCAACTAAGCCCATACGCGACAACTACTGAAGCCCGTGTGCCACAACTACTGAAGCCTGTGTGCCGCAACTACTGAGCCTGCGCTCTAGAGCCCACGAGTCACAACTACTGAGCCCACGTGCCACAACTACTGAAGCCCACACGCCCTAGAGCCCGTGCTCCACAACAAGAGAAGCCACTGCAATGAGAAGCCTGTGCACCGCAACGAAGAATAGCCGCCGCTCGCTGCAACTAGAGAAAGCCTGTGCGTAGCAACGAAGACCCAATGCAGCCCCACCAAATTTTTTTTTAATTGAAAAAAGAAAAGTCTAGATTTTAAAGCCCTTCAAGACTAGCCCCTGCCTTCCTTTCCAGTTTCACCTCTTGCCTCTCCCTACCCCGTCACCATTCTTAAGTGAGATCCAATCACAGGGGGCTTCCCTGGTGGCGCAGAGTGGTTAAGAATCCACCTGCCAATGCAGGGGACACGGGTTTGAGCCCTGGTCTGGGAAGACCCCACATGCCACGGAGCAACTAAGCCTGTGCGCCACAACTACTGAGCTTGCGCTCTAGAGCCCGTGAGCCACAACTACTGAAGCCTGCACACCTAGAGACTGTGCTCCAAAACAAGAGAAGCCACTGCAATGAGAAGCCTGCACACCACAACGAAGAGTAGCCCCCACTCGCCGCAACTAGAGAAAGCCCGTGCGCAGCAACAAAGACCCAATGCAGCCAAAAAAAAAAAAAAAAAAAAAAATCCAACCACAGGGGACTTCCCTGGTGGTCCAGTGGTTAAGAATCTGCCTTCCAATACAGGAGGATGCGAGTTTGATCCCTGGTGGGGGAACTAAGACCCCACATGCCTCGTGGCAACTAAGCCTACGCACTGCAACTAGGGAACCCGTGCACCACAACTACTGAGCTTGCGGGCTCTGGAGCCCTCGCGCCATACCTAGAGAAGCCCGCACACCTGCCACGAAGAAGAACCTGTGTGCCACAACGGAGACCCAGCACAAGGAAAAAAAAAAAGATCCAATCACGGGAAGTTGCTCACACACACACGGTGATTTCACACGGTGCCATGCCTTGGCACACATGGTTCCTGCTGCCTAGAAGGCCACTCCTTGCTTCCTACATCTGCTTCAGCTATTTCTCCTTCAAGACTGAACTCAGATACGACACTCGATATGCCTGTATCCCTCCACTGACACCTTGACATGATCAACTGCTCTTCCTCTGTCTCTATGACATTCTGTTACACCATGTTGTGCGTTTGGATCTCAGCTAGTCTTTGACCTCCTTGAGGGCATCTTGATTTTGACTCCCCGGTGCCCAGACAAGGTCTGGCACACAGGAGATGCACAATCAGAGCTGACCAACTCAAGTTTCAAAAGAAGCAAGTTTATGGCAAAAATGACTATTTTGAAAACTTAAATCGGATCTATGTCTTAGCTCTGAACCTTCTGTACTATATCTTTACTGAGCTCATATTAATCCACATATTATTAAAAAAGGGCTTTTAAAGTTAAATTTTAATATTCATCATTTGAAAATGGCCCAGACTAAATATTCTGATACATGTCTAAGAATGGTGGGTCAGAGAGAAAAGAACAAAGGGCCACCAAATGACCCACAAGGCAAGAAGCCACCTAACAGGTTGATAAGCCATCAAACAATCTGAATAAAATCTCACCTCTGTATATCATTAAAAGCACAAAGGGATATTTGAAAGAAAATATTCTGAAATAATTTTGTTCTGCACTTTTAAGTATACATTTTACTTTACAGTCCACAAATAACATTATGTACAAACTTACCTGGAAGAGACACTAGCAGCTTCTTCCATGGTGATTGCTAGCTGAACTTCCTTTAAATTTAATTTATTCTGGTACATTTTCTCTAACTTTGCCATAGTTTCCATGTGGGCTGCCTTCAGCTCTTCTAGTTTCCTGAAGTACTCTTCATTAGAGTGGTAAATATCAGAAAGGTCCACAAAATCTTCACAGCTTATACGTTTTTGTTCATTTACCCCAGAAATGTTGGTGTTAAAATCAGCCTGGTAGGAGGAAAAAACCTGTTATATGATGTCTAGAATTGAAAGAAAAATTAAGTTGACACTGGTTCCCAATGCTGCTTTTTAAAAAGTCCACTTAAATAGGTTATATGTTATTTGTGGACTATGTACATATAACAGATTATAAGTTACTTGTGGCCTATGCACATTTTCTCCTAATGACATTTTATTAAGAACAAGAGAGAGAGACCGAGTTGCCAGAAAATAAATGTTTAATCCATTTTATAAAGGATGGTTAGATTCCCAGATCATGTACTAACCCATACACTACAGTAGGATCAAGCCAAACCACCCTTTGTAAAGAGCCTCCTTGTGGAGGAGCTTCAAGATGGCGGAAGAGTAAGACGCGGAGATCACCTTCCTCTCCACAAATACATCAGAAATACATCTACATGTGGAACAGCTCCTACAGAACACCTACTGAACGCTGGCAGAAGACCTCAGAGCGCCCAAAAGGCAAGAAACTCCCCATGTACCTGGGTAGGGCAAAAGAAAAAACAGAGACAAAAAAATAGGGATGGGACCTGCACCAGTGGGAGGGAGCTGTGAAGGAGGAAAGGTATCCACACACTAGTAAGGCCCTTCGCGGGCGGAGACTGCGGGTGGTGGAGGGGGAAGCCTCGGAGCCACGGAGCCACGGCGGAGAGCGCAGCAACAGGGGTGCGGAGGGCAAAGCGGAGAGATTCCAGCACAGAGAGCACAGAAAACCGGTGGCGACCAGCATTCACCAGCCCGAGAGGCTTGTCCGCTCACCCGCCGGGGCGGGCGGGGCTGGGAGCTGAGGCTCGGGCTTCGGAGGTCGGATCCCAGGGAGAGGACTGGGGTTGGCGGCGTGAACACAGCCTGAAGGGGTTAGTGTGCCACAGCTAGCCGCAAGGGAGTCTGGGGGAAAAGTCCGGACCCGCCGAAGAGGCAAGAGACTTTTTCTTGCCTCTTTGTTTCCTGGTGCATGAGGAGAGGGGATTAAGAGCGCCGCTTAAAGGAGCTCCAGAGACGGGCGCGAGCCACGCTCTGAGCGCAGACCCCAGAGACGAGCATGAGACGCTGAGGCTGCTCCTGCAGCCACCAAGAAGCCTGTGTGCAAGCACAGGTTACTCCACGCCTCCCCTCCCGGGAACCTGTGCAGCCCGCCATTGCCAGGGTCCCATGATCCAGGGACAACTTCCCCGGGAGAACGCACAGCACGCCTCGTGCTGGTGCAACGTCACGCTGGCCTCTGCCGCCGCAGGCTCGCCCCGCACTCCGTACCCCTCCCTCCCTCCGGCCTGAGTGAGCCAGAGCCCCCAAAGCAGCTGCTTCTTTAACCCTGTCCTGTCTGAGCGAAGAACAGACGCCTTCAGGCGACCTACACGCAGAGGCGGGGCCAAATCCAAAGCTGAACCCCAGGAGCTGTGAGAACAAAGAAGAGAAAGGGAAATTTCTCTCAGCAGCCTCAGGAGCAGCGGATTAAATCTCCACAATCAACTTGATGTACCCTGCATGTGTGGAATACCTGAATAGACAACGAATCATCCCAAATTGAGGAGGTGGCCTTTGGGAGCAAAGATATATATTTTTTTTTAACCTTTTTCTCTTTTTGTGAGTGTGTATGTGTATGCGTCTGTGTGTGATTTTGTCTTTATAGCTTTACTTTTACCATTTGTCCTAGGGTTCCGTCTCTCCATTTTTTGTGTTTTTCTAAAATTACTTTTTAAAAATTTTTTCTTAATAATTATTTTAATAACTTTATTTTATTTTATTTTATCTTCTTTCTCTCTTTCTTTCTACTTTTTCTCCCTTTTATTCTGAGCCGTACGGATGGAAGGCTCTTGGTGCTCCAGCCAGGCATCAGGGCTGTGCCTCTGAGGTGGGAGAGCCAAGTTCAGGACACTGGTCCACAAGATACCTCCCAGTTCCACGTAATATCAAATGGCAAAAATCTCCCAGAGATCTCCATCTCAACACCAAGACCCAGCTTCACTCAATGACCAGCAAGCTACAATGCTGGACACCCGATGCTAAACAACTAGCAAGACAGGAACACAACCCCATCCATTAGCAGAGAGGCTGCCTAAAATCAAAATAAGGCTACAGACACCCCAAAACACACCACCAGACGTGGACCTGCCCACCAGAAAGACAAGATCCAGCCTCATCCACCAGAACACAGGCACTAGTCCCCTCCACCAGAAAGCCTACACAACCCACTGAACCAACCTTAGCCACTGGGGACAGACACCAAAAACAACAGGAACTACGAACCTGCAGCCTGCGAGAAGGAGACCCCAAACACAGTAAGGTAAGCAAAATGAGAAGACAGAAAAATACACAGCAGGTGAAGGAGCAAGGCAAAAACCCACCAGACCTAACAAATGAAGAGGAAATAGGCAGTCTACCTAAAAAAGAATTCAGAATAATGATAGTAAAGATGATCCAAAATCTTGGAAATAGAATAGAGAAATTACAAGATATGTTTAACAAGGACCTAGAAGAACTAAAGAGCAAACAAACAGTGATGAACAACACAATAAATGAAATTAAAAATTCTCTAGATGGGATCGATAGCAGAATACCTGAGGCAGAAGAACGGATAAGTGACCTGGAAGATAAAATAGTGGAAATAACTACTGCAGAGCAGAATGAAGGAAAAAGAATGAAAATAATTGAAGACAGTCTTAGAGACCTCTGGGACAACATTAAATGGACCAATATTCGAATCATAGGGGTCTCAGAAGAAAAAGAGAAAAAGAAAGGGACTGAGAAAATATTTGAAGAGATTATAGTTGAAAATTTCCCTAATATGGGAAATGAAATAGTTAATCAAGTCCAGGAGGCACAGAGAGTCCCATACAGGATAAACACGCCAAGACACATATTAATCAAACTATCAAAAATTAAATACAAAGAAAAAATATTAAAAGCAGCAAGGAAAAACAACAAATAACACACAAGGGAATCCCCATAAGGTTAACAGCTGATCTTTCAGCAGAAACTCTGCAAGCCAGAAGGGAGTGGCAGGACATATATAAAGTGATAAGGAGAAAAACCTACAACCAAGATTATTCTACCCAGCAAGGATCTCATTCAGATTTCAAACTTTTTTTTTTTTTTTTTGCGGTACACAGGCCTCTCACTACTATGGCCTCTCCCGTTGCGGAGCACAGGCTCTGGATGCGCAGGCTCAGTGGCCATGACTCACAGGCCCAGCCGCTCCGTGGCATGTGGGATCCTCCCGGACTGGGGCATGAACCCATGTCCCCTGCATCGGCAGGTGGACTCCCAACCACTGTGCCACCAGGGAAGCCCCCTCATTTAGATTTGATGGAGAAATTAAAACCTTTACAGACAAGCAAAAGCTAAGAGAATTCAGCACCACCAAACCAGCTTTACAACAAATGCTAAAGGAACTTCTCTAGGAAGGAAACACAAGAGAAGGAAAACACCTACAATAACAAACCCAAAACAATTAAGAAAATGGTAATAGGAACATGCATATCGATAATTACCTTAAATGTAAATGGATTAAATTTTCCAACCAAAAGACATAGACTGGCTGAATGGATACAAAAACAAGACCCGTATATATGCTGTCTACAAGAGACCCACTTCAGTCCTAGGGACACATACAGACTGAAAGTCAGGGGATGGAAAAAGATATTCCATGCAAATTGAAATCAAAAGAAACCTGGAGTGGCAATTCTCATATCTGACAAAATAGACTTTAAAACAAAGACTATTACAAGAGACAAAGAAGGACACTACATAATGATGAAGGGATTGATCCAAGAAGAAGATATAACAATTGTAAATATTTATGCACCCAACATAGGAGCACCTCAATACATAAGGCAAATACTAACGGCCATAAAAGGGGAAATCAACAGTAACACTATCATAGTAGGGGACTTTAACACCCCACTTTCACCAACGGACAGATCATCCAAAATGAAAATAAATAAGGAAACACAAGCTTTAAATGATACATTAAACAAGATGAACTTAATTGATATTTATAGGATATTCCATCCAAAAACAACAGAATACACATTCTTCTCAAGTGCTCATGGAACATTCTCCAGGATAGGTCATATCTTGGGTCACAAATCAAGCCTTGGTAAATTTAAGAAAACTGAAATCATATCAAGTATCTTTTCTGACCACAACGCTATGAGGCTAGATATCAATTACAGGAAGAAATCTGCAAAAAATCCAAACACATGGAGGCTAAACAATACACTACTTAATAACCAAGAGATCACTGAAGAAATCAAAGAGGAAATCAAAAAATACCTAGAAGCAAATGGCAATGAAAACACGACGACCCAAAACCTTTGGGATGCAGCAAAAGCAGTTCTAAGAGGGAAGTTTATAACAATACAATCCTACCTTAAGAAACAAGAAACAACTCAAATAAACAACCTAACCTTACACCTAAAGCAATTAGAGAAAGAAGAACAAAATAACTCCAAAGTTAGCAGAAGAAAAGATATCATAAAGATCAGATCAGAAATAAAAAGAAATGAAGGAAATGATAGCAAAGATCAATAAAACTAAAAGCTGGTTCTTTGAGAAGATAAACAAAATTGATAAACCATTAGCCAGACTCATCAAGAAAAACAGGGAGAAGACTCAAATCAATAGAATTAGAAATGAAAAAGGAGAAATAACAACTGACACTGCAGAAATAAAAAGGATCATGAGAGATTACTACAAGCAACTCTATGCCAATAAAATGGACAACCTGGAAGAAATGGACAAATTCTTAGAAACGTATAAACTTCCAAGACTGAATCAGGAAGAAATAGAAAATATGAACAGTCCAATCACAAGCACTGAAATTGAAACTGTGATTAAAAATCTTCCAACAAACAAAAGCCTAGGACCAGATGGATTCACAGGCGAATTCAATCAAACATTTAGAGAAGAGCTAACACCTATCCTTCTCAAACTCTTCCAAAATATAGCAGAGGGAGGAACACTCCCAAATTCATTCTACGAGGCCACCATCACCCTGATACCAAAACCAGGCAAAGATGTCACAAAGAAAGAAAACTACAGGCCAATATCGCTTATGAACATAGATGCAAAAATCCTCAACAAAATACTAGCAAACAGAATCCAACAGCACGTTAAAAGGATCATATACCATGATCAAGTGGGGTTTATTCCAGGAATGCAAGGATTCTTCAATATACGTAAATCAGTCAATGTGATATACCATTTTAACAAATTGAAGGAGGAAAACCATATAATCATCTCAATAGACGCAGAAAAAGCTTTGACAAAATTCAACACCCATTTATGATAAAAACCCTGCAGAAAGTAGGCATAGAGGGAACTTTCCTCAACATAATAAAGGCCATATATGACAAACCCACAGCCAACATCATCCTCAGTGGTGAAAAACTGAAACCATATCCACTAAGATCAGGAACAAACAAGACACGGTTGCCCACTCTCACCAATATTATTCAACATAGTTTTGGAAGTTTTAGCCACAGCAATCAGAGAAGAAAAAGAAATAAAAGGAATCCAAATCAGAAAAGAAGAAGTAAAGCTGTCACTGTTTGCAGATGACATGATACTATACATAGAGAATCCTAGAAAAGCTACCAGAAAACTACTAGAGCTAATCAATGAATTTGGTAAAGTAGCAGGATACAAAATTAATGCACAGAAATCTCTAGCATTCCTATACACTAATGATGAAATATCTGAAAGTGAAATTAAGGAAACACTCCCATTTACCACTGCAACAAAAAGAATAAAATATCTAGGAATAAACCTACCTAAGGAGACAAAAGACCTGTATGCAGAAAATTATAAGACACTGATGAAAGAAATTAAAGATGTTAGAAACAGATGGAGAGATATACCATGTTCTTGGATTGGAAGAATCAACATTGTGAAAATGACTCTACTACCCAAAGCAATCTACAGATTCAATGCAATCCCTATCAAACTACCACTGGCATTTTTCACAGAACTAGAAGAAAAAATTACACAATTTGTGTGGAAACACAGAAGACCCCGAATAGCCAAAGCAATCTTGAGAAAGAAAAATGGAGCTGGAGGAATCAGACTCCCTGTCTTCAGACTATACTACAAACCTACAGTAATCAAGACAGTATGGTACTGGCACAAAAACAGAAATATAGGTCAATGCAACAGGATACAAAGCCCAGAGATAAACCCATGCACATATGTTCACCTTATCTTTGATAAAGGAGGCAAGAATATACAGTGGAGAAAAGACAGCCTCTTCAATAAGTGGTGCTGGGAAAACTGGACAGGTACATATAAAAGTATGAAATTAGAACACTCCCTAACACCATACACAAAAATAAACTCAAAATGGGTTAAAGACCTAAATGTAAGGCCAGACACTATCAAACTCTCAGAGGAAAACGTAGGCAGAACACTCTATGACATAAATCACAGCAAGATCATTTTTGATCCACCTCCTAGAGAAATGGAAATAAAAACAAAAATAAACAGATGGGACCTAATGAAACTTCAAAGCTTTTGCACAGCAAAGGAAACCATAAACAAGACAAAAAGACAACCCTCAGGGGCTTCCCTGGTGGCGCAGTGGTTGAGAGCCCGCTTGCCGATGCAGGGGACGCGGGTTCGTGCCCAGGTCCGGGAGGATCCCACATGCCGCGGAGCAGTGGGCCCGTGAGCCATGGCTGCTGAGCCTGCGCGTCCAGAGCCTGTACTCCACAATGGGAGAGGCCACAACAGTGAGACGCCCACGTACCGCAAAAAAAAACACAAAAAACAAAGACAACCCTCAGAATGGGAGAAAACATTTGCAAATGAAGCAACTGACAAAGAATCTCCAAAATTTACAAGCAGCTCATGCAGCTAAATATCAAAAAAACAAACAACCCAATCCGAAAATGGGCAGAAGACCTAAATAGACATTTCTCCAAAGAAGATATACAGATTGACAACAAACACATGAAAGGATGCTCAACATCATTAATCATTAGAGAAATGCAAATCAAAACTACAATGAGATATCATCTCACACCGGTCAGAATGGCCATCATCAAAAAATCTACAAATAATAAATGCTGGAGAAGGTGTGGAGAAAAGGGAACCCTCTTGCACTGTTGGTGGGAATGTAAATTGATACAGCCACTATGGAGAACAGTATGGAGTTTCCTTAAAAAACTAAAAATAGAGGGCTTCCCTGGTGGCGCAGTGGTTGAGAGTCCGCCTGCCGATGCAGGGGACACGGGTTCGTGCCCCGCTCCGGCAAGATCCCACATGCCGCGGAGCGGCTAGGCCCATGAGCCATGGCCGCTGAGCCTGCGCGTCCAGAGCCTGTGCTCCGCAATGGGAGAGGCCATAACAGTGAGAGGCCCACGTACCACAAAACAAAACAAAACAAAAACTAAAAATAGAGCTACCATACAACCCAGCAACCCCACTACTGGGCATATACCCTGAGAAAACCATAATTCAAAAAGAGTCATGTACCAAAATGTTCATTGCAGCTCTATTTACAATAGCCAGGACATGGAAGCAACCTAAGTGTCCATCAACAGATGAATGGATAAAGAAGATGTGGCACATATATACAATGGAATATTACTCAGCCATAAAAGGAAACGAAATTCAGTTATTTGTAGTGAGGTGGATGGACCTAGAGACTGTCATACAGAGTGAAGTAAGTCAGAAGGAGAAAAACAAATACCGTATGCTAACACATATATATGGAATCTAAGAAAAAAAAAAAGGTCATGAAGAACCTAGGGGCAAGACGGCAATAAAGACACAGACCTACTAGAGAATGGACTTGAGGATATGGGGAGGGGGAAGGGTAAGCTGTGACAAAGTGAGAGTGTGGCATGGACATATATACACTACCAAACATAAAATAGATAGCTAGTGGGAAGCAGCCGCATAGCACAGGGAGATCAGCTTGGCGCTATGTGACCACCTAGAGTCGTGGGATAGGGAGGGTGGGAGGGAGGGAGACGCAAGAGGGAAGAGATATGGGAACATATGTATATGTATAACTGATTCAGTTTGTTATAAAGCAGAAACTGACACACCATTGTAAAGCAATTATACTCCAATAAAGGTGTTAAATAAAAAAACAAAAAAAACTCCTGAGTGTAGGTTTACCTGAGACGAAGAACATAGTTCCTCGGGCTGCAAACCAAGCAACCGTAGCCCACAGCTGGGCTCTGCACTGTGGGCCCCCAGGGTGGGTGTTCCAATGGAGAGAAGAGCGGGGAACAGAAAAGTCAGGGGAATGCAAGAATGGAGGGAACAAGGTTCTCAGGGGCTCATCAAGGAGCCAGGGAAAAGCCCTCCAGGATGTCCGCAGGGGTACGGTACGGGAGGCGGGGTGGGGAGGGCGGGTACCTCAGGAGGGAGTAGGAGGGCCTGGGAGGAGGTGGGAGGGACTTCCGGAATAGCCGCTCCCGTGGGCACCAAGAGCAGTAGCTCCCACGGTGACGGGGACTGTGGGGTGACAACAGAACAAGAATACATAGGGTGGGTATTCTATATACATGCCTAGAAGGCCATGACTGATCTTTTCCCCTCATTCCTTTCGCATACCTTTCAAAGTTCTTTTAACTGAGGCAGCTAAAGAGGTAAAACCCCATATTCTCCACAAATAAAAAAAAATTATATTTTCTCAGGTGAGAAACAACTGAAATTATTTATGATACTATGCATAAAAGGCTGCTGACCATGGCGTTAAATTTAGCTTAGTGCCTGAAACAGACTCAAAATGGAAAAAGCATATTTGCCAATGGAAAATTAGAGATCCAATCTGATAAGACTCTAGAAAATAAATCTGAGTAGTGTCTCCCAGGAAAATTCAGAAGAGTCAGTTTTAAATAATATTTATAGATATAATATTTTAATGGGCTAAAAACAGTGTACAGGAGGCCAGTGTTTTACCACTTGGGATAACTTAGAGAAAACGAAGGAAAACAAGTTTCCTTCAGTAGAAACAGTGTGCAGAAATTTATTGCCAAATAAATTGGAGAATTGCTTTATGAGTCATACAACTCAATTAAGAGAATTTTCTGATATCTTTTGCTGTTCCTGTATGTGTTCTTCACCATTACCTTCTTAGCTGTGGGAACAAGTACTTTGTTAATTTTGTCATTCATTCAATATTTAGAGACACCCAGCACTCAGCTAGCTGCTGAAAGATACAAATCAGATGAAAACTCCACCTTCGAGAAGCTTCCAGCTAGTTTAGGACAGGACATGTAGATAAATAATTGATAGCAGACTCTGGATGAGACAGAACTCCTGATTCCTGCCCACGAGTTGCTCCCAGCTGAGCAGGTAGTCAGATGAGTGACCATGTATGTTACAATATCAGAGACCATGAGAGCTCACAGAAGGAATACCTAATTCTGACTGGGGGAAAGAAGAGACAAAATTTGCAGAGGTGAGCCAGACGGGAGACATAAGGCTGGATAAGGACAAAGTTTGCCAGAGCAGGGAAACAGTGAAAAACAGAGAAACTGAGGCACAGTGCTAGAACATTCATCATGTTACTTCATGATGATGCAACTGGCAGGTACTCTGTCCTCGGTGAGGAAACTGAGGCTCAGAGGAGTTAGGTGACCTGCCTACAGTCACACAGCTAGTAAGTAGAGCTGGGATCCAAACCCAAGTCTATTAGGCTCCAAAGACACACCACACTCCTCCCAAGGGCAGGAGGGTTTTCAGCCACAAGAGGAAGGAACAGGCATGCTGTGCTCGGAGAGAGGTATATAGTCTGAGTGGGGGTGGGGAATAGGGCATATGGAGCACAGGAGGATGGGAAGCAAGGTGAAAAAGGCATGTCAAGAGCCCCAACCAAGGGACCTCCTTGGTGGTCCAGTGGTTGAGAATCTGCCTTCCAATGCAGAGGATGTGGGTTCGATCCTGGTCAAACTAAGATCCCACATGCCATGGGGCAACTAAGCCTGGGCACCACAACTAGTGAGCCCACGTGCCACAACTACTGAGCCTGTGCTGCACTACAACTAGAGAGAAGCCCACGTGCCACAACGAAGAGCCTGTGCACTGCAACGAAAGATCCTGAGTGCTGCAACAAAGACCTGACACAGCCCCAAATAAATAAATATTTAAAAAAAAAAAAAAAAGCCCAACCAAGAGTACCAAGAGTCCAGGGGGCCAAGCCACAGGCAACAGGAGCCTTAAAGGATGTGAGCAGAGGAGAGACATGGTCAGTAACACTCAGAAGGACTCTCTGGTAGCAAGTGAGGTGTAGTGAAGGGAAGCAAGGTTGGCGGCAGTTCATGGGCTACTGTAAGGGTCCGAGTTAGAGGTATTAAGGGCAGAATTAGGGAACAGCACCAGGAACACAAGAAAGGAGGCTACCTTGGGAGATTTAAGAAGCTGAATCATCAACTTGATAATAGCCTGGACTGTGGGCAAGAAATTGAAAAGGTTTCTGTTTGGAGTGCTGTATGTCTAGGTAGATGATGGGGCTTCCATTCATTAATATAGGGAATACAGGGAGGAAGAGTATTTTAGGGAAAGGAAACTAATCTCTGTTTTAGACACACTAAGTGTGAGAGGATAGTAGGGCAACCAAATGTATAGGAAACAGGGGGGAAAATAGGTCTGGAGACCTGGTAAGAAGGCTGGGCTGGAGATGGAGATATGGGAGCCAGCAATGCACACAGAAGTGCAGGTGCATCCTTGGGTGTGGATAAGGCTGCCTGTGGGCAATGAGAGGCAAGAACCTGAGGATGGAAATGTTGGCAAACACCAGCATCTAAATAAGCAGTGACAGGAGGACTAACATGAAATGGACAGTGGTCATGAGAGATACGATACAAAGGTCTAGTTGAAACTGAGCAGAACCCTGTGGGGTCCTCCTCAGCACAGAAGTCTTTCTGTGTCCCCATTTCAAAGGGCAGATTCAAACAGTAACTAATTCGAGGAGTGAGGGAATGCAGAAACAAAGGAAAAACAGTCAAGAAACAGTAGTGGAGGAAAGCGGAGGGTCCTGGTTCCTTCTCAAGGGATATACATAACAATCTGATACGAATCTCTGAGTTCTTCTACAGGAACTAAGACCCCCACCCAGGTGGAGGATGGTAACTTTAGGCTAAGCCTAAGCACATGGCCCCAGACTGGCTGGAACCAGAAGGCTGACGACTGAGATTCCTGGAACACCACCCTGTTACCTCCCCATCAACCAATCAGAGAAAGGTTACACACCCTGCAGCCCTCCCCCCTAATTCTGCCTATAAAAACTCTTCCCCATCAGGGGAGTTTGGGCTTTTTGAGCACAAGCCGCCTATTCTCCTTGCTTGGGGCTGCAGTAAACCTTTCTCTGCTCCAAACTCCACTATTTTGGTTTGTTTGGCTTCACTGTGCATTGGGCACACAAACTTGAGTTCAGCAACAAAGTGATAAGGGTATTTAAAAAAAGGGAGCTTTGGGCTTCCCTGGTGGCGCAGTGGTTGAGAGTCCGCCTGCCTATGCAGGGGACACGGGTTTGTGCCCCGGTCCGGGAAGATCCCACATGCCGCGGAGCAGCTGGGCCCGTGAGCCATGGCTGCTGAGCCTGGGCGTCCGGAGCCTGTGCGTCCGGAGCCTGTGCTCCGCAACGGGAGAGGCCACAACAGTGAGAGGCCCGCGTACCGCCAAAAAAAAAAAAGAAAGAAGGGAGCTTTGGTTTGGTTTGAGTTTGGAAGATAAGGGGAGGCTTCCTAGAGGAGGTGATATTTGGGCTGAGTCAACGAATGGAAGAATCTGGAGGATCATGGAAAGTATTATATATGGGGAAAGAGGGAACAGGCACTCCAAAGTTAATGACGTTAGCAAAAGTGTTGGGGATGGGGGCGGTAGTGCGTGGTGGAAAGCAACGTGCACACAGCTGCAGGCTAAAAGGAAAGTAAAAATGCATAAAGCAATTTTGGGAAGCAAGCCTGGAAAGGGAAGTTAGGGCAAGCAGGCGGTGGTTTCTGTTTCTTGTCTACCACTGGCTCCTGACCACTCACGCGTCACCTGGTTTCAGCCCCTTTACAACCCTTCAACGCTGAAAGGGTTTGATGAAAGTTAAGTAACTTTTCAGTTTGGAGCGTTCTCGTGGCGTGGGGAAAAGATTACAGACGTGGTGTCAGCATTCTCATTCATGCCTAGGTTCTGCACTTCTTAGCCATGTGACGTGGGCCCTAGCCTTTTGAACTTCAGCTTTACGATACATAAAGTATGTGAGCCAGGTGTTAAACTGGTGTCTCAGCTCCAAAGCCGTGCTATGTGATGCTGGGCTTGGGACTCTGCAAACCGCATTTCCACTTTGCCAGCTGCTTCCCGCTAGACTCTGCTAACAGTGGGGCTACAGGGAGACCGCAAGGCTGGAGGAAGAAGCAGGGACTTATTCCTTCCTGTTAGTTCTCCATCTGCTAATCGCTTGTACCGCCCCAGCAGGGTTCCTCGTCCATCCTGGCGGCAGGAGCTCGTACTAGCAGAAGCGGCGGATTCCAGTTTGCAGTTTTTCCGAAGCTCACAGAATCAGCAAGATCACTTCAAGGGCTTACTGTTCCCTCTCTCTGCCTCCAGATATCTGAACAGCCCACCTGCTCACTCCTTCAGACCTTCACTCAAAATGTCATCTTCTCAGCAAGGCCTTCATTGACTACCCTGTTTGAAATTACAGCCTCTCCCCTGACTCACTGTCAGCCTCCCTTTGCTGCTTTCTCTCATAAGTACTCACCACCAACTGATATCTCTGCTGATTTGTGTACTGGATGCCTGCCCCCACCAAAAAGTGAGCATCACAAAAGCAAGCGTTTGTGTGCTTCGTTCAGTTGTGTCCCCAGTGCCTAGAAAAGTGCCTGGCCAATGGCAGACGCTCAATAAGTATTTGTTGGATGAGCCAATGTCCAGCTAAAACAATATTAAGTTTCTCCCAAGGGAAGAGGACAGGTATTCCCTCATAAAGACTGAATCAAAGAAATATTGGCTGCTTAAGAGTGATATCCTACTGAGTATTAAGGAAAGGGCCTATTTTCCAAAAACTACCATTGAAACAGAGTGGATATTCCAAAGACTCGCTTTTAGGCAAAAGCATCCACGTGCTCTCCATTCATTCTTTTAGAACATTCCTTAAAACAAGGCCTTATAACAATCATTTTCACAGAAAGGATGAAGTTTATTTGAACCTGGAAAAACTGTTTGAAAAAGATATAGAAGGGGGCTTCCCTGGTGGCGCAGTGGTTGAGAGTCCGCCTGCCGATGCAGGGGACACGGGTTCGTGCCCCAGTCTGGAAAATCCCACATGCCGCGGAGCGGCTGGGCCCGTGAGCCATGGCCGCTGAGCCTGCGCGTCCGGAGCCTGTGCTCCGCAACGGGAGAGGCCACAACAGTGAGAGGCCCGCGTACCGCAAAAAAAAAAAAAAAAAAAAAAAAAGATATAGAAGGATGAGTAGCTTCTGAAGAGATGTGGCAAATGATAATTATACTTACGCACTGATTTTGCACAGTATCCATTCCATTTCAGCTTAATACTGGTAACACTAGCCTGAACTTTTCGGATAAACTGATATCACAGTGTTTTACCCAAAACAGATAAATGGTTAGTAAGCAACTTCCAACTCTAATTTCATCTTAAATTGTCTCCACACAGAAGGAAACATTTAGTAGTTCAAATAATCTAGGCCAAGGACATTATTTTCCAAGAACCTAAAATAGCACCCTTTCCCTTTAATTGTTGAGCTTTCTGTGGAATGTTGTTGTACATGCAGCCACTAGATTACAGGATAATCTTCCCTAGATTGGCTTGACCCAGTTAGATGATGTCTCCTTCCAACACATGTTGCTTCATTAGTAATCAGCACTCATAATTATTTGTGTTACAGTCGATCTACTATCATCTACAATTATGGAATTTTTATTTAAAAAGTTTTTTGCATTAAAGGGATTTGTAAGGAATGAGGCAGATCTAAATGTACATAAGAGAAAAAAAGCAAGTGGCAGAACAATATGTATCTATAAAATGCTACCATATATTAAAATATTATGTACACAGGAGACAGGAAAAAGCCCAGAATATATATCAGTTTCAAAACAGTGGCTACTGATGAGGAGGGAGGGGGGAACCAGATTTTCTTTTTGAGGGGAGAAGTGTTAAAAGGGCCTAAGCCTTATTTATAACATTTTTTTTTAACATCTTTATAAAAATATGGAACACTTCACTAATTTGCGTGTCATCCTTGCGCAGGAGCCGTGCTAATCTTCTCTGTATCGTTCCAATTTTAGTATATGTGCTGCTGAAGCAAGCACGATATAACATTTGAAATTTTGAAAGGAGAATGTGTTCATGTATTACTTCTATAATTAAAATGTAACTTTAAAAAAGAAAAAGAATGTTTTGTGAATATTAATACTAAATTTAAAAATGAACAATTTCTCATGGCTACTTGGTCTGCCTGGTACCTCCCGTGCTCCTTCTGGAAGTGGCTCTCACACTGCCCCAGAGATCCTGCCTACCTGTCCCTTGCTCTTCTACCTGCTCCCACCCCGACTCCCAACTGCCCATGATAATTCCTTTATTTCTTCAGTAAAAAAAAAAAAACCGTCAGAGGGAAGTTCCCTCATCTTCCCATCTACAAAACTGCCTGCCTTTGTGCCCCTTTGCTCCTTCCCTCCTGCTTCGGGGATGAAGTGTCCTTCTCTTAGCAGCATTTGCCCCTTTCCCTTAGCATTGAAACCAATGAATTGGAAACTTCCACACCCCTGCAATAATTCTTCTACCACTGTAGCTGGTCTTAATCTCTTTTGCCCCCTTTTTCTCTACCTGTTAAATGTCAAGGGTTTTAAGAGTTCTATACTAGGCCCCTTCTCTTCCTTCTCTGAAGTCTCCCCTTAAGTGACTTAATCCAGTGCTTCAAAAACGCTGAAAACTCCCAGATGGAGATTCTCCATCCCACACCCAACAGGACTACAGTTTCATAGGCCCAACTGCTTCCTACATCTTTCCACTTGGTAGTTTCACAGGTATCTCAAATTTACCATGTTCAAAACTGAAACCTTGATTCCCACCCAGCCCCTGAATCTATTCCTCCCCAAGTTACCCACAATTCAGTAAATGACGTTATCTTCTGTGCAGCTGGTCAAACCAGAAACGTGGGAATGAGCATTCTTGACTTCTTCCTTGGCCTTCACATCCAATCTAATCTAAGTCCTATGCAATCTGTCCATTTCTTGCCATCTCCCCTGGGCTCTAGGTCCAAGCCACCACTTCTGGCACCTGAATTACTGCAAAAGCCTCCTACCCAGTCTCCTTTCTTTGTCAAACCCTCCAATCATTCTCCACAAAGCCACCAGAGTCAGCGTTTTAAAATGTAAATAGGAACATGTCAGATCTCTTAAAAGTCTTCAAGGACCTCTCACTGCACCTGCAATAAACACTAAACTCCTTACCTTGGTCTACAAGACCCTCCTTACCTCTCCAACCTCATCCCCTCCCCTCTCCCCCTCTCTCTTCTCCAGTCCCATTGGCTTTCTTTCAGATCCTTAATCACACAAAACTCTCTCTCTTCCTATCTTTGGGCCTCTGCATATGCCACTCCCTTTGCCTGGAATGCTTTTCCCTCCCCACTCTTCAAATGGCTGCTCTTTCTCATCAATCAGGCATTGGCTTAAATGTTAACTCACTGAAATAGGTTCCTTCCTATTTCTTTTTTTAATTATAGTAACCTGTTCATTTCTTTCCCAACATTTCCTGTCTTATAATCATTTGACTGTTCATTTTTTATTGTCTAACTTCCCCATCAGAATGGAAGCACTCTAAGGACATGAGCTATGTCTGCTTCATTTACTACTGAATAGTCTGTGACTCGCACTTAATAAATGCTCAATATTTGTTGAAAAATAGAAGGCCATCCCATTAGGAAAGTCAGTGAAATTTTAACTGTGAATTATAGAATAGTGCTTTACCCATGTCATCATCAACCCCATAAAGGTCTATGAACTGTTATCTCCAACTGAGGCTAGATTCAAGAAATATGGCTTAGTGCCCTATATGGGCACAGAGTCCTGCAAGGGGTATGCATGGAGCCGGCGGTGGGGCGGGGGTTGCTTTGGCAAACCAAAGGACTTAAAGGGGCCTACTGTGACAGTTGGTTCTCTAATCAATTTTGTGTGGTGATTCTGGTAAGCTGAGTTTACTCCATCTTATAGATGATGAAGTTGAGACAAACTAACCTTTAAAAAACCAAGGTGGAGGGACTTCCCTGGTGGTGCAGTGGTTAAGACTCTGTGCTCCCAATGCAGGGGACACGGGTTCGAGCCCTGGTCCGGGAAGATCCCACATGCTGCAGAGCAACTAAGCCCGTGCGCCACAACTACTGAGCCCATGTGCTGCAACTACTGAAACCCGCGCACCTAGAGCCTGTGCTCTGCAACAAGAGAAGACACCACGAGAAGCCCGCACACTGCAACAAAGACCCAATGCAGCCAAAATAAATAAATAAATAAAACAAATAAATAGAAAAATAAAAAACCCAAGGTGGAGACCAAGCCAAACTGTGAAGAAGGCAAAGCTTGGCTCCTGCACTCTCCTTGGCTTTTCAGTGCTTTGTCTGCCAACCCCATGTCCTCTGACCATCAGGCCTTCTACAGTGGCAGCTTATCCAGATTTGCTTTTGGATCCTTCAAATACAGTGGTCTCAAAACAGTGTCAAACTCCAAACTTAGCTTCCTTTTTTTTTTTTTTCAGTAGGACCATGCCCCTTGGAAATTAGCTCATTAAACTAACCTCTCCTAAGGTGACGTTTCTCATACAGATCTGCAGTTTACCAGGACACTCTGGAAGTATACCTGTGACTACAGAACTGACTGCTTCCTCCACCACAGCAAGCCAAAGTAGAACTTAATCTTTGCGAGAGTTGTTCAAATAACAGTCCCACTGGCAGTTGTTATTATTATTACTAATTTATACAAGCTGTCCTTTAGCTATAACATACTCTCTCATTTGGTTATCATAATAGCCCAGTGAGACAAGAAAGAGAGACAGTTATTATAGTTCTTTTACAGATAAGGAAACTGAGATTGAAGGAAGTTACTTCTGAATATCAACTAGCAAATGAACAGATCCTAGCCCAGGACTCCAAATCCTTTTTCTCCATTCAAATCTTTTTCCAACATCAGTTTGCCTCCTTCGTTGGCTCCTGAAATTTGTGTTGAGGAGAAGCTTTACCATGAATGAATCTGGTCCTAGGTCACTGACCCTGGTTCATGTTCAGGGTCTCAATCTGCCTTACTCTGGATAACCTCAAGTAGTTTATCTGTTGGTAAAATACTGCCCATAAAAGGTGTTGCTACAGATTTTCTCATTAACAGTTTTAGTGTAGATTAAAGAGATTAGAATTCCAAAATATCCAGTAATTTCTATTAGCCCTAGACCACAATGATTTGAATCTGAGAAGCTTTGGACAAATGGTATTAAGAATCTTTAACTGGGGTTAAGGAGGTTTATGTCTGCAGATTGCTAGTTAAAATTCAAGGTTCCCATCTTTTAAGTGAATAGAGCCGATGGCAGACTTGACTCTCTACCTGGTAGACAGGTGGTCACAACACATTTGACACTGAAAATTGATCAGTGAAAAAGCTGTCTCACCCCACCCTTAAGAGCCGAGTGGAAACATTGGAACCTCGGTAATTTGTTTCTCTGGAGGCTTAACTATATTTGTCTGATTTACCCAGCGAACTCTTGCTGGTTTTAAACATCATCTCTCATGTTCTGTATTAAAATGCACTAATAACCAAGACATCAAGATGACAACAAAACACACCTGACAGCACAGCTGATTCACTTGCGTTTTATGGGTTATCCTCTATGGATAGAACAGTTTTCCTCAAGTTGAAAAGAAAAAGAAAAGCAAATATCTACTCCCAACAGATGCTGGGGCATAAGGAGTAAAGTTCTGTACTTTTCACTCTCTGGAAACAGACTAACGTAAATGCTCTCCAAGAAATTTTTACAACAATCTCTTTAGTTAAAGTTAAAAGACTTTTCAACGCCTTGGTCTTGAGTATTTTCCGTGGGAGCACAGAGAACGTGGTGGGCCAGGCTCACCGGTAGGGAGGGATCTGGACAGGGCGCGCGTTTCCCAGCCCTCGCCTCACCAGCGAGGTCGCCGACCAGCCTCCAGCTGCACCCCCCCGGGCCTAGCCCCAGCCCACTTCCCGCCCCTGCATTACCGGCGCCCGCGCCAGCCCCGCTGCCTCTTCCTCCTCCTCTTCCGTCTCCTCCAAGGCCGCTGCCGCCGCCGACAGGGACTCTACGGGGTCTTTGCGTTCGTAATGGGTGACCCGCGCTCCGGTGCTGGGATTGACCGGGGTTTGGAGACTGCTGGCCGCCAGCTTCGCTGCTCGGTGCGAGGCGGCCATCGCCACGCCACCGAGGCCTGAGCGCCCGCGCTGGCCCGGGGCGTGGAAGCCGGCGCGGCCGTAGGCGCCCGATGGCTCCTTGCTTGGGGAGGTGGTTACTAGGGGTCCGGTAACTAGGGACGCTACAGGTGCCGCTAGGGGCCAAAAGTCACTCAAAACTGGCGCCCGCTGCGGGAGGCCCGAAGTGGGGGCCTCCTGGATAGCGGGAATCAGTATTGAATCTTTGCTGGTTTAGAGGGCTGGTGGGCAGAATAGGGCACCTCTTCCCCTCCTTCGCGCGTCACTGCCTAAACGCAGGCTTCTCACATTATACTAATGAAACGACACGTTTTGTGAGTGAAAAAGCGCATTTTTATTCATTGAAATAACCTGTTAGGAGGAGACGGCGGCGGCAGAGGAAAGCTGGGGATGTTATCACGTTGCGGCCTCAGGACTGGAAGGTTTGCATGCCGCTACCCAACATGGTTCCCCCGGAAGCCAGAGAATGGGAGTCCAGTACCTTCTACTCTGATTGACTTGAGAGCTAGCAGAAATCGACCAATCCGGAGGAGGCTGCTAGCTATCTCTTCTCGGCTGACCAATAAAAGCCCAGAGTTGGGTGGAGCCTGGTCCACCCACCAGTGAGTGAAAGTGCAAGTGTATGGACCGCGTGTTTGCTCCTTGAGTTGCTCAGCTTTATAGTGGTGGGGGTCGGAGGGCGAGAGCGCCCAGCAGTAGCCACAGACGAGTGTCATCTCCATCTCACCCCCATCAACATCTCCCACCTGGGATGTGGGTGCTTCAAATGACGCCTTCCCCCTACACCACGCGCCTGGAAGAGAGGCCTAGCTTTAAAATAGCAGGCGTGGTGCAGTCCAGGCACCTGATACCTAAAGCCCCTATCTCCTGAGGCTGAGGCTGCAGCAACCTTCCCCTCCCTATTCTTCAGCTTCCTCCCGCTCCCTGCCCTACAACCTGCCACCGCCACCACAAAAGTAGAGTATGCAGCGTGCGATGTCTAGAACCCTTCTCTGAGATCTGAGCCCTTTATACCAAGTCTTTCTTGTTCGCTGGTCTGGAGTGTGAGAACTTGCAAAATCCCCTATTCCCTCACCTTCTTCAGGCTGCTCTTTGTTTTGACTGAGCATTTGCTTCGACCACTGGAACAGATGCTGGCTGGATTCTGAGCAGAAGCCAGAGTTGGAAGCCCATGAGGTATGGATGCCCCAAGTGACCGGAGAAGGGACTTCCAGTCATTTGCATGCAGCTAGTTCTGTGGCTGCACGTCCCCCTCTTGGGATTCGTTTTAAGTCCGACCCAAAACCAGCAAGACAGGTCTACGTGCTGAAGCACTGCAAATGGAAGATTAGGCTAGAATACGATAGAAGGAATGAGTGTGGAGGACACATTGTATGTGTTTATAGAAGAGCAGAAAAGCTTCCACTCATCAGCAGTATTCTAAATTTGCAGATATATTTTAAAAATTGTTTTAATTGAAATATAGTTGATTCACAATGTTGTGTTAGTTTCAGATGTACAGCATTCAGTTATATATACATAAATTTGCAGATATCTAATAATATAGCCTCAAAATATATACAGCAGAAATGGACAGATCTACAAGAAGAAAATGACAAATCTTACATCATCATAGGAAGAATTATTTTTGTATTGAGATGTAACATACACAGTGCAATGAATAGATCTTAAATGTATAGTTGGGAAACCTCCCTGGACGTTCAGTGGCTAAGACTCTGTGCTTCTATTGCAGGGGGCCCGGTTTGATCCCTAGTCAAGGAACTAGATCCCACATGCTGCAACTAAGAATTCACATGCCACAACTGAAGATCCCACATGCCACAAGGAAGATCCTGTGTGCCGCACCCAGCACAGCCAAATAAATATAAGTGTACAAAAAAATATATAGCTGGATGCGTTTTGACAAATGCGTACACTCATGAAATCATATAAAGAGATAGAACATTTCAGTCATCCCGGAAAAATCCCTTGTGCCCCTTCCCAGTCTATTCCCCATTCCACATTCCCTTGGCTGTTATAGAACTTCATATAAATGGAATCATACTGTATGTACTCCTTTTGCTCTTAACTTCTTTTGATCAGCATACTGTCTTTTGGGGATTCATCCATGTTGTATATATGAGTAGTCTGTTCCTTTTTAATTGCTGAATAGTATTCTTTGCTGAGATAATAGTTTTCCAATACTGGAAGAATTTTCCTCATTATTTTGTGCTATTCATAATGTAACAGTTACAGTCAAGGCATACTCTTAAATTTAATCCGTGCCATTAACATTGTCTTTATCACTTTCTTAAGTTTATTCACTCACCTATTGTTTCCATTTTTTCAGCTGTCAGTTTGGGTCCTTCAGGAAGATGATACCAGGAAGGAGTTAGAAGTGAAAGAGAGTTATTGGGGGAAGTTCCTGTGAAAGACAAAGGGATGGGAGTAGGAATGTTTTCAGGACAAGATATATTCTGACACCTTAGAAAAGAGAGGGAAAGGAGAATAATTGTGTAGGTGAAGGTTGAAACTACAGTGAAGGTCTGAGAAAGTCTCAGCCAGGTAAAAAGAGAACTCCAGCACAAAGATTGCTCATAGAGCAGACATGGCCAGACCCTACCAGCCCTGCCACCTGAATCATTGGCTAGCACTCCCTCTGAAGAGCAAGTTCTCAAATGGAACACTGTGAGAAAACCCTGAAGTGCTGTGGTTGCCGGCTGTTAGCCAGTGTTACGCTGGTAAATGTTTGATGACTGGCTCTCTGGGAGAAAGTGTGTGTGTATGTGATTGTACTTATAAATTTTAGTAATATAAAGAATTGTAGCACACAACTTATGAATAAAACATACTCTTTACTGTAAATCCCTCACAACTGATTCTCCCAGAGTACTTTCATTGGTTTTTGCTGAACTCGTATCTATAGCCAACCTATGGTTGCAACTGGTGAATGTAGTTCCAGCATGAATGCTGGTTGATATTTTTGTTTATATTAATGACTAAGATGAAAGTGAAACAACCAACATGTATGTCAGAATTTCACTTGTCTGCCAATGTGTGAGTAACTTTTTTGCTAGAATAGATAAATACTTTTCTAATACTAAAAGAATTTTCCTTAAATTTTTGTGCTGTTCACAATGTGACAGCTACAGACACCACACACTAAGTTTTTTCTGTATTATTAGCATTTTCCTCATTGTTTTAAGTTTAAAAGCCAACCTGTAGCACTCACTGATTTCCATGATGTCAGTACCCTCGCCAAGGCCAATTTCAAGTAACCAGTGTGACATCACTGAACATGAACTTGGGGAATGATGCCCAATAGGACACCATTATATAGTTTTTCCACCATACAGATAGAGTAGATGCAAATAATCTTGAGAGCCTAAGTATAAGTAAAATGTAGTAACAGAAGAGGAAGTGAAGAGTTTTGAGAAATTATCTCTGTTTTGAATATAATTTATTTAATTACAATTTAGCAAAACTTAATTTTTAATAATGGCTGTGTTTAACAAACAGTTTGCAAATACCCTGAAATTTTTACAGTCAGGTCTTGAAAGCCAGTACTAACAGGCCCCTGCACACTGCTGTGTCAATTGACTGCACTCCTCACAGCAGAGCCTGTCTTTAAAGGAGATCTAAGCAGGTCAGCTAGTTGACTACCACATTTGCTATTGTGAATAAAGCAGCTATGAACAGTCCTGTAGTGTCTTTGATACATTTGTGTATACATGGAGGCATATAGAAGATTTGAACAGCACAATTATAATTAGGTAACATATGTCTATTAGAAAATATATTTTTTCTAATATGTATATAAATATATTTTATATATTATAGAAATAAATTTATATAAATATATATATAACAATTGGAGAATATATATTATCTTAGGAACATTATAAAAAGAAACCACAGCACTCAGCCATAAAGCTAGCCTCAACAGACTTCAAAGGATTAATATTATACAGTTAACATTCTCTGATCACTTAATGCAATTAAGTTAGACATTAATTTTTTTAAAAAACTAGAAAAGGCTTTCAGTTTGGAAACTCTAAAATACTTCTAAAAAACAATTTATGGGTTACAGAAGAATTAATGACAGAAATTATAAAATATATAGTAAGTATATATACATAAATTATATATGAAATAAATATATTTATTAATATATTAATATTATGTTCCTTAGAAACCACTTAAATGTATATTAAATAAATAGAAACCATATATTAATTATATTTAAATGTACATATTAATATACAAATGTAATATATAATTATATTCATTTGTGATAGTATATTAATGTATTTAATAAAATATTTTAAGTGGTTTTTAAGCCATGTGTTAGAGTAATTTTTTGGGAGGGAGGGCTGCTCTGCATGGGCTGTGGGATCTTTGTTTCCCAACCAGGGATCAAACTGGAGCCCTCCGCAGTGAGAGCACAGAGTCCTAACCACCAGACCTCCAGGGAATTCCCTGGAGTAATTTTTTTAATGCAGAAATAGATAATTTGAACACTGGATTATCAGATAGCTTCCAAAATTCTTCAGATGACTCTAATCTTTTACAGGTTGGAGAACCAAGGCTCTAATTCTTCTCTAGGATACCTAACTATTTGCTCAGTTCCATTTGTTCTCTGGTCCTCTGGCTCGCTGCTGTAGTACCAAAGTAGCATCTCTTGTGCTAAAGCAATACTGCCTACACCCACAAAGGCTCTCGCCACTTACACCACTTCCAGACTCAGATGAAGCACTGAGCTTTTGTGCTTCCCCAGCAGCTGACTGGAGGCACTGGGCAAGGATCAACGTGCTAGGATAAGCTTTGACCAATGAGAGATGTGAAACTGGCAAATATATTTCTTTCCCTTCCTTTACCTGATAGACTCTTATTCTAAGGCAGGATGATTCTATGGAGACTGTCTGGGCAAGTCACTGATGACAAGAAACCGATCTTTTTTTTTTTAAAGAAATGGCCAGCTTAGTAATTCATACCTTTGTATTTGTTTTCCATCTTTTGCTGTCTCATTTCCCTTTCTTCTACATTCTTGATGTCCTGGGATTGAATGACCCAATAAAATATTAGTAGATTTTTTAAAATAATAAAATAAAAAATAATATTACATAAAATATATATGTAACATATATTTATATAATGTATAAATTAACATATAATTTTATAATATAATTATAATACAGGTGGCTTCAAACCACTTAAAATGTATTAAATATATATATGTATGTGTGTGTGTGTGAGTGTGTATATATATATATATAATCTCCCATGCACCTTGGGATAGGGAGTGTTCTCAGAGCAATATGACTCCTGGATTCTTCCACAGAACAAGTGCAGGATAAGATCATTGGTTCAACAACAAACTACTGAAGTAGCTGAAATGTGCAGAATGCTTAGAAAAATAAGGCAGACATGAGAAAAATAAATTTTGAGGTTCAAAAGCCTTGGATAACAAAATGAGTTACAGAAATCCTTGGGTTTAAAGAGAATGTTATGGGACTTCCTTGGTGGTGCAGTGGTTAAGAATCCACCTGCCAATGCAGGGGACATGGGTTTGAGCCCTGGTCCAGGAAGATCCCACATGCTGCGGAGCAACTAAGCCCACGCACCACAACTACTGAGCCTGCGCTCTAAAGCCCACGCACCACTACTGAGTACATGCGCTGCAACTACTGAAGCCCACACGCCTAGAGCCCATGCTCCGCAACAAGAGAAGCCACCGCAATGAGAAGCCCACGCACTGCAACAAACAGTAGCCCCCACTAGCTGCAACAATGAAAACCCAACGCAGCCAAAAATAAATTTATTTTTTAAAAAATAAAGAGAATGTTATGACTGAGTTTAGTCAACCAACTGGAAGTGAAGGGCTGAACCAAGATGGAAATTATTCTTTGCATCTGAAGTGTAGTACCATCACCTTATTAGGTCACAACAGAGTGACCCAGTGTGGCTCTGGCCCAATTCTCTTGGCTGTTTTTGGAGAATCCAGGCTCTAAAATGATGCGAATCAACCAAACTGGCGTTTTGAATGAAAAAAAAAAATTCTACAGAGTTTATGGGAGAACTGTGGCCCCTCCACAAGAAAATATCGCTGGAATCCCTTTCACTTTCCTAGACCTGAAGAAAGAAGAAAGGAAACAGACAGATTGAAGAAAAATTGCCACCTATGAAAAAAGCAAGACAAAGAAAAGAGAGATAAAGAAGAAAAAGAAAGCAGTAGAGAGAAAAGGTAGAGATCTTGAAGTCTAAGAAGACTCCAGTCCAGATCTCCTACCCTAAAAGACAATCCTGCCCAGTCAGGACAGAGAGAAAGCACAATCATGTTCAGCCTTTCTCATCAAAGAACCAAGAGCCAGAGTCCTTCCTCTGCTCCAGAAAAGAACACTCCAGCACTCCCGGAACCTTCAGTACAAGTGACCACTTCTGACACTTAGTGATATCCTGAAATTTCCCCAGCCTGAAACTGTACCAAAGCTAAAGGACATTCTCTGGAAAAAAAAAAAAATTCCAAAAAACAAAAGGAATAGGAGAAGAATCAACCAAAATCTCACGCTTCTTCTCATACTTGATCTTGCTGGCGCTACAGATCCCATCAAGATCATATTCACCTAGAAGACAGCTAAGCCCAAGGAGGCAGCCATCACCTGGAGGAAGAACTCCACCAAAGCATAGACGGAGCAGATCTCCAGTGAGATGAAAAAGGCACTCATCAGCATTCTTGTCTAGGAGTAGTTCATTGTCCACTTTGTCTTGTGTCGGGTCACTGACAAAGAAGTCTCCCAAGAGGACCTTCAGCCCCCTTGAAAAACTGGTAGTGAAACAGGAGGGAAGGAGGCAGGGCACAACCTTTAACAGAACGGCATAGCCCGAGGACGTGACATAAACTGATTAGAACCAAATAGGTCCAAGATGGTGGATGAGTCGACTTCCACTAGCCCTTGAGCCTCAGTATACGCTCATTGTAACACATCAGCAAGCTAAATGACACACCCACAGGTGCCATGACAGTTCCAAGGCCAACCATAATGGTCAAAGAATGGGAGGTGGCCCAATTCCTGGAAATCCCCACCCCTTCCCCAAAATAGCTGGACCACTCCTCCCACTCATTAGCCTATGAAATTACCCACCCCTATAAAAACTGACAACCCCATACCCTGATGCCACTCTTGCCTTCTGAGATGGCCTACACTCCATCTGTGGAATGTGTTTCTCTCTAAATAAACCCACTTCTTACCTATCACTTTGTCTCTCACAGAATTCTTTCTGCAGCAAGACATCAAGAACCTGAGCTTCGTTAAGTCCTGAGACCAGGTATGTGATCTCAGTTAAAAGACCGTGGGTTCAAGTCCCGATCTGAGTTGCATGGTTTCAGCAGGTTATCTCCTTCAAGTCCTCCAAGGCAAAAGCACCAAACATCACCTACAGCAACTCTACCACCAGAAATTCATCATTCCCCAGCACCCAGCAGCAAAGCCCTACAAGAAAAAGTTGTATTTCTGTTTCTCCAGGGAGAACTTCAGGTAAAGTGACAAAAAGTGATAGAAGTGACAAAAAGTGATAAGAGTACTGAGAATAAAATAGAATACTACTCAGCCATAAAAAAGAATCTAAAAAAACCAACAAAGTAATGAATATAACAAAAAAGAAGTAGACACAGATAGAGAGAACAAACTAGTGGTTACCAGTGGGAGGAGGAGGGGCAATGTAGGGGTAGGGGAGTAGAAGATACAAGCTATTGGGTGTAAGATAGGCTCAAGGATGTGTTGCACAACATGGCGAATATAGCCAATATTTTGTAATAACTGTAAATGGAAAGTAACCTTTAAAAATTGTATAAAATAGGGACTTCCCGGGTGGGCCAGTGGCTAAGACTCCATGCTCCCAGTGCAGGGGGCCCAGGTTCGATCCCTGGTCAGGGAACTAGATCCCACAAGCCGCAAATAAGAGTTCATAATAAGAATTCACATGCCACAACTAAAAGATCCCGCATGCCACAACTAAGACCCGGCACAGCCAAATAAATAAATAAATATTTTTTAAAAAATTGTAGAAAATAAAACAGAAAAAGAAAGTACTGAGAAAAGAGGCTCCCTCATCTAGAAAAGTAGAGTTCTCTGAATCAGAGGACAAAGGTGGCAAAATGGCTGCTGCATTTTCTGTGCAGCAGAGACACCAAATCAGACGACAAAACCAGCTCCTCCTCAGATGATGATGGTGATGATAGACCCAGAAGTCCTACATGAGAAATGGTGAGGTAGGCAGGTAGCAATTCAGAATGCCTCTCTATCACCACAGAAGTGCCAGAAAGAGATTTTCCCTTTTAGATAAGTCCCTCCCCACCACCCACCAGAAGGCACGGTTTTCCTTCTCTCACACCTCACTTCTCCTCAGCTCATGTAGCCCATGACACCACCATCATTAACCCCTTAACGACCATATCATTTGCAGATATTTTCTCCCATTCTCTAGGTTGTCTTTTCGTTTTGGTGGTGATTTCCTTTGCTGTGCAAAAGCTTTTAAGTTTAATTAGCCACCATTCTACTTTCTGTCTCTATGATTTTGACTACTCTAAGTGCCTTAATATAAGTAGAATCATATAGTATTTGTCTTTTTTTTGTGACTGACTTATTTCACTTAGCATAATGTCCTCAAGGTTTGTTTATGTTGTGGCATATGCCAGAAATTCCTTTCTTTTAAAGGCTTAATAATAGTCCATTGTGTGTGTGTGTGTGTGTGTGTGTGTGTGTGTGTGTGTGTGTGTATATCACATTTTGCTGATCCATTCATCCATCAGTGGACACTTGGGTTGCCTCCACATTTTAGCTATTGTGAATAATGTTGCTACGAACATGGGTGTACAAATACCTATTTGAGACCCTGCTTTCAATTCTTTTGGGTGTATACCCAGAAGTGGAATTGCTGAATCAAGTGGTAATTTAATTTTTGAGGAACTGTCATCCTGTTTTCAACAGCAGCTGTAGCATTTTACATTCCTACCAACAATACCCACGGGTTCCAGTATCTTGTTTTGTTTATCTTTTCTTTCTTTTTTTTTTTTTTTTTTTGTTGGCTGCGTTGGGTCTTTGTTGCTGCACTCAGGCTTTCTCTAATTGCTGCTAGTGGGGGCTACTCTTCATTGTGGTGCACAGGCTTCTCATTTGCAGTGACTTCTCTTGTTGCAGACCACGGGCTCTAGGCACATGGGTTTCAGTAGTTGCAGCACGTGGGCTCAGTAGTTGCGGCACACGGGGCCTAGAGCACAGGGTCAGTAGTTGTGGTGCATGGGCTTAGTTGCTCTGCGGCATGTGGGATCTTCCCGGACCAGGGATCGAATCTGTGTCCCCTGCATTGGCAGGCGGATTCTTAACCACTGCACCACGAGGGAAGTCCCTCTTTTCTTTTTTTTTGTTTTGCTGCGCCACGTGGCTTGCGAGATCTTAGTTCCCCAATCAGGGATCGAACCCATGCCCCCTGGAGTGGAAGTGCAGAGTCCTAACTGCTGGACCACCAGGGCATTCCCGTTGTTTTGTTTTTCTGATAGTAGCCATCCTAAAGGGTATGAGGTGATATCCTGTAGTTTTTATTTGCATTTCCCTAATTATTAGTGATGTTGAGCATCTTTTCATGTGCTTATTGGCCATTTGTATATCTTCTTTGAAGAAATATCTATTCAAGTTCTTTGCCCTTCTTTTTTTCTTTGCCCATTTTTAAATTGGGTTGTTTGTTATTTTGTTGTTGAGTTTTAGTAGTTCTCTCTATATATTCTAGGTACTAATCCCTATTAGATATGGGATTTGCAGATTTTTTTCCCTTTCTGTGGGTTGCTTTTTCCTCTGTTGATAGTGTCTTTTGATGTACAAAACTTTAAAATATTCATGAAGTCCAATTTGTCTATTTTTTCTTTTGTTTTCTGTGTCTTTTATGTCATATCTAAGAAGTGACATTGCCAAATCCAATATTGTGAAGATTTTGTTCTATGTTTTCTTCTAAGAGTGTTATTGTCTTAGGTCTTTGATCCACTTTCAGTTAATTTTCGTATATGGTGTTAGGTAAGGGTCTAACCTCATTCTTTTGCATGTGGACATCCACTTTTCCCAGCAGTATTTGTTGAAAAGACCAACCTTTCCACATTGAGTGGTCTTGGCTTGCTTGTCAAAACTCATTTGAACATATTTGTGTTTATTTATTCTATTTTACTGGTCTAAATGTGGGTCTTTATGCCAGTGCCACACTGTTTTGATTACCGTAGCTTGCTGTATAGCTTGAAATCAAGGTGCATAATACCTCCAGCTTTGTTCTTCTTAACATTGCTTTGGACATTCAAAGTCTTTTGTAGTTCCATACAAATTTTAGGATATTCGTTCCAGTTCTGTGAATAATGCCATTGGTATTTTGATAGGGATTACATGGAATCTGTAGATCACTTTGGATATATTGACATTTTAACAATATTCAGTCTTTGAATCCATGAACATGGGATCTTTTCCCATTTATTTGTCTTCTTTAATTTCTTTCAACAATGTTTTGTAATTTTCACTGAGCAAATCTTTCATTTCCTTGGTTAAGTTAATTTTTAAATATTTTATTTATTTTTGATGCTATTATGAATTGAATTGTTTTTGTAATTTCCTTTTCAGATTCTTGTTAGTGTATAAAAATGCAAATGATTTTTGTGTGTTGACTTTGTATCCTGTTACTTTGCTGAAATCATTAGTTCTGACAGCTTTTGTGTGTGTGTGTGTGTGTGTGTGTGTGTGTGTGTGTGTGTGTGTAATCTTTGGGGCTTTTTACATGTAAGATCATATCATCTGCAAATGTAATTTTACGTCTTCCTTTCCAATTTGTATGCCTCTCATTTCTTTATCTTGCCTAATTGCTCTGGCTAGAACGTCCATACTATGTTGAATAGAAGTGGTAAAAGTGGGCATCCTTGGCTTTTTTAAAGAAAAAGTTTTCAGTCTTTCACCATTGAGTCTGATGTTTGTTTTGGGTTTTTCATATATGGCTTTTCATTATGTTGAGGTAGTTTCCTTCTATTCCTTTTTTTTTTAATCATGAAATTGTTGTAATTTGTCAAATGCTTTTTCTGCATAAATTGAGATGATCATGTAGGTTTTTTTTTTTTTTAATTTGTTTATTTGGCTGCATCAGGTCTTAGTTGCGTCGTGCAGGCTTAGTTGCTCTGCGGCATGTGGGATCCTAAGTTCCCTGACCAGGGCTTGAACCCGCGTCCCCTGCATTGGAAGGCGGATTCTTAACCACTGGCCCACCAGGGAAGGCCCCTCTTTTGTTTTTTTAAAAAATAAATTTATTTATTTATTTTTGGCTGCATTGCGCCTTCGTTGCTGTGTGCGGACTTCTCACTGTGGTGGCTTCTCTTGTTGCAGGGCACGGGCTCTAGGCACGCAGGCTTCAGTAGTTGTGGCACGAGGGCTCAGTAGTTGTGGCTCATGGGCTCTAGAGTGCAGGATCAGTAGTTGTGACACATGGGCTTAGCTGCTCCATGGCGTGTGGGATCTTCCCAGACCAGGGCTCGAACCCATGTTCCCTGCATTGGCAGGCAGATTCTTAACCACTGCACCACCAGGGAAGTCCCATGTAGGTGTTTTTCACTTAATTTTTTTTGCATTGATTAATTTAATGATATATTGCATTGATTAATTTTCACATGTTGAAACATTCTTGCAGTCTAGGAATAAAATTTCACTTGGTCATGGTGCATAATACTTTTACTATGCTGCTAAATTTGGTTTGCTACTAGTGAGAATTTTTGTATCATTGTTCATAAGGAATATTGGTCTGTAGTTTTCTTGTAGTGTCTTTGTCTGGCTTTGGTATCAGGGTAATGCTGGCCTTATAGAATGAATTAGAAAGTGTTCCTTCCTCTCCAATTTTTTGAAAAGTTTGAGGAGGCCTGGTATTAGTTCTTTAAATGTTTGGTTTAATTCACCAGTAAAGCCACTGGGTCGAGTCCAGGGCTTTTCTTTGTTGGGAGATTTTGATTATTGATTCAGTGTCCTTACTGGCTATAGGTATATTCAGATTTTCTGTTTCTTCATGATTTAGACTTGGTAGGTTTTGTGTTTCTAGGATTTGTCCATTCGATCCAGGTTATCTAACTTGTGAGCGTACAAATTGTTCATTGTATTTTCTTATAATGCTTTTCACGTCTGGAAAATCGGTAGTAATGTCTTCACTTTCTTAGCACTGCTTTTGCTGTGTCCCATAGTTTTGGTATGTTGTGTTTTCATACACATTCATCTCTAAGTATTTTCTAATTTCTTGTAGATTATAGTAATTTTTTTTCTTAATCCATTTAGCTAAAAAGTTGTTAATTTTATCCATCTTTTCCAACAAACATCTTTTAGTTTCATCAATTTTCTTTATTGTTTTCTATCCTATTTCATTTCTCTCTGTTCTAATCTTTATTTCCTTCCTTCTGCTAGCTTTGGATTTAATTTGTTCTTTTTCTATTTCTAGTTAAAGTTGTACAGTTAGGTTGTTTTGAGTTTTTATTTTTTAAAGTAAGCGTTTTATAGTTATAAATTTCCTTCTTAGCACCGCTTTTGCTGTGTCCCATAAGTTTTGGTATGTTGTGTTTTCATTTGCATTCAACTCTAGGTATTTTCTAATTTATGATTTCTTCTTTGACCCATTGGTTATTGAAAAGTGTGTTTAGTTTCCACAATTTTTTGAATTTCCCACTCTTCCCTCCGTTATTGATTTCTAACTTCATCCTGTTGTGGTCAGAGAAGATACATCGTATGCTATCTACCTTTTAAAATCTATTGAAACGATTTGTGGCTTAACATATGGCATATCCTGAAAAATGTCCCATGTGTACTTGAGAAGAATATGTATGCTTTTATTGTGGAGTAGTGTTCTGTATGTCTGTTATATCTAGTTGGTTTATTGTGCTGTCCTCTACTTCCTTACTTTCTTGTTTTGTCCATTATTGTGAGTGAGGTACTTAAGTCTCCAACTATAATTTTATATCTCCCTTCAATTGCCAGTAATGCTGCTTATGTATTTACCTTTATTGAGATCTTTATTTCTCCATACAGCCTCAAGTTACTGTCTACTGTCCTTTCACTTGCATGACTGATGATTTTTGCTTCACAGTATTTTGATGTCCTGTCATTGGGTGCATGAACATTTCTAATTGTTATATCTCCACAATGTCTTTTGTTTGACTTTTTGTAGGTTCTATTTTGTCTGTTATCAGTAGAGCCACTCCTTTCTTTTGGTTACTATGTGCGTGGAATATATTTTTTCCATCATTCCACTTTCAATATACTTGTCTTTGGATCTAGTCTTTATAGACAGCATATGGTTGGATCATGTGTTTCTATCCATTCTGCCAATCTCTGTTTTGATGAGTTTAATCTATTTACATTTAACTACTGGTTAGGAGGAACTTACAACTGTCTTTTTCCTATTTCTTTTCTATATGACTTATAGGTTTTTTCATCCCTCATTTTGTGATTTACTGTCTTTTGTGTTTAATTTTTTGTAGTGAATTGTTTAAATTCTTTTCTCACTCCCTTTTGTATATAGTTTGTGTGTGGTTACCACGGGGATAACATTTAATATCCTAAAGTTATAACCCTCTAATTTGAATTTATAGCAGCTTAACTAACTTCAACAGCATACAAAAACTGCTACTTTATAGCTTTGTTCATACCGCTTTCATTTGAAGTCACAAAATTTCATTTTTATAGACTATGTGCCCCAAAACATAAACTAATAATTCTCTTAAGTGCATTACTCTCTTAAACGATGTAGAAAACAAGATTCGAAGTTACAAACCAAAGTTTGTAAAACTTAGACTAATTTTTTTTTTTTGCGGTACGCGGGCCTCTCACTGTTGTGGCCTCTCCCGTTGCGGAGCACAGGCTCTGGACGCACAGGCTCAGCGGCCATGGCTCACGGGCTTAGCCGCTCCGCAGCATGTGGGATCTTCCCGGACCGGGGCACGAACCCGTGTCCCCTGCATCAGCAGGCGGGCTCTCAACCACTGCGCCACCAGGGAAGCCCCTAGACTAATTTTTTTCTTTAAATATATCACTCTCTTAAATCATATAGAAGACAAAAAGTAGAAACCGTTACAAAAACACTAGCTTTTATATTGCCCATGTAATTACCTTTGAGATCTTTATATTTCTCCATATGGCTTTGAGTTACTCTCTATTGTGCTTTCACTTGCATGACTGATTTTTTTTCGTTTTGATGCCTTCTTTTTAAAATTGAGATGTAGTTGCTATACCATATTATGTTACATGTGTACAATATAGTGATTCACAAATCTTTATAAAGGCTATACTCCATTTATAGTTATTATAAAATATTGGCTGTATTCCCCGTGTTGTACAATATACCTTTGTAGCTTATTTTATACCTAATAGTTTGTACCTCTTACTCCCCTACCTCTGTATTGCCCCCTCTTCTTCTCTCTCCCCACCGGTAACCACTGGTTTGTTCTGTGACTGTTTCTTTTTTGTTATACTCACTAGTTTGTTGTATTCTGTCAATTCCACATATAAGTGACATCAGACAGTATTTGTCTTTCGGACTTATTTCACTTAGTACAATGCCAAGTCTATCCATGTTGCTGCAAATGGCAAAATTTCATCCTTTTTAAATGGCTGAGGAGTATTCCACTGTATACATATACATTTTCTTTATCCATTCACATTACTGATGATTTTTGATTTAATACCAGACATTGTGAATTTTATATTATTGTATCCTTTAAGAGTTTTAAGCTTTGTTCAGATGCACAGGTATGTTGCTTGGGATTGGTTTGATCCTTTAAAGAAATCCTTTGCTATGAAGAGTCCACAGCAATCTTTACTCTAGGCAAATTTAGTTTCGCTACTAAGGCAGAACGCTTCTGAAGGCTCTATTCAGTCCTTGTATGTTGCAAGGTTTCTCCAATTTGGCTAATGAGAATTTAAACTATTCCTAGCCTGTTGTAAACTTCAGTCTGCTACTTTTCATTGGTTGCTCCTTGAACTCTAGTTTTACCCCCGACACAGAAATAAGTACTCAGCCAAATACTCAAGGATACACCTCTACATGTCTGGGAACTATTTCTGTAAAGCTTCCTGTTTTCTAGTACTTCATCCCACAACTTCTAGTCAACTCAGTCTTTTGGAACTTTGATCCCTAACTCAATTCAACAAAACCGATGGAAGAAATATTAATCTGTACCACTAAAAACCTCAAGAAAACTGAAGGGGACCAAACTTAAGACACGATAGTCAAACTGTCAAAATACGAAGAATCTTTAAGTAGCAAGTGAACAATTTGAGCAAAATCCCAGTTTCACATTTGTGTCATTTCCTCAAAATAAGAAAGCAAACACAGGGACTTACTTCCCTGGTGGTCCAGTGGGTAAAACTCTGTGCTCCCAATGCACAGGGCTCGGGTTTGATTCCTGGTTGGGGAACTAGATCCCACATGCATGCTGCAATCCTGCAACTAAAGATCCCACGTGCCACGACTAAGAACTGGCACAACCTAAATAAATAAACATTTTTTAAAAAAATTAAATGACAATTTTAAAAAAGCAAAGACAGAAAAATGAATCCATCTGAATCAAACTGCCCAATAACACACAAAACCACACACTTATACCTCAAAATACTGAGACATCAATTAACTTTTATGAGCCACATTCATCACATCAGTTATTACAACTTTGTCACGTTTCAGATAACCCTCCTTCTACTACTTTGCAATGACAGTAGCTCCTACTTCCGACAGCTACTTCTACAACTTGAGCTGTTTCCAAGTGGCATATTTAATATACTATGCAGTTGTTAACCATTTTAGCATCTGTAAAACTGTTTTATCAGGTTCCTTTTGCGTTGCTGATTAAGTTTTGGGGTTGCGCCTCAACCGCATTTCTGTAAGCCGTGATTTCTATTACACCATTTTGCACACCATGATTTTTAGTTATACATGTTACAGAACTGACTTTATGGCAATATGCCGAAGTAGTTAAATTTAGGTGGAGGGTATACGGTGTTCATACTATTCTTTGAACTTCACTGTACTAAAATTTTTTCATTTTAATGAAAAGCTGAGGGTGGGAATTCCCTAGTGGTCCAGTGGTTAGAACTTGGGTGCTTTCACTGCCTAGGTCCGGGGTTCAATCCCTGGTCAGGGAACTAACATCCTGCAAGCCTTGCTGCGTGTGGCCAAAAAAAAAAAAAAAAAAAAAAAAAGAAAAGAAAAACTGAGGGTGAGGAATAAATAGCACTCAAGAGGAAAAAAGTATGCAAAACTTTTGCCTCATTAGGATAGTCATCCTTCCTCATTGTTAAAAGCATACCTTTTAAATATTTAACAGGATACATTTCCCCTTCATTACTTTAGAATTATTTAACTGTATCAAACAACTATTTTGAATTTTGTCATTTGGGCTTCCCTTTCCTAAAACGTAACTTATTTTATAAACTGTTGTAAAACCCGAGTCAAACCCTAAATAGTTAGTGGCTTAATTTATATCAAACTTAACAGAATAAATGACTAGGAAGCGTTTGTCTCGTTAGAGTTCCCTTTACAAGGCTTTAAATATAAACTACTCATATATTTAGATATATAGGTATACCCTAAGACACAGACACACGTAAGGATACTGAATAACTCAATTAAAAGTTACAATATAAATAATTTTGGTTAAAATATTTTCACTTGAGTATTTAGGATAGGGCTTCCCTGGTGGCACAGTGGTTAAGAATCCACCTGCCAATGCAGGGGACACAGGTTCGATCCCTGGTCTGGGAAGATCCCACATGCTGCGGAGCAACTAACCCCACGCGCCACAACTAATGAGCTTGCATTCGACAGCCTGTGAGCCACAACTACTGAAGCCTGCATGCTCAGAGCCCGTGCTCCGCAACCAGAAGCCACCACAATTAGAAGCCCGTGCACCACGACGAAGAGTAGCCCCCACTCGCTGCAACTAGAGGAAGCCTGCGTGCAGCAACGAAGACCCAACGCAGCCAAAAATAAAAGTATTTAGTATATACATAATTCAGTTGTTTTATGGTAGCTATAAAATGTTTTTAACAGCAAGCTCCTAATACCCACTAAAATGATAATCATTGAATTATTAAATTCCAGACTATCCAAAGAGTTATCTGAATTTACCATTTACCAAATTAGTCATTTTAATTAACTACCGGAGTTGTCAGACACAACCAAGCTTCAGGCTGGTCTGCTGAAGTTCTTTCTCCAGATGCGAATAAGCTCCCCCCAGCTGCTTTCATAACACTTTTGTGAAATACACAAAAGAAAGATGGTTGAGTGTGATACCAGATTACAGAGGCCCAATTTGTGGTCCACCTTAAGGGTTTGGCCTTCCTCCAAAGGCAATCAGAAGTCATGAAAGCTTTTATAAAGGAGTGCCTGACAAGCTTAAAAAGATCACTAGCTATATATATATAGTGTATGCAGAATTGACTGGAAGGTGGCTAAAGCAAGGATGGACACTAGTTAGATTTTACACCACTCATGGTGCAAGACAATGCTTGTTGATCAGGGTAGAGGCAATAAAGATGTTTTAAACCACTGGAAAAAGACTTACTAGTTATGAATCCTTCTTGTACAAGTAAGATCTGCTACATTTTTATTTTTAGAAGGAATCCCAATTAACACAACAGTGGTTATTCTTGGAGAAAGGGATTGGCACGAGAAAGACTTTCATTTTTCACTTTTCTTCTGTATTGTTAACTTTTCAAACAGCATATATATTATTGTAAGCAGGGATTTATCAGGGTGATGAGCATACTGGGCCATTTTTCCTTCTCAATACTTCTGTTAAAAAACTAACCGAAAACTTAAAAGTACCCAGGATTAAGCCCGTAAGGAAGTTAACAGGTAAGTGCGAAGTCTTCTTTCCCTTCCTATACAGATTTCTCAAGAGGATCAGAGGTAACAGAGGTTGTGAGGGCAGGGCAGTGGGGGTAATGCAGGAGCGCAATCAATTAATCTGCCCTTTGAAACCATATTTTTAATGTTCTCATCAAACTGTGTCAATACAATTTGAAGCAAATGCCAGCTGGAAAACCAGGCCCAGAAATTCATAAAGGAAACAATCTTCCAAACAACAAGGAATGCCAAGGTGCTCTTCCACTCCAGCTGCACTATTAGTGGCCATGATGGTACCAGTCAGCCAGTGTTATCCATGTTACCGACTGTTTACCTGAAAAGAGAAAAACTCAGATTTCAAAACCTGTAAGGACAGAATTTTAAGGATGGAAGATGTTTAAGGTGGTTATCCAAATCTCCCTATTTTTATAGGTGAAAAAAGACTAGAAGTATGAACTGTTTTCACCCAGACTAGCAAACTAACAACATTTACTGCCCCCCACCCCAACTCTTCAAAAATATGCCTTTCTGACCTTGTAGGGAAATTCACGACCTGTATATACTTACCACATCATCAATTTTCAGAATGCTCCGGACAGTTTCAGTTGCTAGAGTCAGTGCACTGACTGAAACCAGCAGAGGCTGGACAACCAGTTCCTCCAGTATGTTGGAAATACCACCCTGCAAACCAGTACAAGTTGCTTTTAGTGTTTGTAACTGATCCGTATCACCAACTACAGTTACCAGTAAACCTCAAGGCCTCTCAAACTTAGTTTTCCCTTAGTCTAGTCAAGAGTCAGATACTCTCTACTAAGCTCTTCTCTACACTGTAGCTTGTATTTCAACTAAAATTTGGAAAAATTGAATTCCAAGCCTAACTCCAAAACAACTCCTTATAAGCATCTTTTAGTTAAAAATACCCTGGCAAAGGGCCTTCCCTGGTGGCGCAGTGGTTAAGAATCTGCCTGCCATTGCAGGGAACATGGGTTCAATCCCTGGTCCAGAAAGATCCCACATGCCGGCCCGTGCACTACAACTACTGAGCCTGCGCTCTAGAGCCTGTGAACCACAACTACTGAGCCCACGTGCTGCAACTGCTCAGGCCCGCGCGCCTAGAACCCATGCTCTGCAATGAAAAGCCACCACAATGAGCCCGCGCACTGCAACAAAGAATAGCCTTCACTCGCCACAACTAGAGAAAGCCCACGTGCAGCAATGAAGACCCAACACAGCCAAAAATAAGTAAATAAAAAATAGGGGCTTCCCTGGTGGCGCAGTGGTTGAGAATCTGCCTGCTAATGCAGGGGACACGGGTTCAAGCCCTGGTCTGGGAGGATCCCACATGCTGCGGAGCAACTGGGCCTGTGAGCCACAACTACTGAGCACGCGCGTCTGGAGCCTGTGCTCCTTAACAGGAGAGGCCGCGATAGTGAGAGGCCCGCGCACCGCGATGAAGAGTGGCCACCACTTGCCACAACTAGAGAAAGCCCTCGCACAGAAACGAAGACCCAACACAGCAAAAATAAATAAATAAACTCCTACCCCCAACATCTTAAAAAAAAATTTATTAAAATATAAAAAAATAAAGAGTATCCTGGCAAAAATTACATAGATGATCAGTTATTAAAAATTATGAGATCTGTTTGCTGTACACCTGAATCACAATATTATAAATCAACTATATTTCAGTTAAAGAAAAAAGTTATAAGATTTTAAATTATCTGATTCCCAATTCTGAATTTGGACATGTCTGCTCTATACCCTGCTTTTACGTCATTCTCACTTCCCACTTTTAGATTCCTACTGCCACTATCCTAGTCACCTTTATCCTAGGATTACTGGTGATGGTCGTAACAGGTGAACCTATCTCCATTCTTCCCTCCTTAAAATACTCTTTTCAGCACCTTAGCCTCTTGGTTAAAAAAACTTTAGTGGCTCCCAACTACTGGAATTAAAACACAAAAAAACACAAACACCCATGCCTGTCTCAACAACTTAAAGGACTCCTCATTCTAGCTTTTATCTGATCTTTCCAATCTTAAAGTCCACTGTATGACCATCATATAACCTCTGCTCTAGACAAAATGAGTAACTTCTTGGTCCCTCTTACCTGTAAACCACTGCTTCCCCATCTGAAACTTTTTCATTCCCTATCAACCAAGGCTGCAGCTTCATGAAACTTTCCCTAACCAGGTAGTGCCCTCCTTTGAGTTCTGTAACCATTCCAAAAATATCATCTTGGATTGTCAATTTTTTTCCATTACATATTATTTGTCATCTCGATAAAAGGAGACATAAAACATTAATACAAAAGGGGAAATTATTATTGTTCTATGTGTTTACCCTATACAACTACACTAGGCTGGTGCTCACAACAGCAGCAATGGTTGACTACACACCAGGCATCTTTGTAAGAACTTTCTAATTAGTAATCCATTTAATCCTCACAGGCCTATGAGGGAACTATTAATAGTCCCTGTTTTTACAACCAAGAAAACTGAAGCACAGACTACGTAACTTGTTAAAAATTGTACAATCATTAGATGGCAGACTTAATGAACAATACTTCTCACTTAAGGCATAATCTTCATTCTCACTAGATGCATACATTAATTAACCTGCAGGTCTTATACTTAAATCCAAGGTTAACTCTATTTTTGATTACAAAGCCTTTCATTTGACAATTATGAAGCTTTTAGTATTTTATAATAATCAACATTTTCTGCAGTAACTGAAGATTAAATTATTACCTTTCGGACATTAATGCCTGTAGTTTTTTCTCCTTGGGCATGCCTGTTTCTTAGTTCTGTTACTGTAGAAATGGGATTCAGGCCAGCATTTTCAGCTAGTGTAGATGGAATGACCTCCATAGCATCTGCAAAAGCACGAACGCAGTAGGATTCCATACCACTCAATGTTCGTGAGTATTCAGTTAACCGCAGGGCCAGTTCTATTTCTGGAGCACCACCTCCTGCAATAAGAGCCCTGAAATTCACAAATATATTTTTAGCTTATTTTATCCAACAGAAAGCTATTTTTTAAAAGTAATAACTTAGTATTTATACCTTAATAATAAAAATACCCAAGTTTTTATGTTCAAAATGTTACACAGTAATTTAATATTACCTCTTCTTCACTAAACAGCGAATAACACATAGGGCATCATGAATGGAACGCTCAGCTTCTTCAATCACCAATTTGTTAGAACCACGAACAACGATTGTAACTGTTTTTCCAGGGCTTGCACAGCCTGTAATCTTTAGTAAACAAACTCCTAATTAGGTATTTGAAGGATTAAAACAAATTAAAAAAAACCCAGGCAAATAGAAGCTTAATTTTAATATTGCTACCTTGATCAGTTTGCCAGAACCATTTAAGCTGACCTCCTCAGCTAACTCAGCCGATCCCAGCATGTCAGCAGTGAACTGGTCAATATGAGCAACTGGTTTGGTTCCAATAGTCTGAGAAAAATAGTGGTATACACAAATTGAGAAGTCTGAATAGTGAACATTTTCACACATACAGATACTAAGAATATTTTACCTTACAAATGAATTCAATATCTTCTCTTTCAATATCCTTAACCACCATAATCTTCATTTTGTTCAGGAAATGTAATGCAAGATCACTAAGAGCATCTCTAAAATACAAAATCAGTGATTATGTCAATACTAGGTTAGGAAAAAACTTTGCTGTTCAACTCCTTTTTTACGGTTTTAGTAATTTTACTGTTGTTTAAATAGCCAATGATTTAAAAAATTATTTGTGAAGGAAGATGCTTTAAACAGCTTACCAAGTTTATGACCTCAAAATTCTTAAATAAGATTTCTAATGAATATTTAAAACATATCCCAATGACACCATTTGTAAAACACACAATAAAAATTATTTTTCTTAATACTAAATAAGTATAACTGATAATTAACAATCGATGCTTTATGAATTTAGAAATTAAGTATGATGTAATTCAAGACTCCACAAATTTATACACTTTTACACAAATTACCTGCAATGATCCTCCTGACAACCCTTGATACTGAAGGGCAGATATTACTATCCTTGTTTTACAAATAAGCACACTGAGCTTTGAGAACAGTTTATTCAAGGTTACTAGCTATTACATAACTTGTATTTAGAACCAGGTATTCCAACTCTTCATCAAGGTTTCTATATCAAGAGCATCCATAATACTTTCTGGCATAACATATTAATATAGTACATGAGAATATGTCTACCTATTACAAGAAAACACTGAAAACACACAAAAAAGGGATCAGTTCAAACTTTGGAGAATTCTTCCAATCCATGGACTATCCAGCATTCCCCCCAAAAGAACTTCTAAAATTTCAAGGCAAGCTATTGCATGGACCTTTAAATAAATGCCTCTAAAATTTTAGCTAGCTAATTAATTTTAGACTAAAGTTAGGTTTTTACTTCAGAGTGAGGATCTTGGTCTAGAAGGATAATATATCCCACATTTAAATGATCATAACAGGAAGAGAACTCACTTTAGATCATTTACCAGAATACAACAATATCCTAAAATGCAGATTCATTCCAGATTTCTAGTGGTTTACCCACCTCGAATGTTTCTTAAAAAATTGCTAGAAGGGATCCAAAATCAATTATCATTAAGAGGTGAACAAAATAAATAGCCCCACACCTTAGAATAGACTTCTGTATGAGAAGAACATTACATCCTGTTTTCTTAATTTGCTTCACTAAATTTAGAATATAGGCTCTCTCCTCTCGAAGTACTCGGTCCATCTGGACGTAGTCAGAAACTACTATTTGATTGTCCATCTGTTCAGAAAAAGGACGTATTAATAATTTGCATTTTAAGAGTCCTTAAGCAAAAAAGTGAGACTTTTAATGAAAATATTATGTATAGTATAAATTCAACCAAAATCATACAAGAAATTATAGACACGCACAGAAAAAATTCAGAAAAAGGAGTATACACAAAACTTAACTCAGGCTTTTTACTTTCATCTATACAAATTGCTGTCTTATTTTTTACAAGTACATTTTTGATGATCATAAAACATAAGAATGATTATCCTATTTCGTGAATGTCAGTTCTTTTCATATGAATTTACGCATTACTGAAATATCAATAATTTCAGTTGCAACCTTTTTACTCTATGAATTGTTAAAAAACCTGGTATGCTGAAAGGAACTACAAAGGACAAATACTGTTATACAAAGACCTACAAAACAACGTTTTTATGTGGGTTAAAATCTGGGAAACAAACGACTCAACAGGAAACTTGTATGCCAACACAATGTAAAATGAGAGCAAACCTGAATGAGATGACAAAGATCAACCACTCCTTCAGGGGATGGTACTTATGACTGATAGATATGGGAATAATAAAAAATGGTGGTTTTCGGAGTGTGGGTAATAAACTGGTTTTAAAATTCCATTGTGCAAACATAAAGACAAAAGATCTGCCTGCTAGGGAAGGATGGGTAAAGGTTTCTGTTCTCAGAAAGCTAGAAAGAATCTGGAAAGTCCATTTATACTATCACTTTCACATAACCTATTTTTATTGTTTCATAGACATCCCTATCATTATTTGTCTTCATTTGTGAAGTGAATGCTCAATTTCAGTAAATAGCCAACTGAGATTATAGATTTATCATGTGTGGCATCCAACATTTTCTACTTTTATCTAAATTTTACTAATTATTTTTAGATCCTTGCTTTTTATCACTGGTATCAGCATTTTCTATTTTTATAAAAAGAAAAATTTCATTATTAAAAAGTCAAACACCTAAGGAATCATTTCATTTGGTTTTACTTACATCTGTTTTGGGAGCAGATAAGCAGAACTGAATAAGCCCAATCTTAGCCTTTTCAACCCTGGTTATACCAGAATTTGCCACCTTTTGAGTAAGAACCAGACCTTCCACCAACTCACAGTCATCAATTGTCCCACTAAGAAAAACGAAAACGAAATAGTTATGAAGGGGCGGAAGTCTTCAAGTTTAATAGATTGCTAACAGATTAAAAATTATCAGTCTGATAAAATGTGCTTCAGCCTCACTCACATTTATTAGTGCCCCATTCCTGAACCTCTCCAATCACACCACTGCCCTGCCATCATTAGGGAATATAAATAAATTCTTGAAATTCCCACATTAACACAAGTTGTCATGAAAACAAAACAACCAAATGTATGTGACTTTCACCTATGTACTTTTCATTTAACTTATTTATTTTTGGCAAGAGCTTATGTTTACTTTCAAAATTAATTTTTATTAAAGTTATAATTAGAGATGCTTACCCAAGTTTCTTAACTATTTTAACATCTCTAAGATCTACACTAGTAGCTGTGGCTGGGTCAATCACTTTCATCACTGCATTTACAGTCATTGGAGAAAGGAGACTTGAATATTGAGAGACAACCTAGAATTATTAAAAAAGAAAATAAAGTCAGTGTCGTAACACAAAAAGTCCTAGTTTTTTAATGATAAAGGTATTCAAGAAGTAATCTCAATCATTTTTTTGGCTGGGGTGGAGAGCATATGAGAAAACATTCCATATAAACTGTCTTTTCCACTCAGGTTTGTCAGTCACCATATAAAAACATATGCCTGTGTTCCTCTTTTATTAATATAGTAGTCAGGACTGACTAGATTACTAGTAATTCTACAGGAAATCCAAAAGAACAAGTTAATTTTCTGCTGAGGTTTCCTATCTAAAATGAATTTATGATCAGATGTTATATATGTGCACCCCTATTACTGAGGGGCTGACAAAAATAGCTAATGGTTAACATTTATTGAGCACGTATTATATGTCAGGCAGTGGTTTTAGCACTGTACATTCATATATTCATTCAACCTTCAGACGAAAAACCTGAAACAGCTTAATTAAGTGGAGCCAGCATTAAACCCAAGCAGTCTAGGTTCTATGACCAATGCTTGTAACCACTATGATATTCTGTCTATATTAGTTCTGGGGACATTTATCAATAATATTACTTAATATCACTAATACTATCTAGCTTTCCACTTAATATATAAATAATGCTGATGAAAAGGAAAAAGAATGGGGTGGGGGTGTGACACACAACATAACAGAAAACAGGTGACATGAGTTCCCAAGAAATTTAAACTTACATCACTTCTTTAAGTTTGGTAAGAAAAGCAGCATAGATATTAGTAAGAGATGGACCATGATGGGCAGCCCTATCTTGGGTTCAAATCACAGCTCTACCTCTTATTAGTGGGTCTTGGGTAAGTTATATAACTTCACTAGACCTCTTTTCCCATCTGTAAAATGAAGATACTGCAACTTACCTGAAAGCCTTGAAGGAGTAAATTTTACTTGAACTAATTCAGTTACACAAATTAGCTACCTAGTCACTCTTGAGAGTTAACATTTATGAACTGTACAGCATCAAAAATCACAGTGTAGGGACTTCCCTGGTGGCGCAGTGGTTAACTGAGCCCACGTGCTGCAACTATTGAAGCCTACGCGCCTAGAGCCCGCGCTCCTCAACAAGAGAAGCCACCGTAATAAGAAGCCCGCGCACTGCAATGAAGAGTAGCCCCTGCTCGCCGCAACTAGAGAAAGCCAGCAGGCAGCAATGACAACCCAACGCAAAATAAATAAATAAAAATAAAAATCACAGTTGTGCTTCTTAATGAACCTTAAACTGTAATTTTACAATGATCCCATAGTGCTTGTCTCACCTTTGAGTTCAATGAAGTGGCTGCACTATTTAACAAAGTTTCTCTGTCACTCAGTTCCACAGGTCGAGACATGTCAGTCAAGATTTCAATACCCTTTTCCAAAGCCTTCTGGAATGACTCAGAAATGATGGTGGGATGAATCCCTGCCATTTGTGAAAGGTGAGTTATTTAATTGTAACAGATAAACTTCATATTTGATATGACTTAAAATTTCTCTGTTCATTAAAATTTCAAAGTAGTCATAAATTTTAAATTACTCTTAAATAATAATGGTTTGAATAACCTTAACCACTAATATGTCTAATATTTTTTAAATTTCCATTTAATTTGGAATAGATCAATTACATACTCCTATGATATTTAAGACTAAAACCGATTTTTCACTTTTCAAAACTCTACAAATCTACATAATAATTAGAATAAGTGACTGGCGAGTCACTATGACATTTAGGCACCATTTACCAAAGCAGGAACCCATACTTTTTCTGCTAAATCACAGTTCTCATTTATATCTCGTTTAGTACACCACCAACCAGTCATTTTTGAAAAGGAAAATTTTATCAAGTTCCATTCAAAAGGAAACCTAGCCAAAACAAAAACAAATAAGAACAAACAACACCCCCCAAAACCAAACCCAGAAGCAAAAAGAAAAAAATTTCTAATTCATATGGTAAATATACCAAAATTTAATCTAAAAATTCCTGCTTAAAAAATTCTGCTCCAAATTAAATTGTAAATCTCATATTACTTAATATTTTTTTGCCTTTATTCAGTAATAAAGCATGTCCTATGTTCTACCCACCTTTCTGAAGAAGCTTGGTACAGGAATCTAAGAGAGAGCCAGCAATAATGACCACTGACGTCGTGCCATCTCCTGCTTCTATATCCTGAGCCTTAGATAGCTCCACCAGCTAAGTGAACAGAATATGTCAAATTGCTCAATGAGAACTATGAGAACCCAGTAACATCTAACTCAAATATAACATCAATGACCTTCACCATGAGGTTCACATACAGAATTTGATTATTATCAAAACTGTAAGATTCAATATACTTGACTTCTGATTCGCTGTCCACCTTGGTCTCATTTAAAAATGACGACCTATATAGTTGTGGCATGCAAAATTCTACTTACATACTTTCTAACAAGCTATATTATGATTTCCAGTTCAGACTAAGGGTTGTAAATTTTTTCTTCCCAGTACTTAAGAGAACTATGGGTACCCTGTAGACTCAGAAGCTATGAAATGCAGCATTCAGATGAGAGAATATTGTCAGTTTGAAATCCCTGGCCAAGTTTATCTAAACTGACCCTGCATGAAGCATAGTCTGATTCATTTTCAGTCATCTTTAACTAATTAAAAGAGACTTTTTAACAGATAGGAACTTCTAAGGAATTTGTTTTTGCTGAAATGGTGACTTCTCACTTGACACTGCAATCACTATTATGATCTGTAGTTGAATTAGAAACTGTTTTTAAAAATAAATGTCAGTGCAAGTTTAAACACAAGATTTATTTTGCAAACAATTAAAATGATTTTGCTCTCTTTCAGTTAACACCCATTGAACTAATAATTTGTACAATTTCATGTTTTTCTCCCTTCCTCATATGTGTGGCACACTGCTGTGAACAAAGACAAGGAGTCATGTTTTATTACAACTTGCAATGGAGAATGTAATGCTAGACATACAATGTATCCTAAAAATATGCCTGTTTAGCATATAAAAGGAAAATTTTTCACCATGTTTTAAGCAGTATCATGTGATCAAATAAGAAAAATTTAACTGTTTACCAAATATCAAACAATACACTTAAAAAACCCCCACAAAACCCTCACCTAAAAATTATACTTACCATTCTGGCTGCTGGATGTAACACCTGCATTTGTTTCAGAATGGTGGCACCATCATTTGTAATGGTCACATCACCTTTTCCATCTTGAATCTACAAAGTTTGGTTTTTTTAAAAGAAAGTTATATTTCAAAAATTTTGTTTTCTTCATCCAGTATTGATGTGAAATCCTAAAAGCTCTACTAATTTGAACACTTCTTGTACAGAAGTTAACTTATGTTTGCATAGTGCTTAACTTCAAATTGTTTTCCCTTACATTGGTATAATGATTTAAGAATACACACTAATATTCCAGCTTTGCAAATGAAATAGCTGGGTTTTTTCCTACTTAAAAGTGAAGGAACTGAGACACCAAAAAAGGGATAGAAACGGTATTATAAAGAATCATTATCATAAATAAAATATGAATTATAGTTAGGTCCCATTCATCCCAAAGTAATCTATCCCTTTCTGAACTCTCAAAGCCTTTCTAACACTTTACTTTTTAAACAGCACATCTTAACCCTCTATAGAGTGCTTGCAGTATGAACAGCAGCACTCAGTAAGTAATGAATGATTGAGCCTTTCACCATTTTATCCATTCCTTTCGGTCCAAGGCTTGTTCTAATAGCATCAGCAACGGCTGTAAACAGAAAAAAAAATAAATCAAGACCCTTTAAAGAGCATTTTTACCCTCAAATAATCATTTTGGACTTATTAGAATATGGTGGACAATTCACCATGTTCACTAAAGAAAATTCAATGTCTAATAATAATCTACTGGAAACAGTAATTATTTTACTCCTTTAATTATACAACGCTTCACTTTTTGTTGATAAAATCACTATACATAGCACTTGTACTCTGCATGTGGTAAAATAAATTTTGAGGGTTCACCTAATCTTCCTTTAAGTATCAAAATGGTATAACCTACTTATGCGCTCTGAATGAGGACTATATTATTTTCTCCATGCCTTAAAACAAGCCACGATAATAGGACAACTATATAATTTGCTTATTTGTTTACTCTGTCTCTCCCAACTATAGTATAATTTCTGAGGGCAAAGACTTTTGTTTACTAATGTGAAGCTGGTATATGGATGGACCACAGTTTAAAAAACAGTAACAAAAACCCTCTTTGAACCCAAAACCAAATCAAAAACCCCACAAAAAAACAAAACCTCAAAACCTTAACTAAATCTAAAATCATAGTATTTTTAAAAATTTTTATTTATTTAAAAAATTTTGGCCACACCGTGTGGCATGCAGGATCTTAGTTGTCTGAGCAGGGATTGAACCTGCGCTCCCTGCAGTGGGAGCACAGAATCTTAACCACTGGACCATCAGGGAAGCCCCTAAAATCATAGTCTTTAGACATCATTACTATGTTATGAACCATCTCTGGACATATAGTCTACCACTCCATTCTTCTTATTACTTGTCCACGAGCATGTTTCTATTTTATTGATCCACTTATTATTTTCTAAGAGAAATTGTAATTGATGTACTTGATCCCCTTTACTGCGACAGGTCCAGGACAAACGATTAAATCTCCCCACCCTTTTTTTAAAAAAGATTTAATTTTATTTATTTTTGGCTACTTTGGGTTTTCATCGCTGCGCGTGGGGTTCTCTAGTTGTGGCGAGCGGGCACCACACTTTGTTGTGGTGTGCGGGCTTCTTGTTGTGGTGGCTTCTCTTTGTTGCGGCGCATGGGCTCTAGGTACGTGGGCTCAGTAGCTGTGGCACGCAGGCTTAGTTGCTCCGCAGCATGTGGGATCTTCCCAGACCAGGGATTCAACCCATGTCCCCTGCACTGGCAGGTGGATTCTTAACCACTGCACCACCAGGAAAGTCTGCCTTCCCCTTTCTCATATACCATTTCACCCCATATACAAAGGGCTAAGATAGTGCCCTATTGTTGTATACTCCACAACTAGCATAATGCTTCCCCTTCATTGTATAAACAACGCATAATCTGGACCTCCCTGGTGGTGCAGTGGTAAAGAAGCCCGCACACCCTAGAGCCTGCTCACCGCAACTACTGAAGCCCGCGCGCCTAGAGCTCGTGCTCTGCAACAAAGACAAGCCACCGCAATGAGAAGCCTGCTCAATGCAATGACGAGTAGCCCTGGCTCGCTGCAACTAGAGAAAAGCCAGAAAAGCCTGCGCACAGCAACGAAGACCTAATGCATCCAGAACAAAAAATAATAGTAATAATTAAAAAAAAAAAATCTTAAAGAGGGTAAGAGAAAATATTTGGTATAGTTTAAGAATTATATTCTACTTAATTATTTCATAATGTGGGGCTGCATTTCCTAATTATTCAGCCATCCTTACCCTTTCAGGTGATTTTAGCGAACCCACATGGCCACAATTCTACAAGCAGACCAATTCATTTTAAGAATGCGCCCTTATATTCATCTATGTGAAGACTCTAGAAAGACACATTGTGCAAAAAATAAAAAAAATTCTAGACTGATTACCCCTCTGAAAGTGTTTGAAGTTTAACACACTGTGTAGCAGTACACAATTATATGTTAAATGACTTGTGCTGAATAGTACTAAATGACCACTACTACTTTTGTGTGTGTGGTTTTGATATCATCAACCAATGGTACTTAATATACTTTTTGGTTATTAGCAAAATAAAAAACTGGCTCCATGAATTACGCTAAAGATGCATCTGGCAAAACCTTTTCTCAACCAGTTTGTAGGGTTTTGCCTGACTTGGACAGACTACGAGTGGCCCTTAGTTCCACAAGCTCTCCTCACTTAAGATGTAAGGGTCATGTTTATAGGTAAATAGATGGCCTTTTCTTCCTATATGCATACCTCCCTCGTTCAGTTTTAATTCTCTGTGCACTGATGTTTCAAAAGCTACCAAAGTAAACGTCCCATCTTGTATCCTCCTTGTTTGTTGAAAATCTACCATATTATATAGCATTCTTGCCCACCCCCCTCCAACAGCCCCAGAATTTATCTAACATCTTCTTTCTAATGTAATAAATCTAAGTTTCAACTATGCTCCCTAGATAACTATCCACCAACTTTTATTTCCAGGTAAATATTCTCTCTTGAACTTCCAAATGACTCCTAAATTTACCCATCTGGTCATTCTGACCTCCTCAACTCATTTAGGCTCAAACGAGAACCTATTCTTTCTTCTTCTACCATCCTCCCTTCAGCGCACCTGCTTCTTTCAGCAGCAGCATCACACCCTCAGTCACCTAGACAAATAACCTCAAATATTTGTAAGGCTGTACTTTGTATACATCTGGCTCTTCATATGCTTTCTCATTTAATCCTCACAGCAACCCTCCAAGTTAGGTACTATCTCACTACACTGAAGAACAATCTGTAGCTGCGCAAGTTGTTTTAAAACCCTTTCCAAGACACCAGGCCCTTCCAGATTCGGACCGACTTTACCTTTCCGATCTCACCTCTCATTTCTTCATGCACCTTATGCTCTAACCCGAATGAAATACTCACTGTAGCAAATACACATAACGGCAAGATCTCTAAGCATTTGTTCTCACTTTTCCTTCCAGACTCTTCCACCTCAACCCGACTTATCTTAATCCTCACAACTCCCTTTCTGGAAAAAAGGGCAACTTTCCCTCCCCGATTTTATAAGTAAGGAAACCTTGGTTAAAGGTCACAAAGCCACGAAGTAACGTAACTGAATGAAACCCAGGACTTCTTAAATTCCACCAAAGGCCAAACTGTTCTCTATTTGCTCGTTGCACGTGCAGAGAGGACAGCAAAGCACAATGCGGCCTCATAATTATTCTCAAACAAGATGGGTCGGTTGGTTCCCCACATCCCAGTACAATGGGCCCCGCCCCAATCTAAGGCGCAGGGAGTGTACCCGAATTCGTTTCAATAGCTGTACCGAAAGAAGCTTTTTAGTAAGAACAAGAAAACTGAAAAGTATTGTTCAAACATTCTACCAGTGGACCGCTGCATGCGGGCCTCGGCCTCTTTCTTAAATAGGATGAATGAATGCAGCACGGCCCGGCAAGAAAAATTATGGGCGTCTAAGACGCAGAATAGGGCAAGTCCAAAGGCCTCCATACTCGGGGTCGGAAATCATGGGCAGAGAACAGACAGGAGGATCCCTGCACTGAGCTTATTCTATGGGAGGCCCACAGGGGATCATCCGAAGGAACAGAAAACGAATCATGCCCATCCAAGACTGGGAGTGAGAATGCACAGCTAAGCCCGGAGGGCCACGGCTTAGGCCGGGCAGCGATACCTTTGGCCGCGGAGATGTTGCTGAAGCGGATCTGGGCCGGCTTATCGCGGTCCTGATAGGCGCTCTTCCCGCGGCCGGCGGCAGCACCGGCAGGCGGCCCGCTCCGGGTGACTATGTTTTCCGGCATGGCAAGCTTGGACGGGTCTGCGTGAGCTCTGGAAGGACGGATGGACGCGGATTCCGGCTGGCCCGGGACTAACGGTAAGCACCCACCACCTTCTCGAAGCTTCCGGAAAACTACGCCGGCGCCGGGAGGAGGAGGCGGGGAAAGGGGCCTCCCTGGAGGCCCGGCGCCGCCGTGACGTAGAAGGCTGCCCGCTGCATGCCGGGTACGGGGGTCGCGCCGCAGATCTTGGGGCTGCTGGGAGCTGTTGGCCTGCGGCCCAGTGGGCAGTGGGCGGGCTCCTGGGAGGCAAAAAGGACCACCTGCGATTGAATAAGGCTGGAGTTGGGACATCTCATCTCCTTGGCCCTGAGGTCCCTTCTGTTAACTCAAGCTGGACCTGTCGGCTAGGTGTTGTAGCAGCCGGGAGTTACTCCTGGGTGGGTGGGGCAGGGCTGAGTTGGTTTTTACTGGCGGTAGACGTGTATTTTATTCAGTTTTATATATTTTGAAAGCGAGTTGGAAGAGAGGTTGGAAGGGGTGACTTCTTTTCCCCCCTTTCTTGTTTTAATTGAGGTATAGTTGATTTACAACATTGTATTAGTCTCAGGTGTACAACTCAGTGATTAAAAATTTTCATGGATTATACTCCGTTTAAAGTTATTATAGGGAATTCCCTGGTGTTCCAGTGGTTAGGACGCAGTGCTTCCACTTGAGGGGGCACGGGTTACATCCCTATTCTGGGAACTGAGAACCTGCAAGCCGTGTGGCGCAGACCAAAAAAACAAAAAAACTAATTATAAAATATTGACTATATTTCCTGGGCTGTACAATACATATATCCCTGTAGCTTATTTATCTTATATGTCCTAGCTTCTGCCTCTTAATCCCCTATCCCTGTTTTGCCTCTCCCACCCTTCCCTGTCTCCACTGGTAAACACTAGTTTTTTTTTTTTGTTTTTTTAAATATTTATTTATTTATTTTTGGCTGTGTTGGGTCTTCGTTTCTGTGCGAGGGCTTTCTCTAGTTGCAGCAAGCGGGGGCCACTCTTCGCGGTGCGCGGGCCTCTCACTATCGCGGCCTCTCTTGTGGAGGAGCACAGGCTCCAGACGCTCAGGCTCAGTAGTTGTGGCTCACGGGCCTAGTTGCTCCGCGGCAACTAGTTGCTCCTAGTTGCTCACGGGCCTAGTTGCTCCGTGGGATCTTCCCAGACCAGGGCTCAAACCCGTGTCCCCTGCATTGGCAGGGAGATTCTCAACCACTGCGCCACCAGGGAAGCCCACTAGTTTTTTTAAATTATGTTATCTGTGAGTCTGTTTTTCTTGTTATATTCATTCATTTGTTTCAGTTTTTAGATTCTACATATAAATGATAACATATAGTATTTGTCTTTCTCTGACTCATTTCACTTAGCATAATATCCTCTAGGTCCAATGCATGTTGTTGCAGATGGCAGAATTTCATTCTTTCTATGGCTGGGTAGTATTCCATTGTGTGTATATACCACATCTTCTTAATCCATTCATCTGTTGATGGACACTTACGTTGCTTCCATATATATATATATTTTTTTTTTAAAGAACATTTATTTTATTTTATTTTATTTTATTTTGGCTATGTTGGGTCTTCGTTGCTGCACGCGGGCTTTCTCTAGTTGCGGGAGCTGGGGCTACTCTTCATTGCGGTGCGGCGGCTTCCATTGCGGTGGCTTCTCTTGTTGCGGAGCACGGGCTCTAGGTGCGCGGGCTTCTGGGCGTCCGTAGTTGGCTCATGGGCTCTAGAGCGCAGACTCAGTAGTTGTGGCGCACCTTGTTTGCTCCACGTCATGTGGGATCTTCCCGGACCAGGGCTCGAACCTGTGTCCCCTGCATTGGCAGGCGGATTCTTAAGCACTGTGCCACCAGGGAAGCCCGGTATCTTGACTAATGTAAATAATGCTGCTATGAACATTGGGGTGCATGTATCTTTTGGAATTAGTGTTTTCATTTTCTTCAGATACATGCGGAGAAATAGAATTGCTGAGTCATGTGGTAGTTCTATTCTTTTGAGAAACCTCAATGCAGTCTTCCACAGTGGCTGCACCAATTTACATTCCCACCAACATGCCTGCCAATATTTGTATTTTTGATGCTAGCCATTCTGACAGGTGTGAGGTGATACCTCGTTGTGGGGTTTTTTTGGGGTTTTTTTGCGGTACGCGGGCCTCTTACTGTTGTGGCCTCTCCCGTTACGGAGCACAAGCTCCGGACGCCTAGGCTCAGCGGCCATGGTTCATGGGTCCAGCCACTCCGCGGCATGTGGGATCTTCCCGGACCGGGGCACGAACCCGTATCTCCTGCATTGGCAGGCGGACTCTCAACCACTGCGCCACCAGGGAAGCCCTCATTGTGGTTTTGATTTGCATTTCTCTGATAATTTGCTATGTTGAGCATCTTTTCACAAGAAGAATGTCCTCTATTCAGGTCTTCCGCCCATTTTTTAATTGGGTTACTTTTTTTTTTTTGGTACTGAATTGTATGAGCCGTTTATATTATAATTTTTGATATTAACCCCATATTGGTCATATCATATCATTTGCAAATATTTTCTTCTGTTCAATAGATCGTCTTTTCATTTTGTCAATGGTTTCCTTTGCTGTGCAAAAAAGCTTTTAAGTTTAATTAGGTCCCATTTGTTTATTTTTGCTTTTGTTTCCTTGTGACTGCTTTTCTTTGATTTAGATGTTGGAGTTGGTTGTTGAATATTGATTGATACTAGGTGGTAGTTAGAAATTTAAATATACACTGGTTAAATATCAGAGAATCTTAAAAGTTTTGGACCTGTGATTGCCTACCAAATCAGGACTGCCTGTCCAGTTAGTACAATGCCTTAGTTTTACAGTATTTTCTCCTGCATAACATAGCCACTGACTCTTAGGGAGCCTGAACATTTTCATAACAATCATTTAGTTCAGTTATGTGCTAGTTGCAGTGCTAAACCCTTTACACGTTTCATCTCATTTAATACTCTCAACAATCCTATGAAGTAGGTGTCTATCTTTTTTGGTAGGAGATAAGGGAACAAAGCACAGAGAGAACTGAAGCCCAAGGTAAACCTGTAAATAGATGGAAGAAGTATTCCAATAGAGCAACGACTTCAGAGGTCATGAGCTAAACTGCTGGGCTTTTTTTACTTCTATATTTTAATATGAAACTAACGCAGGTGAGGTTCTTTCGATATTTGTTCACAAATAGTTACTTAGCATCCATAAAATGATGGATGCCTGGGATAAGTTCAAGGACAATTGTTCATAGTACTTAATCCTGTGATCTTTAGGAGCTTATACACTCACTCAGGTTACTGGCCGTAGAAGATGAAGCTTCTTAGGTGCTCTGAGATCTGTAAGTCTAGGGCTGATTTCTCTTTAAAGGAGCAGATTACTTCTATGCAGCCCACAAACATGCTATGATTATTTGTTAAAACAACTGGTGTAGTATGATGGAAACAAGTGTGATGATGATGGAAATAGCATTAATTTGGGGGCTCAAAGTTCTGGCTTGAGTTCCACTTCTGCTATGTATTAGCTATGTAATCTTGGGTGAGTCATTTAAGTTCTTTGGGTCTCATTTTCCTCATCTATAAAATAGGAGGGTTGAATTAGATGGCTTCTAAAGGCTTATTAAACTACTAGTTTTATTAGTGTGAGGAATAGACCTGTCAGCCAGAAAGGACAAAGCAGAATTTGGAAGATGCCATTATTGGCTTTTGGGGACAGTCTCCATAGGTATGACAATTGCTTTAATTAGCTGAGAGGTTTCAAGTTATAAATACATATTTTTCTTTTTCTGTGACAACTGATATTGGAATTATTTTTCTTCCTAGGATTAAGCAATAATAAATGCTGAACATTTGATTGCTTAAAAGTATTGGTGTACACTAATTCTCTATTAGAATGGAATTTCAATAAGTATTAAAACATACAACTTTTGTAGGATACTTTATAGATACAAAGCACTGTTGCTAGTGAAGGATAGACATGTTGGAAAAATTCCTATTGTATCAGATCCAAGCATAGTTAAGACATATGTGGGAATGTTGGCAATAACAGTAGCCTTATAGAAGTTCTCTAATGATTTGTAAAATAGTTTTTATAAAACAATAATATTTGGCCAACCATCCAATTGAGGGTTCTCCTCTCTAGGATGGATGCTGAACCACGTGCTAAGCCCTCAATAATAAGACCAAGCCAGGCACCATTTTGGATTGGAAAAGGAGGCAGGAATGTGTTTAACTTTTCTCTCTTAGGTTTTCACTCCATCTCAAAGACATTTTTTTTTTTTTTTTGCGGTATGCGGGCCTCTCACTGTTGTGGCCTCTCCCGTTGCGGAGCACAGGCTCCGGACACGCAGGCTCAGTGGCCATGGCTCACGGGCCCAGCTGCTCCGCGGCATGTGGGATCCTCCCAGACCGGGGCACGAACCTGCGTCCCCTGCATCGGCAGGCGGACTCTCAACCACTGCGCCACCAGGGAAGCCCCTCAAAGACAATTTTTAATTGTTATTTTTTATCCATATTTCTTCTCTTCCGAATCAGTTTATGTTGTTGAGACCACCATTAAGCTCTGTTTTCCTAAACCGTATTGTTTGCATCATTCTTTTTAAAAGTTTGGCTTGCAATATGTTAACATGAAGCAGGGGCCTGTTTTCCTTAAATACATTTTGATTTTTCTAATTTTCTCTGAAAGGTTTATAGTTCACATTTTTATCACTTTCTAACCCTCCCAGTTATAAGATTTCTATCTGAAAATGGGAGAAGGAAAAACCAAAGGGGGGTGCTGGAAAACTTATAAGTTTTGTGATCTATTATAAGTAAACAAGTAACCAGATGTCCTATCTAAAAACAGAAATGAACTAATATTTAATTATTGTAGTACTATCCAGAGCCATAGAAGTTGCAAATTTGTGGACAAAATTGATGACTGTTATTTTGGAGGTCTAGGGTGTGGAGGGACACAACACAAAAAGAGAGGCAGCAGACACTAGATACCTCCTGATGGAACACGAAACAAGCTGAACCTGAGTCTAATCAAGTTCCTAGATCTAACTACTAATTTACAGATTTTTAGGACATATAAGGATAGAAGAATATATTTTTAAAAAATGATATCATGAGGGTATAATCAATAAAATCTAAATTGTGGGAAACTCAGTAGGACAAATGATTTACAAATGAATTGCAAGAAAATGAAAACAAAAAGCAATGAAGTTGGAAGGGGAACCTATAGGTAATTGCATTTGGCTGGCTAATCAACTACTTAAATATTCAGACAAACAGTTAAAAAATGTGAAGTTTGTAAGACTATCAGAAATTTGAATACTGATTGATATTCAATGATTGATTATTAAGAAAGTATTTTTTAATTAGAATATGGAAAAATGTATTATGGTGTTTTTAAGAGCTTTTAAGAGAAGCATACTGAAATATTTACAGATAAACTGCTATGATATCTGGGATTTTCCAAATAAAAGAGAAGGGTGAAGTGGATGGGAGTAGAAAGGAAACAAGATAGGCAGTGTGTTGGTATTCTTTGAAGTTGGTGATGGGGACATGGGAGCTCATTATACTATTGTTTTTACTTTTTATGTGTTTGAAATTTTCCATGAGAAAATGTTTTTTAAAAATGTTTGGCTGTTCAAAAAGAAAACAAGACTAGATTTCTCCATGTATTTTCCATCTTTCTAAATTCAATCCCATTTAAATCTTTGAGTCTGAATTTGAATTAAAAATACTTTAAAATGCAGAATGAGAGTTTTGTTCTGTGGCAGTTTCATTCCAAATGCTTGCTGTGATAGTTATCTTGATTAACACAGCTCATTAAAGGATAAAATAACACACAAGATACATAGAGAGGTAGCCCACAAATAAATGAGCACCCGTATGCTCTGAACCATCATCTACTCTGTCACCTAAACCAGAAACCTGGGAGTCATTCCTTTCCTTCTCCCCTCATCCAAACTCTGCTAATTTTACCTCCTTTATGTCAAAAATCCATCTCATATTCTCCATCCTAAGTGCAGCTCCCTTAGATCAGACCCACATCATCATCAATTTGATTACTGTGATAGTCTAGCTTTTGGCCTCCCTTGCTCCTTCCGTTCGTTGCCACACCACTACCACAAAGCTCAAATCTGATCTTGTTATTACTCTTCTGCTTAAAACCTTTCAGTGACTTTTCAAGGACCAGATATAAAAATCAGCATTACATGGAAACTTTCCATCTCTATGACTGAGGCCCTGTCTATCTTTCCAGGTTTATTATCCTAGGATCCTGGTTCCACTTTGCTAGTGTAGGGGCGGAAGCTATATCTTTTTCTTTCTACCCTTCTAGGTGCTTGGCTGGGGCTCTGTAACAAAAGATAGATAACAGAAAAGCATACAGGTTTATTTAATGTAAGTTTTATGTGGCAGGAGAGCCTTGATAAGGAAATTAAGACTTTGAAGAAGTGGTTAAAACTGAGTGTTGCTGTGATTTGATGAAGAGTGGAAAGTTGTGGGAAAATGTGATGGGACAAAAGGATATGAGCTATGGGTAGTCTACTGGGAAAACTTAGTAAAGCCTGTTCTTCTCTCTGTCTTTGGAGGTAAGAATGCTCTGGGTATAGGGAGGGTACCTCTCACATGAGGGTCTTATGACCTGCTTCAAGGAGAAGGGGGAAGTCAGAGAGTCCTTGCACCTGTCATTTCTCAGGTTCCTTCAAATATTCAGTGTGCCAAGATGCCATATTTTGGGGTAGTGTGTCCTGAATCCTACCATTACACTATGGGGTTCCTAGTGTACCTCAACACACCACTATGTTTTGTGCTTGCATGTATAGGGACGTGCTATTTCACCCGCATCATACCTGGCTATTCACATTAAGCCTTTCTTTGGCTGATTCAAACTGAGTTAATAATTATTTTCTTTCTTTCTCCACCAATTCTGATAGCTACTTCTAGGCACTAAGTAGTAACAACCCTTAGTTCATTGCATTTAAATAATTTATTGATACAGAGGAGGAAAAAATAATTTTCCCTCCCACTTTTCTGTTCTGGCTGGGACCCCTGTATCAAAAGACAGATTAATGAGAAAAACAGAGGTTTATTAACGTGTATACCTCATGTATACATGTGACATACCCAGGGAAAAATGAGTAACTCAAAGCAGTGGCTTAGAACTCCTGTTTATATACCATCTTCAGCCAAAGACAAAGGAAAGGACCATGTCCAGGAGCTCATTTATGGAGAGATGACAGGGAAAAGCATGGTAAACAAGAGTAAGTTATCGCAGATTTAAGTCGGTGCATTCTCCATTGATAAGGGTCTAAAGTTGTCTTCTGGGATTGGTTTTTGTACTTTCTGGTAGACAGGAAAGGAGGGACACCTTTGAAAATGTATGTCCTGTTTTTAGGTGAATAGGAGAAGGGCTGTGAGCTTTCCTTGTATCTGCTTATTCTCAGTTGCCTTCAGCTCAAAAGAATCCTTATGCCAACGTGGTATATTTTGGGGTGGCATATTCTGCTACCCTTCATTTACATATTATTTTCCTTTACCAGAATGTAAGATTTTAGAGCAGAGTGTCTTATTCATTCTGTATCCCCTGGAGCCTAGCAGAATGATTGGCACAAAGCTCTCAACCAATATCTGTTGAGTGGAGAGTGAATGGAGATTAAAGTAGAACTGGAAAAAGCAGAGGAGAGACAGGGAGCAAGGAGAGTTTATTGCAAAACTTAGGGGCCCCTGTATTTCCACATTATTTCAGTTCACATTTTAAATTTTAACATTTTGCAGAGCTGGAAAATCTTATAAAAACATGTATTGCTGGCCTAAGACCAAACAGCCTGTAAGCCATAATAGGAGCAGTTTAATAGGGGAAGCGACTAGTTGCTTAATGAGACTTAGAATGGGAACCTATCTGACCACAATGAAAAGGAAACCTGTTTAGCAGAAGGGCCACTAGTTAGATGCTTATAATTTCCTTTGAGCCAAGGCTCAGGGTATTTTCCTTGCTGTTGTCTCACAGCAATTAGGCAATTCTTTTAATAGGCCTGCGTCCAGGTTTATCATCTGCGAAACAGGTTGTGTTTTGAAATTTAATAAAATAAAGCTTGTGCTTTGATCCTTTTGTTTGAAACGCATTCTAAAAATGCGGCTGTTACCAGCCTTGAACAGTTACATTGGCAATAGCAGCCCCTGGTGGCACAGGGATGATTTTTTTTATTGGTCATCTTGGTGTTTTGGAACTTGTAGGCTCAAGCAGGCCCTGTGTTAAAAAACAAAATTCAACTGAGTAAATTTTAAAGATTTTACTGGCTTTATTCAGTGATTCATGAATCAGGCAACATCCAATCTAGCAAGTAGAAAGTAGCTCCAAGGAGCTGTACAAAATGAAAGACTTTTATAGACAGAAGGGAGCGGGAACATGGAAGTTACACTAGACAAAAAAGAAGGTTGGTTATTACAAGGTCACCTTCGTTTAGTGGATGGCAGGGATCTATCAGTTTACCTAACTGGTGTTGATTAGGAGATTCCCAGTTGGTAATTAAGTCTCAGTTTGGTGATGTGGAGCCTAGCGTAAGTGACTCCATTTTGGGCCTCCTTCCTTATTTTTAACAAGTGATATGTCCAGGTATAACATACATTGGAATAAAAGTTGAATAATGATAGTGATATGCAGAATTTCCCCCTGCTTCTAATAAAAGAGCAATCTATTTATTGTAAGGATTAATTAGAATTGGGAGTACTAAGAGAGTGTTCTTAGAACCAGTAGAAAACTAGCAGGCTTACAGAAACTTCAGAGGGGTAAATTAACCCCTAGATATTGTAGACTACATTTGGTGTGTACTTGCATTTTGGGGAGAAAATATCTGAGGCCTCTATAAGATTCTGAAAGCATCTAATTTTATCAAAATGGTTATGAAACACTATGTAAGGTGTGTGGCTTTTCTCAGTAATGCAGAACACATGTTCTTTAAAGCTTTTCATTAAAAGAATTCTGATTTTAGGACACACATCTTTTTTTAAAACTGAAATACAGTTGATTTACAGTATTGTGTTAGTTTCAGGTATATAACAAAGTGATTCAGATATATATATATATTTTTCCAGATTATTTTCTATTATAGGTTATGAGATATTGAATATGGTCCCCTGTGCTATACAGTAAATCTTTGTTGCTTATCTATTTTATGTATAGTAGTTTGTACCTGTTAATCGCATATTCCTAATTTATCTCTCCCTTCCTTTCCTCTTTGGTAACCATAAGTTTGTTTTCTATGTCTGTGGGTCTGTTTCTGTTTTGTATATAAGTTCATTTGTATCATTTTTTTTTTTTAGATTCACATATAAGCAATACCATATGATATTTGTCTTTCTCTGTCTGGCTTACTTTACTTAGTATGATATTCTCTAGGTTCATCCGTGTTGCTGTAAATGGCAATATTTCATTTTTTATGAATGAGTAATATTCCATTATTCCAATAATATTCCAATATGTGTGTCTGTATACATATATATGTATATATATATGTATGTATATATACCACATCTCCTTAAACCAATTGTCTGTTGATGGGCACTTTATTTATTTATTTTTATTGGCTGTGCAGTGCGGCTTATGGGATCTCACTCAGTTCCCCCACCAGGGATTGAACCCAGGCCATGTCAGTGAAAGCCCGGAATCCTAACCACTAGGCCACCAGGCAACTCCTGATGGGAACTTTATCTTTTCATTAAATAACTTTTTATTACAACAATATTATATGTACACTGTAGACATTTAGAAAAATCAGGTAAGCAGAAAGAAGCAAATAAAAGCCATCTGCTCAGAGATATACTTCATAACCATGTTGGTAAATAACTTTCCAGACTTTTTTAGGCGGGTTGATAGATTCAACTATATAAACCTAAGGAACACATTGCAATGTAAGTGACAAACATTAGTATTATTAATGTGTAAAGAGATGTTAGAAATCACTGAAGTGACAAACCTCTGTAGAAGGTGGACAAGGAAATGGGAAGAAATACAAGCAGTCAATAACTATATATAAAAAAGTCCTCACGTCGGTCTTCCCTGGCGGTGCAGTGGTTGAGAGTCCGCCTGCCGATGCAGGGGACATGGGTTTGTGCCCCGGTCCGGGAAGATTCCACATGCCGCGGAGCGGCTGGGCCCGTGAGCCATGGCCGCTGAGCCTGCGCGTCCGGAGCCTGTGCTCCGCAACGGGAGAGGCCACAGCAGTTAGAGGCCCGCGTACCGCAAAAAAAAAAAAAAAAAAAAGTCCTCACGTAAAGGTGGTTGTTTAAAACAAGACAGCAGGCCCCAAATGGAGTCACTTATGCTAAACCAGTCCCACATCACCAAACCGAGAATTACAGTTTCACCTTTCCCAGAAATGGAATCTTAAACCAGCCAATCAGGAACCGCCTAATCAGCACTAGTTAGGTAATCTGCCTGATAGATCCCTGACGTCCCCTAAAGGAAGGTGACCTTGTAATAACCAACCTGCTTTTTTGTTTTGAGGTACAACTTCCTTATTCTCACTCCCTTCTGCCTATAAGTCTTTCATTTTGTACAGCTCCTTGGAGGACCTTTCTAGCTGAGATTGAATGCTTCCCTATTCATGAATTGTTGAATAAAGCCAATAAGACCTTTACAATTTACAAAGTTGAATTTTGTTTTTTTTAACAGTTCAAAAGGTACAAATTCCATTTTTAAATAAGTCCTGGGGTTGTAATGTACAGCATGTTAATTATAGTTAATAATAGTGTATTGTCTTTTTTTTTTTTGGCCAAGCTGTGTGGCTTGTGGGATCTTAGTTCCCCAAGGCCCTCGCAGTGAAAGCGAGGAGTCCTAACCACCGGACCGCCAGGGAATTCCTGAAAGTTGCTAAGAGAGTTAATCTTAAAAGCTGTCACCACAAGGAAAAAAAAATGTAGCTGTGTGGTGATGGATGTTAACTAGACTTATTGTAGCGATCATTTTGCAATATATACAAATATGGAATCATTATGCTGTACACGTGAAACTAACATAATGTTATATTGTCAATTATATAAATAAAAAAATTCACTCTCAAAATTTAAGAAATACATATTAAAACAATAAGATAGTATTTCTCATGTATCAGATAGCAAAGATTCTAAAGAATAATACCAGTCAGTGTTAGTAAGGTTTCATGGAAATAAATGAGTACAGCCTTTCTGGTGGGTAATCTGGAAGTCATGTACTTAATAGTGCTTTCTATCCACTCACCACACTTATTTTACTTTTTCCCTTACATGGACCATTCTCTGCAACTCCTGCAGGCACAATTAACAGGATGTATAGTTTATCTCTAGGTTTGTTTTTCTTGGAGTTCTGAAATCATCTCTGAATTTGCTTTTTAGAAAATTAATTCCTTTAGGGAAAGAACTATCTTATATCTTTTCTAGTATAAAGAATACCTCCTGACTTCAGGCAAATGCTGGATAAATATTAAAGTAGTCTAGATCAGTGATTCTCAGCAGCGTGGCACTACTTCGAAAGGGGTATTTCAGTTGTCACAATAATGGAGGGGGAGGAATGGCCAGGGCTGGACAGGCACCAAGGATACAAGACATCTTGCCATGCAGGGGACATTCGTATAGGTGAAAAACCTACCTGTTTATTATTGTCTGAGCCTGAAACGTAACATTTATACATTGAAATGCATATATTATAACTTTCTTTCCTTTTATTTTTATCCTAAATTACAGTTAGGTCATTATATTGATTTTTAAATTGTGATATAATTCACATACTGTGAAGTTCATTTTCTTTTAAAGTGTACAATTCAGTGGATTTAGTATATTCACAAAGTTGTACAATCATAGCCACTATCTAATTCTAGAACACTTTCATCATCCCCAAAAGAAACCCATTAACAGTCACTCTCCATTCCCCACTCCTCCAGTTGCTGGCAACCATTAATCTACTTTCTGTGTATATAGATTTGACTGTTCTGCACATTTCATATCAATGGGATCATACAATATCTGGCCCTTTCTGTTTGTCTTCTTTCACTTAGCATGTTTTTAAGGCTCATCCATGTTGCAGCATGTATCAGTAACTCATTCCTTTTTATTGGTGAATAATATATTGATTTTTGGAAATTATATGGGTAAGAAGTTATATTATCTATGCACTTTATTTTAGGATAGTAAAGAAAGTGTTAACAACATATATGTTATAGAAAGGAACATTGGATCAGAGCCACTAATCTAGCTGGAAAGACAACACACATGTATGTAAAAAGGCAATTAACAACCCAAAAAAACATATTACCAGGGTATAGTTAAATTTTTCGTGGACAAAGGTGCACAGGTAAGGATTAGGCAGAGGTCAGATTTGAGTGATAGATGCTATTCAGTTAATGGATTGGCAAAGCTTGCAGTGAGATACAGCCATCCGAAAGTTAAACTGCCACCCGCATAGGATGCTACTCCGTCTAAAGTAATCTCCATTGAGCAATTTTTTTCTTCGACAAGCCCCTGGAGTGATGAAGGAAATAAGCGGAAGCAAAGTGAGCGGTATGGAACTTAATGGATTGATAGCTCCGCGGTGGCAAACCTAAGGGTTGGGTTTTGCAGAGCTGGGAGGGGCCAACACCGACCCCTGCTGGAACTACGCCGCCACTTTCCTCTCGCGCCTTTGTCCAGCTGTTTAGGCCCATATCGGCTGCCGTGGCGGGGCCACGCTCAGCTGTTGGGGGGCGGGGCCTCCGCCAACTATGGCGGGCGAGCTTGAGGGCGCTAAGCCGCTGAGCGGGTTGCTGAGCGGCCTGGCTCAGGACGCTTTCCATGGGCACCGGGGCATCACGGAGGAGCTGCTGCGGAGTCAGCTCTATCCGGAGGTGCCACCTGAGGAGTTCCGCCCCTTTATGGCGAAGATGAAGGGGATTCTTAAGGTACCGCTACTCCCTGCAGCCTCCGCCGCGGAGTCGAATCTCTTCCCCGCCGCCCTCCGACTCGTCACCCCAGAAGCTGAAAGGCTTCCCTCCTCAGATCTCCGCTCCAGGGGCTCCACATTACGCTCCTTCAGATCCCCTGCACTCGCTCTGTCCCTTTTCTCACTTTCTTAGGGCTCCCCGCAGCAGTGCTGACCGACACCCACCGGAGAAAACTTGGGTTTTGTCTACAGACACTTCTCTCTTGTGTAGGTTACGATTTCGAGTTGCCTCGGCGGATCTGTGCGCTCCATACTTTTTAAAGTTAAGAGCGATCAAGCTATCAGCTTTCCCAGGCCGTGGAAGTGTTCAAGAATGTTAAAGTGATCATGTGTATGCCGGGATAAGGGGTGGGTTAGCCGGAGTGAACCCCAGCCAAAGCAGTCCACTGTATGGTTAAGAGAGCACGTTCACTAGCTTGAAGTCAAAGAGTAGCTCAGCCTGTCCAATAGAAATGTAATGAGAGCCAGACATGCAATTTTTACAATTTCTAGTAGCCACATTAAAAAAGTAAAAAGAAAAAAGTGAAATTAATTTTAACATTTTGTTTAACCTAGTATATCCAAAGTATTGTCTCTTCAGGTGTAATCAATATACAAAATATTAATGAGATTTTTAGATTATTTTTTTCACTAAGTCTTTGAAATCTGGGGAGTATTTTACACTTAAACCACATGTCAGTTTGGACTAGTCACATTCCAAGTGCTCAACAGTCACTTGTGGCTAATGGCTACCATATTGGACAACACTGGTTTAGACTAAGAAGTAGTGATAGGACTGAATCTAGTAATTAAGTGTACTCTAGAGATAACCTGTAAAAATTATTTTTGTGGGCCTCCTATGTGTTAGGAACTCTGTTAGACATGTTATATTTTATTTAATTTGTTTCTTGCAAAAACCTTATGTGGTGTACACCCATTTTAAAGATTAGGAAACAGGCTCAAGGAGTCTAAGCATTTAGCCTAAGCATTACACTTTGATTAAAGTCAGTGTTGATATTTCATCTGTTATCCTTTTGCAGTTACTATGTTTCAAAATTGCTTATGATACCTTAAAAAGGCAGTTATTTATTTTTTTTAAAGATTTTGTTGTTATGGACCATTTTTAAAGTCTTTATTGAATTTCTTACAATATATGTATATTTTTACATCTTTATTGGAGTATAATTGCTTTACAATGCTGTGTTAGTTCCTGCTATATAACAAAGTGAATCAGCTGTATGTATACATATGTCCCCGTATCCCCTCCGTCTTGAACCTTCCCCTCATCCTCCCTATTCCACCCCTCTAGTTGGTCACAAAGCACCGAGCTGATCTCCCTGTGCTATGCGGCTGCTTCCCACTGGCTATTTTACATTTGGTAGTGTATATATGTCCATGTCACTCTCTCACTTTATCCCAGCTTCCCCTTCCCCCCAGCCCCCCACCCCCTAGTCCTCAAGTCCATTCTCTACGTCTGCGTCTTTATTCCTGTCCTGCCCCTAGGTTCATCAGAACCATTTTTTTTTAGATTCCGTATATATGTGTTAGCATACAGTATTTGTTTTTCTCTTTCTGACTTACTTCACTCTGTATGACAGATTCTAGGTCCATCCACCTCACTACAACTAACTCAGTTTCGTTTCTTTTTTAAGGGTGAGTAATATTCCATTGTATACATGTGCCACATCTACTTTATCCATTCATCCGTCAGTGGACACTTAGGTTGCTTCCATGTCCTGGCTATTGTAAATAGTGCTGCAGTGAACATTGTAGTACATGTCTCTTTTTGAATTATGGTTATGAATTTGTTACAATATTGCTTCTGTTTTATGTTTTGGTTTTTTGTCCACGAGGCATGTGGGATCTTAGCTCCTAACCAGGGATTGAACCCTCACCCCCTGCATTAGGAGGTGAAGTCTTAACCACTGGACCACCAGGGAAGTCTCCTATGTTTCTCTTTTCAAAACTGCTTTTGCTTAGAGGATGTGAATCTGGACAAAAGAAACAAAGCAATTATTTCACAGAAAGTAAATGGATTGTCTCATAGAAATGTAAGGAGTAATATCTCATATGTGATTCTAGACATTCTAAGTAATTTTAGTTGATATCATAAATCACTAGTGAATACCTTGTATTTCTATCAAATATTACCCTTTGAGTGGTCAGAAAAGGTTTCCTGGAGAATTTGACATCTTACCTGAGTTTCTGAAGTGTTTGCTAGGTCTACAGGGGATGAGGATAAGGGACTGCAGGCCAAAAAGTAAGAACAGCACTTGTGTAGGCAATGTCTTAGGATTTCTAAATATTGGGGGCTACTTCTCTCTAGGTGGCCCGTATTTTGATTCTTTTGTTATGAGATAAAAATTGCAGTATACTGCGAGAAAAGATTGTCTAGAAACTCTCTCTCTTATTTTCTTTAAAATACATTGCTAAATAATATCTAGGTCTTGCTCTCACTATTCTCAGTCCTCTGCCCGAGGCTAGAATACTTAAGTTTTCTGAGTGGTTTTTGAGTTGCATGGTTCTTTTAGTATTGGGAGTAGAATAGAAGATTTACCTGTGCCTGGCAGCACAGCTTCTGCACAGCTGCTGGTCTGAGGTACCAAGGGAAATAGCCTTTGATTGTTTGACTTAAGGCTGAAACTATGGACTCAAGATAACATCTAGTTCCAATCTTCGTTTACCTTATAAGCAACACTGAGGGATAAAACATCTCTCTAATTCTTATGGAAACATAAAAAGCAAACATGATTTTTAAACAAAAAGCAGAGATGGAATGTCTAGCTGCAATAAAAGAGAACATACACAAATAAACATGATGCAAGGGTGCTGTAGCATTTGGAAATAGAGGTCTGAGTGGACTACTGTGGACAGAAAAGAGATATTAGTTCCTTCTGGCAGATGGAGATGCCATTTTTGTTGGGTTTTTCCCCCCAAATAATTAATTATTTATTTAAAGCTGCATTGGGTCTTTGTTGCTGCATGCAGGCTTTCTCTAGTTGCGGCGAGCGGGGGCTACGCTTTGTTGCGGTGCGCGGGCTTGTCGCTGCGGTGGCTTCTCTTGTTGCGGAGCACGGGCTCTAGGCGCGTCGGCTTCAGTATTTGTGGTGCGCAGGCTCAGTAGTTGTGGCTCGCGGGCTCTAGAGCACAGGCTCAGTAGTTGTGGAGCACGGGCTTAGTTGCTCCGTGATATGTGGGATCTTCCCGGACCAGGGCTCGCACCCGTGTTCCCTGCATTGGCAGGCAGATTCTTAACCACTGCGCCACCAGGGAAGCCCCGTTTTTGTTGTGCTTGAAGAACGTGTAGAGTATTTTAGACTGAAATGAAGGGCAGCCACATAGGGCATTTAGGCTAAGAATATAGCTGAGGTGGGGCAGGAAAATGTGGAGCAGCTTCAAGAAATGGTGAATAGCTCAACTTGACCAATGCATGGCCATACCCAATGTAGAGTATTGGTGTAGGAGGCAAGAAAAAGTGAACCAACTTTTTTATTCCTACTAACCTTTACTCCTGCATTTTTAGCAGGGTATTTTTTTTCCCTTCAATTAAAACAATTTTGGTAAAGTACATAAAACATAAAATTTATCACCTTAACCATTTTAAAGTATGCAGTTCATTGGTATTAAATACATTCATAGTATTGTGCATCCATCACAACCACCTGTATCTATAACTCTTTTCATCTTGTAAAACTGAAACTCTGTACCATTAAACAGTGACTCCCTATAAACCACTCCCCCACCCTTCTACTTTCTGTCTCTATGATTTTGACTACTCTAAGTATCTCATATAGGTGGAATCATACAGTATTTGTCTTTATGGTGACTGTCTTATTTCATTCAGCATAATGTCTTTAAGGTTCATCCATGTTGTGGTATATGTCAGAAATTCCTTACTTTTTAAGGCTGAATAATAGTCCATTGTATGTATATACCATATTTTGCTTATCCATTCACCTGTCAGTGGACACTTGGGTTGCTTCCTTGTTTTAGCTATTGTGAATAATGTTGCTATGAACATGGGTGTACAAATACTGCTTTGAAACACTGCTTTCAATTCTTTTGGGTATATACCCAGAAGTGGGAATGTTGGATCATATGGTAATTCTGTTTTTAATTTTTTGAGGAACTGCCATTCTGTTTTCAACAGCAGCTGTGTCATTTTACATTCCCACCAACAGTGTACAAGAATTCCAATTTCTTCACATCCTTACCAGTTATTTTCTGTGTGTGTGTGTGTGTGTGTGTGTGTTTTGATAGTAGTCATACTAATGAGTATGAAGTGAGCAGGGTATGTGTTTTTACGTACTGATGAGAGCACAGGTCAAAACAGTTTTTTCTTTTGTCTGTGGAGTCTCAACAATCTTGAATTCAACATGCAGGCTAGAATAAAAGCAGTGAGAAAAATACTAAAGAGAAAAATGTAGGAGTCTAAGCAGAGGGAAAAAAACTGAGGATAAAAATGGAGTAGTACCTCAATTGTCATTTGGTGGCCATACCTTTCAATCATCCATAGAACATCAAGTTCTATAAAGAGAGTGAAAATGAAAAGGGACAACAGGGATAGGAGGAAAGGGAAGGAGGGATATGTAACTCCCGGCAGGGAATGGGCAGTGGGTACACATTAATAATCTCCTTATTGCCAGCTGCCTGCATTCATTTATTCATAGCCCGTGTTTCAAGTTCAGGTGCTTCCTGAGCTGTAGCCTTTCCCTCTAATCTTCACGTTCCTTGCCTGTGTGTAGTGTACTGATTGCTCACATTTGTACTGGTCCCTGTTTTCCACTTGAACTGGAGCTTTTCTACCTTACTTGGCTGGGATATTGACCCTCTGTAGCTTTGCCTGTTGATCACAAAAGGACAAACCCTTCATCTGCTCGTAGATACGTGAAGCTAACTGTTCACTTGCTTTAGTTTTATTTTTTGGTATCTCCTGTGAAGCAGTGAAATCAGTGAATTGAGAGTGGTGTGTTTAGTTAGGGAAATGACATCCTATATAAATACTCTGCCTTTTAAAAAAAAATATTTATTTATTTATTTAGTCTGTGCCAGGTTTTAGTTGGGGCATGTGTGACCTTTAGTTGCGGGATCACGGCATGTGGGATCTTTAGCTGCGGCATGAAGGATCTTTAGTTGTGGCATGTGGGCTCTTTTTAGTTGTGGCATGCATGTGGAATCTAATTCCCCAACCAGGGATCGAACCCAGGCCCCCTGCATTGGGAGCTGGGAGTCTTACCCACTGGTCCACCAGGGAAGTCCTACTCTGCCGTTTTTAGCTAATTATTTTTTTGCTCACATTTGTAATTTCAACTTCTCATAGATATGTGTTTGCATACTCTCTATTTCTTGCTCCTGCTGTTAACCTCGTGGGTATGCTCCTTAATTCTAGTTTACTAGAATTCTAGAGAAGGATCTTTAACTATGAAGCTGGATCACAGTTTGTACACTTATGTTCTGTATTCACTACTGCCCTCTGTTGGTGATGATATTATATTTCATCACTGAAATCTCATGTTAAACAAAAATTTTTTTAAAAAATATTTATTTATTTATTTAGGCTCCGCCGGGTCTTAGTTGTGGCATGCAGGCTCTTTAGTTGCAACATGCATGCGGGATCTAGTTCCCCGACCAGGGTTCGAACTCGGGCCCCTGTATTGGGAGTGCAGAGTCTTACCTACTGGACCACTAGGGAAGTCCCTAAACAAAAATTTTTGATGAAAATTCTATTGAATTTTTTGGGTCTATTGTTGATATAATTCTTTATTCAGTTCTGTCAATCAAATGTTAATTTTTCCATTTCTCTTTCCCTCTATAATTTTTTTTTCCTTTTTTAAAAATTTTATTTTATTTATCTTACTTTTGGCTGCATTGGGTCCTTGTTGCTGGCACGCAGGCTTTTTCTAGTTGCAGTGAGCAGGGGCTACTCTTCGTTGCAGTGCGCGGGCTTCTTATTGCGGTGGCTTCTCTTGTTGTGGAACACAGGCTCTAGGTGCACAGGCTTCAGTAGTTGTGGCTTGCGGGCTCTAGAGCACAGGCTCAGTAGTTGTGGCACACGGGCTTAGTTGCTCCGCAGCATGTGGGATCTTCCCAGACCAGGGATCGAACCCATGGATTCTTAACCAGTGCGCCACCAGGGAAGCCCTCCTTTTTTTTTTTTAATTGAACTATAGTTGATTTACAATATATGTTTCAGGTATACAGCATAGCAATTCAATATTTTTATAGATTATACTCCATTTAAAGTTCGTACAAAATAATGGCTGTATTTCCCTGTGCTGTATAATCTATCCTTGTTGCTTATTAATTTTATACTATTTTCTCTATAATTTAAAATTTTAAAATGTTTAGATCTTATTTTATTTATTTATTTATTTATATTTATTTATTATTTATTTATTTAGGCTGTGCCGGGTCTTAGTTGCAGCACACGGGATCTTCATTGCAGTGTGCGGGATCTTTAGTTGCAACATGTGAACTCTTAGTTGCAGCATGCATGTGGGATCTAGTTCCCTGACCAGGGATTGAACCCGGGCCCCCTGCATTGGGAGCGTGGCGTCTTACCCACTGGACCACCAGGGAGGTCCCTAGATCCTGTTTTAGAAGTCTACAAATACATGTGACAGCCTATGGATTGGCCTTCCTAATCCACTTCTGCCTCCTAGTCTATTCTCAGCACAGCTACCAGTGAACCTCTTTTTTCCCCCAACTTTATTGAGATATAATTGACAAATAAACCAGTGATCTTTTTAAAACATACATCATACCTACTAACTCTCGTGCTTTCAACCATTCCATATTCATGGCTTCACCTCAAACTTCAAATAAGATCCAGTCCTTTTACCATAGCCTTCAAGTCCTTGTGATCTCCCCCTTACCTGTTTCTCTGATCTCATTGTCTTATTCCAGCCATACTAATCTTGTCTTTATTTAAACCTGGTAGGTGCTTTCTGAATTTCTTTAGGACCTTTGCAGGTAGTTGTCCATATGCCTGCAGTGCTTTTCCCCCAGATATTCACATGGATTGTTCATTACTTCATTCATTTTCTACTTAAAAGTGATTTCCTATGAGGTCTTCCCTGATCTATACAAAGAGCCTCACCCTTCCTCCCCACTCTTTTTGCCCTGCTTTGCTTATCTTCATACTTAGCACTAACTGAAGTTATGTACTTATTAGCTTGTTTATTTGTTGACTCCCCTATTATAATGTAAGCATTAAGAAGGCAAGACTTTATTATTATTTTTTCCTTTTTTATCACTAACACCTAAAACTGTTTCTGGCATGTGATATGCACTTAGTAAAAATCTGTAGAAAATGTGAATGAATGGATAGTGCTTAAATGTGGAGATTGCCATTGAAAAGGTAAGCACAGAGAGAAAACCAACACTATTTCTGTATGGGGAGAGCTGGAAGGTATAATACTCTGGAAGGTATAATCAGGGGTCAGCTAACTGTGGCCCCTGGGAGAATCTGGCCTGCAATCCGTTTTTTATAAATACATTTTTATTGGAACATGGCCACATGCTCATTTATTTTCATCTTGCCTATGACAGCTTTCACCACTATAATAACAGAGTTGAGTGGTTGTGACAAAGATCTTGTGGCCTTCAAAGCCTAAGATATTTACTGTCTGAACCTTTACACAAAAAGTTTGCCGACCCCTGTTTCAGAATGTTCTTAAATTCATAATGTTTGGTATTTGCAAACAACATTGTATGTAAATTATAAGTTGGTTACTTGACTCAAATCTAAAATAGGAATATTTAGGAAATAGGGATTTGCTCTTATGTCCTCTTGAGGAATTTCACTAGTTTGTTCTTTATGCTCATGAGGTTTGTGGTAAATAAAAAATAAGCTTTGGGCTTCCCTGGTGGCGCAGTGGTTGAGAGTCCGCCTGCCGATGCAGGGGACGCGGGTTCGTGCCCCGGTCCGGGAAGATCCCACATGCCGCGGAGCGGCTGGGCCCGTGAGCCATGGCCGCTGAGCCTGCACGTCCGGAGCCTGTGCTCCGCAACGGGAGAGGCCACAGCAGTGAGAGGCCCGCGTACCGCAAAAAAAAAAAAAAGCTTTAATAATTCTGTAGTACTCAGTGTGTGTTCTTGGTAAAACATGGTTATAATTTGAACTTGGAATTTTTCTTCATATTCAGAGGATGTAAAATTTGTGTTTATTAATATAATTTAAAATAATATAAAATTTAATGTAAACTTGAGAATCGAGTTTTTACTGTCAATATATGAAAACTGGTTTAAATTTATTTGAGAAAATAATATCAGTAACATATATTAAGATTTAAAGTAGTAAAAGACTAAGAAATATTTGTATTTTATTTATTTTATTTATTTTAAATATTTATTTTAGGGCTTCCCTGGTGGCGCAGTGGTTGAGAGTCCGCCTGCCGATGCAGGGGACGCGGGTTCGTGCCCCGGTCCGGGAGGATCCCACATGGCGCGGAGTGGCTGGGCCCGTGAGCCATGGCCGCTGAGGCTGCGCGTCCGGAGCCTGTGCTCTGCAACGGGAGAGGCCACGACAGTGAGAGGCCTGCATACCACAAAAAAAAAAAAAAAAAAATTTTATTTATTTATATTTGGCTGCATTGGGTCTTCATGCTCCGCTCGGGCTTTCTCTAGTTGTGGCGAGTGGGGGCTACTCTTCATTGTGGTGCGTGGGCTTCTCATTGCAGTGGCTTCTCTTGTTGTGGAGCACGGGCTCTAGGCACGCGGGCTTCAGTGGTTGTGGCATGCGGTCTCAGTAGTTGTGGCTCATGGGCTCTAGAGCGCAGGCTCAGTAGTTGTGGTGCATGGACTTAGTTGCTTCGTGGCATGTGGGATCTTCCCGGACCAAGGATCGAACCCATGTTCCCTGCATTGACAGGAGGATTCTTAACCACTGCATCACCACGGAAGTCCTGAAATATTTGTATTTTAAATACCTGGTTTTGTCTCTTCTCTTGAAGCTATGAAAATTTATAATTTTTTTGAGAATTAGATTGACTGGAAAGGAAAGACCTGTGGTAATACAGTTTTTGTATATCTTATAATGGGGATAGGTCATGTGACGTATGCTGGATTTAATTTAATTTTTAATTTTGCAAACATTCAGCTACCTATATGCTTTCTCTTAATAATTTGTATTGTAAATATTATTTAACTTTATTAAAGAAAGTATAGAAATTTGAAATGTGTAAAAACACACACTATCATCTGCTGACATGACCATTATTAATATTTTTGTATATTTATTCATCCAACAAATATTTATTAAGCATACATATTTTTTTAATGGAGAGTAGACTTTTTTTTTTTTTTTTTTCGGTACGCGGGCCTCTCACTGTTGTGGCCTCTCCCGCTGCGGAGCATAGGCTCCGGACGCGCAGGCTGAGCGGCCATGGCTCACAGGCCCAGCCGCTCAGCAGCATGTGGGATCTTCCTGGACCGGGGCACGAACCCGTGTCCCCTGCATCGGCAGGCAGACTCTCAACCACTGCGCCACCAGGGAAGCCCGAGAGTAGACTTTTTTAATTGGTATTTTCACCATTGTGTTTAATGTGTTCATTTAATTTAGAGCCGGTAAGCAAGTCCACGAAAGGAACATCACCAACTAAATGGTTTACGTTACTCCTCCAGTGTAGTAAAATTTTCAATACATCTTGGTTGTCCTTTTTACAAATCCTCCAGAACCTCACGAAGTGCTTGGCCCGTGGTGGGCAGTAGTAAATCCATCTTCATTAAGCAGCAAGTATTAAAAAATAATTGAAATTCTGTTAGAGGTACTAATTGAAGATATTCTATATTTACTTCACCTGACTCCTAAAACGTAAAATAAAAGACAGCGTACAGATACTTAGGCCTGTGTAACACTGAAGAAAACTCAGCTTGGAAAGAGTTGGTCATTGGCCAACAAGAAATTTCAACAAATTTAGACTTGATGGGATTCAGTGGCCTCTGGGAGATGGGGGGGGGGTGCCCAACCCGGGCACCACCTGGCTTCCCTAAGCATCTTAATTATATACCATGCATTATGCTTGGGATAGTGCAATAAACATCACAGCTGTAGTCCCTGCCCCAGTGGATCAGATAGCTCCAGGAGAATATAGGCATTAAGCTAATGGTTGGGGGTATTTGGAAAAGGCAGTCACAGAGTACTCTGTGTCAACTTAAGTAAATTATAGGCAGTTTAGAGTAGCTCCTAGCCCACATGACAGCGTGAACAAAGAAAGAGAAAAGGGGGGAAAAGTCCTACTTTTTAAAAATTTTGGCTGCATTGGGTCTTAGTTGCGGCATGTGGGCTCTTCGTTGTGGTGTGCAGGCTCCTTTCTAGTTGTGGCACATGGGGTCCAGAGTGCGTGGGCTCTGTAGTTGTGGCTCTCTGGCTCTCTAGTTGTGGCACGTGGGCTTAGTTGCCCCGCAGTATGTGGGATCTTAGTTCCCCGACCAGGGATTGAACTGGCATCCCCTTCATTGCAAGATGGATTCTTAACCATTGGAAAACCAGGGAAGTCCCAGTCTTACTTTTTAGATATAGTGGACTAAAAAGAAAAGATAGAAACAGCACAGAACTAACTTCCCCTAGTTGTGTAGCCCTGGTCCCAAGGTTGAGGTTTCTCATGAATATGGCTGATGAAAGTCATGATAATGTCTTTCCTGGATGAGTATATGGCTGCTCTGGGACCTAATTTTCAGTTTCTTGCCTTGATCTTTGGGACCGTATTGGCTGTCAGAGTGTCTCTTGACCAGACCAAGATGTGTGCTGTAGTAGCCATCTTCTCACTGGGGCTCAGCTTACTTACTGTGCCTCTTCTCAGATCCTGAAGCATGTTCTCAAGTAGCTCCTTAAGAAAGGATATATGAGAGGTAATTTCTTTCTTTTTAAGTCATAAAAGATATATTTATTCTAGTCTCACACTTAATTGCTAGTTTGGCTGAGAAGATATTTCTAGGTTGTGAATAATTGAGTCACAGTTTTGAAGGCATTGTTTCATTGAATGTGACTTGTCTTTTTCTCTCTCTGGAAGCTTTTAGGATTTTCTCTTTATCCTTTATTTCCTCGAATGTCACTGATGTATGATTTTCATTTCATTCTTTGGGCTACTGTGTGCCCTTTCAATCTGGAGACTCATGACCCTTTAGTTCTGGGAAAAGTTGTATTTCTACTTTATTTTCTTTTTTATTTAATTGAAGTATAGTTGTTTTACAATGTTGTGTTAATTTCTGCTGTACAGCAAAGTGACTCAGTTATACATACATATATGTGTGTGTGTATATATATATATACACATTCTTTTTTTAAATAAATTTATTTTATTTTTAGCTGCTTTGGGTCTTCGTTGCTGCGTGCGGGCTTTCTCTAGCTGTGGTGAGCTGGGGCTACTCTTCATTGCGGTGTGCGTGCTTCTCATTGTGGTGGCTTCTCTTGTTGCAGAGCATGGGCTCTAGGTGCGCAGGCTTCAGTAGTTGTGGCACATGGGCCCAGTAGTTGCGACTCATGGGCTCTAGAGTGCAGGCTCATAGTTGTGGCGCACGGGCTCAGTTGCTCTGCAGCATGTGGGATCTTCCTGGACGAGGGCTCGAACCCGTGTCCTGTGCATTGGCAGGTGGATTCTTAACCACTGCGCCACCAGGGAAGCCCTACATTCTCTTTTATATTCTTTTCCATTATGGTTTATCCCAGGACATTGAATATAGTTCCCTGTGCTATACAGTAGGACCGTGGTATCCACCCATTCTATATGTAATAGTTTGCATCTACTAACCCCAAACTCCCAGTCCATCCCTCCCCCTCCTCCCCTCCCCCTTGCCAACCACAAGTCTGTTCTCTATGAGTGTGTTTCTGCTTCATAGATAGGTTCATTTGTGTCATGTTAGATGCTACATATAAGTGATATCATATGGTATTTGTCTTTCTCTTTCTGACTTACTTCACTTAGTATGATAATCTTTAGTTGCATCCATGTTGATGCAAATGGCATTATTTCGTTCTTTTTTTTATGGCTGAGTAGTATTCCGTTGTATCATATCTTCTTCATGTACCATATTTTCTTTATTCATCTGTCAGTGGACATTTAGGTTGGTTATTTTCTTATCTCTTTTTTCTCTATTCTCTTTCTAGCACTCTGATTTTTCAAATGTTAGACCTTCTAGACTGAATCCTCAAATTTTCTTTTATTTTCTCTATTTTCCATTTATTTGTTTTTTCTTCTACTGTTTGGTAGACTTCTCAACTTTGCCTTCTAGCCTTTTCTTTTTTCGCTGCACCACACATCATTTGGATCTTAGTTCCCCGGCCAGGGATTGAGCCCACACCCCCGGCAGTGGAAGCGTGGAGTCTTAACCACTGGACCGCCAGGGAAGTCCCCTTTCTAGCCTTTTAATTGAATTTTTCATTAGATCATGTTTTTAATTTCCAAGAGTTTTGTTTTGATACGGACAATATCCTATATTTAGCCAATGTAGGAAAGGAAGAAGTTTTTCCTTGACTCTCTTGGGATTCCTGGCCAGGTCTGAAATTTAAACTGACAAAGACAGATTGACAGGAGAGAAGTGTACAAATTTTTTTAAAAATAAATTTATTTAATTAATTTATTATTTTTGGCTGCCTTCGTTGCTGCGTGTGGGCTTTCTCTAGTTGCGGTGAGCGGGGGCTACTCTTCATTGCGGTGCACAGGCTTTTCATTGCAGTGGCTTCTCTTGTTGCAGAGCATGGGCTCTAGGTGCGTGGGCTTCCATAGCTGTGGCTTGTGGGCTCTAGAGCACAGGCTGAGTAGTTGTGGCGCACAGGCTTAATTGCTCCGTGGCATGTGGAGTCTTCCCGGACCAGGGCTAGAACCCGTATCCCCTGCATTGGCAGGCAGATTCTTAACCACTGCGCCACCAGGGAAGCCCCGAGAAGTGTCCAAATTTGTTTAATATAAGTTTTATGTGACAAGGGAGGCTTCAGAAGGAAATGAAAACCCAAAGAAACAGACCTGAGTATTTTATGATATGTTTGGTGAAGAGTGGACAGTTCATGGAGAAATAGGATAGGTTAAGGAATATGAAGTAATTGTAGTAAACTGAGGGAATTTAGCAAGGCCTGTTTGTAGGCTTCTTCTTGGCATTCCTTTGTTTTGCGAGATAAGAATGGACGTTCCATTCCTCTGTGTATAGTGAGGGCACCTCTCACATGAGGGTTTTATGACCTATTTTGGGGAGAAGGTTGGTGAGGAGGTCAGGGTGACTTTCCTCCTCTTCCTTTTCTTAAATTACTTCACCTTAAGATATTCAATATGCCAAGGTGCCATAATTTGGGGTAGAATGTCCACAACCCCATCACCACCAGCCTCTCCTCTCTTTTTTAAAATACAAGGAGGAGGGGCTTCCCTGGTGAGGCAGTGATTGAGAGTCCGCCTGCCGATGCAGGGGACACAGGTTCGTGCTCCGGTCTGGGAGGATCCCACATGCCGCGGAGTGGCTGGGCCCGTGAGCCATGGCCGCTGAGGCTGCGCATCCGGAGCCTGTGCTCCGCAACGGGAGAGGCCACAACAGTGAGAGGCCCGCGTACCGCAAAAAACAAAAAACAAAAACAAAAACAAGGGGGAGCATACAATACATAATTTTCTGCATTTGGCTTTTAAAAAATTTGACTCTATATTTCTGAATATGTATTTTTTTCTTCTGGCTGTGTTAGGTCTTCGCTGCTGCTCACAGACTTTCTCTAGTGGCAGTGAGCATGGGCTACTCTTCATTGCGGTGAGCGGGCATCTCATTGCGGTGGCTTCTCTTATTGTGGAGCACAGGATCTAGGCATGCAGTAGTTGCAGCACACTGACTCAGTAGTTGCGACACACGGGCCCTAGAGTGCGTGGGCTTCAGTAGTTGTGGCGCATGGGCTCAGTAGTTGCAGTGTGAGGGCTCTAGGCCGTGTGGGCTTCCGTAGTTGTGGTGCAGGCTTCAGTAATTGTGGCTCGTAGGCTCTAGAGCGCAGGCTCAGTAGTTGTGGTGCATGGGTTTATTTGCACCACAGCATCTGGGATTTTCCCGGACCAGGGCTCGAACCCGTGTCCCCTGCATTGGCAGGCGGATTCTTAACCAGTGTGCCACCAGGGAAGCCCCAATAACCTGGAAACTTTTGTGGAAAGTACATATGGTAAAAGCAGAGGCTTAAAAGTGAATTTGGTATCAAGTTTACAAAATGACTCAAGGTCACTGCCCATTAGTGATTTTGTTATTGTTGTCAAAGAATGGTTTTACCAGCTTTTCTTTTGAAATTTCTCTTGTGGCATATATGCAGTGGAAAAGCCAGTTGTGAAAAAGCCATAATGCTTTTAAATATTGAGCTTTCTTGTCTCTGAAGTAGAGTTTTGGGATTTATTATATAATGATAAAAAATTTTACTGTGTAAGATATTTTAAAATCTGGTATTGGCCTTTCTTTACAAATGAAGAAAAGTATGTAAAGTAGTATCTTTTTGATACTTGAGTCAGTTTAAGAACAAACTTCACCTGTATACGTTTTGGACAGTAAATATTAAGTAATAAGAAATTAACTTGAGTATAAAAAATGGATGCAAAATATCTGGTCTTAAAATGTTTAGATCAGGAGACATGAATAGGATAGACTGAAAACATTTGACTTATTCTATCACATTTTCAGGAGTCATTTGTCTTCTGTCTTAACTGTAAGCAGTAGTTCTCTTTTTCTACTTTAGATGGCAGTAGAATATTGGCTTGCTAGTAACACTGATAAGATATGTTGGAAACAACGTAATGTTTAAAATGTTCTTTCTCTTGAATTGTTCTAGTTCAGAAAACAAAGTTGGCCACTCAACAATAAGAATTTCTTATCCAAAAGAAGTCTAAATATTTTGTTTGATATACTGAATTTAGTAATATCATTTTCTGGAAAACTTAAAGCTTTGTAAACAGATTCCTTTTGCTATAGTTCTTTAGGTTTTGTATAAGTAAATTTTACTAATTTCATTGATGATTTTTAAAAATTTAATTTAATTTAATTTTATTTATTTTTTTTTTTGCGGTCCTCGGGCCTCTCACTGTTGTGGCCTCTCCCACTGCGGAGCACAGGCTCCGGACACGCAGGCTCAGCGGCCATGGCTCATGGGCCCAGCCGCTCCGCGGCATGTGGGATCTTCCCAGACCGGGGCACGAACCCGTGTCCCCTGCATCGGCAGGCGGACTCTCAACCATTGCGCCACCAGGGAAGCCCTAATTTTATTTTTATAATATATTTTTAACTGAGATATAGTTGATGTACAGTATTATATAAGTTACAGGTGTACAACATAGTGATTCACAATTTTTAAAGGTTATACTCTAGTTATTATAAAATATTGGCTATATTCCCTGTGTTGTACAATATATCCTGTAACTTATTTATTTTATACGTAATAGTTTGTACCTATTAATCCCCAACCCCTATCTTGCCCCTCCCTCACTTTTGGGAATTAAGATAATAACTCATGAGATGTACTCCTACTTCTGTGAAGGATTGGCAAACAACTATTTGATGTTATATTTTTTGTGTCACTGGACATCACATGATAAAGCAGCAACTGCACATTACCAGCTAGAATTTGCAGATTATGTGAATAGGCTCAAATGACCTGTAATGAGGTGTTCTGTAAGTTTTTTTCCTTTCTTTCTTCGTTTAGAGTAAAATGCGTATTAATTGAAGACCTTTTTTTGGTTCTCCTATCTCAAAGCAACTATTCTAGGTCTGAAAACTTGACTTGGGTTGAAGGAGTTCCTGGGTAGGAATATTTTTAAAGAAAATTTCTATCTTTGATTTACCTATCAAATACAGTCAGTCCTGCTTATTCGTGGCTTCTGCATCAGAGGATACAGAAGGACAACTGTACTATGCCATTTCATATAAGAGACTTGAGCATCTGTGATCTGTGGACACCAAGGGACAACTGTATTTATTGAGTCCCTAATGTGCTATACCCTGCTCTGTACACAAAGGTGAATGTGGTAGTCCATGTCTTAAAGAATCCTGTATTATATGGTAAATGCCTTAAGAAAGGCATAAATAATGTGTTCTGCTAGAATGGATCCTAGTTTATAATCCTTATAAACTACAGAAATATAAAAAGTCAGGGGGTTTTGGTCATAATAAAACACCTACTTCTTTTGGCTTTGTTTTAACTTAGAATGTAATTTTTATAAATTTTAACTTCCTTTAAGGTTCATCTTTAATAAAAATTTATGTTTCAACTGGTTCCTTTTTTAAAAAAGAAAGCCATATGATACTAAATTGTAGAAATTTTGGTATGGGTTGTGTTATGTGTGCTGTATGTATGATTAAATTTAATGTTTTATATGCCAATATGGGATTATCTCTGAAAGATACTGTTCTCTGTCATGACATCTGATTTCTTCCACAATTTTCTATAGAGTTCTTCCTTCCTCCCTTCCTTCCTTCCTCCTTTCCTTCCTTCCTTCCTCCCTCCCTTCCTTCCTTCCTCCCTCCCTCCCCCTCCCTCCCCCTCCCTCCCTCCCCCTCCCCCTCCCCCTCCCTTCCTCCCTCCCTCCCTTCCTCCCTCCCTCCCTTTCTTCCTTCCTTCCTTCCTTCCTTCCTTCCTTCCTTTCAGCTGTGACGGGTCTTAGTTGGGACTTAGTTGGGATCTTCGTTGCCACGCACGGACTCTTCATTGCAGCGCACGGGATTCTCTCTAATTGTGGCATGTGGGGTCCAGGGCATGTGGGCTCTGTAGTTGAGGTACACGAGTTCAGTAGTTGTGGCTCACGGGCTTAGTTTCCCCGGGCATGTGGGATCTTAGTTCCCTGACCAGGGATCGAACCTGCCTCCCCTACGTTGGAAGGCGAATTCTTTACCACTGGACCACCAGGGAAGTCCCTATAGACCTATTTCTATACAAAGAAGCTACCATTTATGAAATCCTTAAATTTCCGATATGTTTTTCCTGAGCATATATTACATAGCATATATTATATTTGATTATTAAGAAATAATCAAACATTTACAAATCATCATTTATTTAAAATATGTTTGTTTATTCAGACAAACATTTATTGAGTACCTGCTACGTCCCAGGTCCTGTGCCGGGCACTGGAAATATGAATGAACCAAACTGACAATTTTCCTGCTTCCTGAACCTTACACTGAAGAGGGGCTGTGATTTCCTGACAGTAAACAAGAATATGTGCATAAAGGAATGGTGGCAGAAAATGTATTCATTTTTTATGTACTTCCTCCCCTTCACCTCTAATAATCTTTTTTGATCCATTGAAGTCAATGACAGACACTTCCCTGGGATAATGAATCTTAAATCATTAGTATCTTTGATTTTCTTTTAAGAAAACCACTAGATTTTACTTAAAATCAAGGTGATAGATGTTAACATATTAATCTTATATAAATTTCATGTTTAGAACGAAATCTCCTAGTATGTTATTTTTTTACCATCCAGATTTGCTTGGTATATAATAAATTTCTTGGTATAGAGATATAAAGTGACTTAATTTTTCTATTGAGGATTCCACTCCTATACATATATCATACATGAGATGTACTCTTCTTTAGATCTCTTTAATTATCTGTCCCTAAAGTCAGTGGACCTTTGTATCTTTTCTGGCTTTTCAGCTAGTTCCCTAGAAAGAACACTTAAATTTTATTTTCAGACACTTGTTAATTGAATATAGCATACATAAAGAAAGGTATACAAATCACATGTGTGCAGCTTAATGAATTTTCACAAACTGAACATACCCATATAATCAGCACCCTGATCAAGAAACCAAATACTACTAGCACTCTGGAGCCCTCCTTATGCCCTCTTCCTGTCACTAGGCACCCACCTCCAAGGGAAGCACTTTCCTAACTTGTAATACCATAGTTTAGTTTTGCCTGTTTGTGAACTTTATATAAATGGAATCTTATAGTACATACTCTTGTGTCTGGTTTCTTTCACTCAACATGTTTATGAGATTCAGCATTATTGCATATAGTTGTAGAGTCATTCATTCTTATTGCTGTAGAGGAGGGGTCAGTAAACTATGCCCCATAGGCTAAATCTGGTCTCCTGCCTCTTTTTGTATAGCCAGTGAGCTAAGAATAGTTTCTACTTTTTTTAATGGTTTAAGAAAAAGAATTTTTTTGTGGCACAGGAAAATTATATGAAATTCAAGTTTCAGTGTCCATAATAAAGTGTATGATTGCTTTTGCTCTACAAGGGCAGCATTAAGTAATTGCAATAGAGACGGGATGATTGGCAAAGCCTAAAATACTTACTGTCTGCCCTTTATAGGAAAAATTTGCCAACTCCTGCTGAATACACCAGTGTTTGAATATATCACAATATGCTTATCCATTCTACTGTTGTTAGGGATTTGAGAAGTTTCTAGTTTTTGCCTTATTATGGATAGAAGATACTACTTTTCTTTTTATAAGTTTAATTATTTATTTTATTTTTATTTTTGGCTGTGTTGGGTCTTTGTTGCTGCATGTGGGCTTTCTCTAGCTGCGGCGAGCGGGGGCCATTCTCCTTTGCGGTGGGCAGGCTTCTCATTGCGGTGGCTTCTCTTGTTGCGGAGCACAGGCTCTGGGCTCATGGGCCTCAGCAGTTGTGGCTGCTGGCTCTAGAGCCCAGGCTCAGGAGTTGTGGCGCATGGGCTTAGTTGCTCTGCGGCATGTGGGATCTTCCCAGACCAGGGTTCGAACCCGTGTTCGATGCATTGGCAAGCGAATTCTTAACCACTGCACCACCAGGGAAGTCCCTGAGTTGTATTTCTTTTGAACACCTATATAACTGAGATGTGCTCTGCTTTGAAGCGGCAAATAATTAAATATGTTTGTATATTCTTTTCCTCAACTTTTATAACTCTGTTATCTCTCATCGTGCATTTTACAGCCTTTCCAATAGTTTTTTAATGGTCTTATGACCTAGTATAGCTAGTGCAGTATTTATCTTTCTCTCGTTCTTTTTGAATTTTATTTAATTTATTTTTTTATATAGCAGGTTCTTATTAATTATCTATTTTATACATATTAGTGTATATATGGCAATCCCAATTTCCCAATTCATCCCACCACCACCACCACTCCCACCATTCTCCCCCACTTAGTGTCCATATGTTTGTTCTCTACATCTGTATCTCTATTTCTGCCCTGCAAACAGGTTCATCTGTACCATTTTTCTAGGTTCCACATATATGCATTAATTTATGATATTTGTTTTTCTCTTTCTGACTTACTTTACTCTGTATGACAGTCTCTAGGTCCATCCACGTCTCAACAAATGACTCAATTTTGTTCCTTTTTATGGCTGAGTAATATTCCATTGTATATACGTACCACATCTTCTTTATCCATTCGTCTGTCAATGGGCATTTTAGGTTGCTTCCATGACCTGGTTATTGTAAATAGTGCTGCAGTGAACGTTGGGGTACATGTGTCTTTTTGAATTATGGTTTTCTCTGGGTATTTGCCCAGTAGTGGGATTCCATGATCGTACGGTAATTCTATTTTTAGTTTTTTAAGGAACCTCCATACTGTTCTCCAAAGTGGCTATATCAATTTACATTCCCACCAGCAGTGCAAGAGGGGTCTCCTTTCTCCACACCCTCTCCAGCATTTGTTGTTTGTAGATTTTCTGATGATGTCCATTCTAACTGGTGTGAGGTGATACCTCACTGTAGTTTTGGTTTGCATTTCTCTAATAATTAGTGATGTTGAGCAGCTTTTCATGTGCCTCTTGGCCATCTGTATGTCTTCTTTGGAGAAATGTCTATTTAGGTCTTCTGCCCATTTTTGGATTGGGTTGTTTGTTTTTTTAGTATTGAGCTGCATGAGTTGTTTATATATTTTGCAGATTAATCCTTTGTCCATTGATTCATTGCAAATATTTTCTCCCATTCTGAGGGCTGTCTTTTCGTCTTGTTTGTAGTTTCCTTTGCTTTGCAAAAGCTTTTAAGTTTCATTAGGTCCCATCTGTTTATTTTTGTTTTTATTTCCATTACTCTAGGAGGTGGATCAAAAAAGATCTTGCTGTGGTTTATGTCAAAGAGTGTTCTACCTATGCTTTCCTCTAAGAGTTTTATAGTGTCTGGTCTTACATTTAGGTCTCTAAGCCATTTTGAGTTTATTTTTGTGTATGGTGTTAGGGTGTGTTCTAATTTCATTCTTTTACATGTAGCTGTCCAGTTTTCCCAGCACCACTTACTGAAGAGACTGTCTTTTCTCCATTGTATATCCTTGCCTCCTTTGTCATAGATTAGTTGACCATAGGTGTGTGGCTTTATCTCTGGGCTTTCTATCCTGTTCCATTGATCTATATTTCTTTTTTTTGTGCCAGTACCATATTGTCTTGATTACTGTAGCTTTGTAGTATAGTATTAGATCAGGGAATCTGATTCCTGCAGCTCCACTTTTTTCCCTCAAGAATGCTTTGGCAAAAAAAAAAAGAGAATGCTTTGCCTATTTGGGGTCTTTTTTTTTTTTTTTTTTGGTGGTATGCGGGCCTCTTACTGCTGTGGCCTCTCCCATTGCGGAGCACAGGCTCCAGACACGCAGGCTCAGCGGCCATGGCTCACGGGCCCAGCTGCTCCGCGGCATGTGGGATCTTCCTGGATCGGGGCACGAGCCCATGTCGCCTGCATTGGCAGGCGGACTCCCAACCACTGCGCCACCAGGGAAGCCCCTATTTGGGGTCTTTTGTGTCTCCATACAAATTTTAAGATTTTTTTTATTCTAATTCTGTAAAAAATGCCACTGGTAATTTGATAGGGATAGCATTGAATCTGTAGATTGCTTTGGGTAGTATAGTCATTTTCACCATATTGATTCTTCCAATCCAAGAATGTGGTATATCTCTCCATCTGTTTGTGTCACCTTTGATTTCTTTCATCAGTGTCTTACAGTTTTCGGAGTACAGGTCTTTTACCTCCTTAGGTAGGTTTATTCCTACGTATTGTATTCTTTTTGTTGCAATGCTGAATGGGATTGTTTCCTTAACTTCTCTTTCTGATCTTTCGTGGTTAGTGTATACAAATGCAAGAGATTTCTGTGCCTTTATTTTGTATCCTGCAACTTTACCAAATTCAATGATTAGCTCTAGTAGTTTTCTGGTGGCATCTTTAGGATTCTTTATGTGTAGTATCATGTCATCTGCAGTGACAGTTTTACTTCCTCTTTTCCAATTTGTATTCCTTTTATTTCTTTTTCTTCTCTGATTGCTGTGGCTAGGACTTCCAAAACTATGTTGAATAATAGTGGTGAGAGTGGACATCCTTGTCTTGTTCCTAATCTTAGAGGAAATGCATTCAGTTTTTCACCATTGAGAATGATGTTTCCCGTGGGTTTGTCATATATGGCCTTTATTATGTTGAAGTAGGTTCACTCTATGCCCACTTTCTGGAGAGTTTTTATCATAAATGGGTGTTGAATTTTGTCAAAAGCTGTTTCTGTATCTATTGAGATGATCATATGGTTTTTATTCTTCAATTTGTTAATACGATGTATCACTTTGATTGATTTGCATATATTGAAGAATCTTGCATCCCTCGGGTAAATCCCATTTGATCATGGTGTATGATCCTTTTAATGTGTTGTTGGATTCTGTTTGCTAGTATTTTGTTGAGGATTTTTGCATCCACATTCATCAGTGATATTGGTCTGTAATTTTCTTTTTTTGTAGTATCTCTGTCTGGTTTTGGTATCAGGGTGATGGTGGCCTCATAGAATGAGTTTGGGAGTGTTCCTTCCTCTGCAGTTTTTTGGAAGAGTTTGAGAAGGATGGGTGTTAGCTCTTCTCTAAATGTTTGATAGAATTCACCTGTGAAGCCATCTGGTCCTGGACTTTTGTTTGTTGGACGATTTTTTCTTTTTTTTTTTTTGTTTTTTTGCTGTATGCGGGCCTCTCACTGCTGTGACCTCTCCCGCTGCGGAGCACAGACTCCAGACGTGCAGGCCCAGCGGCCATGGCACACAGGCCCAGCCGCTCTGCGGCATGTGGGATCCCCCCCCGACTAGGGCACGAACCTGTGTCCCCTGCATCGGCAGGCGGACTCTCAACCACTGCGCCACCAGGGAAGCCGTGTTGGATGATTTTTAATCACAGTTTCGATTTCATTACTTGTGATTTGTCTGTTCATATTTTCTGTTTCTTCCTGGTTCAGTCTTGGAAGGTTATTCCTTTCTAACAATTTGTCCATTTCTTCCAGGTTGTCCATTTTATTAGCATAGAGTTGCTTGTAGTAGTCTCTTATGATCCTTCGTATTTCTGCAGTGTCAGTTGTAATTTCTCCTTTTTCATTTCTAACTTCATTGATTTGAGTCCTCTCCCTTTTTTTCTTGATGAGTCTGGTTAAAGGTTTATCAATTTTATCTTCTCAAAGAACCAGCTTTTATTTCATTGATTTATGCTATTGTTTTCTTCATTTATATTTCCTTTATTTCTGCTCTGATCTTTATGATTTCTTTCCTTCTACTAACTTTGGGTTTTGTTTGTTCTTCTTTCTCTAGTTGCTTAGGTGTAAGGTTAGGTTGTTTATTTGAGATTTTTCTTGTTTCTTGAGGTAGGCTTATATTGCTATAAACTTCCCTCTTAGAACTGCTTTTGCTGCATCTCATAGGTTTTGGATCATCGTGTTTTCGTTTTAATTTTTGTCTAGGTATTTTTTGATTTCTTCAGTGATCTCTTGGCTTTTTAGTAATGAATTGTTTAGCCTCCTTGTGTTTGTGTTTTCTACATTTTTTCCCCTGTAATTGATTTCTAATCTCATAGTGTTATGGTCGGAAAAGATGCTTGATATGATTTCACTTTTCTTAAATTTACTGAGTCTTGATTTGTGACCCAAGATGTGATCTATCCTGGAGAATGTTCTGTGTGCATTTGAGAAGGAAGTGTAATCTTCTGCTTTTGGATGGAATGTCCTATAAATATCAATTAAATCTATCTGGTCTATTGTGTCATTTAAAGCTTGTGTTTCCTTATTAATTTTCTGTTTGGATGATCTGTCCACTTGTGTAAGTGAGGTGTTAAAGTCCCCCACTATTATTGTGTTACTGTTGATTTCCTCTTTTATAGCTGTTAGCAGTTGCCTTTTGTATAGAGGTGCTCCTGTGTTGGGTGCATATATATTTATAATTGTTATATCTTCTTCTTGGGTTGATCCCTTGATCATTATGTAGTGTCCTTCCTTGTCTCTTGTAACATTCTTTATTTTAAAGTCTATTTTATCTGATATGAGTGTTGCCACTCCAGCTATCTTTTGATTTCCATTTGCATGGAATATCTTTTTATATCCCCTCACTTTTCAGTCTGTATGTGTCCCTAGGTCTGAAGTGGGTCTCTTGTAGACAGCATATATATGGGTCTTGTTTTTGTATCCATTCAGCGAGCCTGTGTCTTTTGGTTGGAGCAATTAATCCATTCACATGTAAGGTAATTATCGATATGTATGTTCCTATTACCATTTTCTCAATTGTTATGGGTTTGTTTTTGGAGGTCCTTTTCTTCTCTTGTGTTTCCCACTTAGAGATATTCCTTTAGCATTTGTTGTAGAACAGGTTTGGTGGTGCTCAATTCTCTTAGCTTTTGCTTGTCTGTAAAGCTTTTGATTTCTCTGTTGAATCTGAATGAGATCCTTGCTGGGTAGAGGAATCTTGGTTGTAGGTCCTTCCCTTTCATCACTTTAAATATGTCCTGCCACTCCCTTCTGGCTTGTAGAGTTTCTGCTGAGAAATCAGCTGTTAACCTTATGGGAGTTCCCTTGTATGTTATTTGTCATTTTTCCCTTGCTGCTTTCAGTAATTTTTCTTTGTCTTTAATTTTTTCCAATTTGATCACTGTGTGTCTTGGCATGTTTCTCCTTGGGTTTATCCTGTATGGGACTCTCTGTGCTTCCTGGACTTGGGTGGCTATTTCCTTTCCCATGTTAGGGAAGTTTTCGGCTATAATCTCTTCAGATATTTTCTCGGGTCCTTTCTCTCTCTCTTCTCCTTCTGGGACCCCTATAAGGCAAATGTTGTTGTGTTAAATGTTGTCTCAGAGGTCTCTTAGGCTGTTTTCATTTCTTTTCATTCTTTTTTCTTTATTCTGTTCCACAGCAGTGAATTCCACCATTCTGTCTTCCAGGTCACTTACCTGTTCTTCTGCCTCAGTCATTCTGCTATTGATTCCTTCTAGTGTATTTTTCATTTCAGTTATTGTATTGTTTATCTCTGTTTGCTCTTTAATCCTTCTAGGTGTTTGTTCTTTAATTCTTCTAGGTCTTTGTTTAACATTTCTTGCATCCTGATCTTTGTCTCCATTCTTTCTCCGAGGTCCTGGATCATCTTCACTATAATTATTTCTGAATTCTTTTTCTGGGAAGTTACCTATGTCCACTTCATTTAGTTGTTTTTCTGGGGTTTTATCTTGTTCCTTCATCTGGTACAAAGTCCTCTGCCTTTTCATTTTGTCTATATATCTGTGAATGTGGTTTTCCTTCCACAGACTGCAGAATTGTAGTTTTTCTTGCTTCTGCTGTCTGTCCTCTAGTGCATGAGGCTATCTAAGAGGCTTGTGCAAGCTTCTGATGGAAGGGACTCATGGTGGGTAGAGCTGGGTGTTGCTCTGGTGGGCAGAGCTCAGTAAAACTGTTATCCACTTGTCTGCTGATGGATGGGGCTGGGCTCCCTCCTTGTTGGTTGTTTGACCTGAGGCGACCCAGCACTGGAGCCTTTGCTTCTCTTTGGTGGGCTAATGGCGGACTCTGGGAGGGCTCACACCAAGGAGTACGTCCCAGAACTTCTGCTGCCAGTGTCCTTGTCCCCACGGTGAGCCACAGCCACCCCCTGCCTCTGCAGGTGGCCTTCCAACACTAGCAGGTAGGTCTGGTTCAGTCTCCTATGGGGTCACTGCTCCTTCCCCTGGGTCCCAATGTGCATACTATTTTATGTGTGTCCTCCAAGAGTGGAGTCTCTGTTTCCCCCAGTCCTGTTGAAGTCCAGCAATCAAATCCCTCTAGCCTTCAAAGTCTGGCTCTCTAGGAATTCCTTCTCCCGTTGCCGGACCCCCAGGTTGAGAAGCCTGATGTGGGGCTCAGGACCTTCACTCCAGTGGGTGGACTTCTGTGGTATAAGTGTTCTCCAGTTTGTGAGTCACCCACCCAGCACCTATAGGATTTGATTTTACTGTGATCGCACCCCTCCTATCTTTTCATTGCGGCTTCTCCTCTGTCTTTGGATGTGGGGATCTTTTTTGGTGAGTTCCAGTGTCTTCCTGTCGATGATTGTTCAGCAGTTAGCTGTGACTCCAGTGCTCTCGCAAGAGGGAGTAAGTGCATGTCCTTCTACTCCACCATCTTGAACCTATCTCTTTTCTCTTGTTCTTATTTTTCCTTTATTATTAAGTCATTTATATTTCCACAGGGTCAGGACTGTGTCTCCTATTGCAGACCTATGAACTTCATCTGGTAGTGGGGCTCTGGTTATAATAAAAGTTGACCTCTAAGCAATTCTGTTTCTTTCTTTCTTTCTTTCTTTTTTTTTTTTTTTGGCTGCATTGGGTCTTTATTGCTGCGCACGGGCTTTTTCTAGTTGCAGTGAGCAAGGGCTACTGTTTGTTGTGGTGCACAGGCTTCTCATTGTGGTGGCTTCTCTTGTTGCAAGCACAGGCTTAGGCATGCAGGCTTCAGTAGTTGCAGCACGTGAGCTCAGCAGTTGCGGCACGCGGGCCCTAGAGCGTGCGGGCTTCAGTAGATGTGGCACACGGGCTCAGTAGTTGTGTCTCACGGGCTCTGGAGCGCAGGTTCAGTAGTTGTTGTGCGCAGGCTTAGTTACTCTGTGGCACGTGGGATCTTCCTGGACCAGGGATCGAACCTGTGTTTGATGCATTGGCAGGTGGATTCTTAATCACTGCACCACCAGGGAAGTCCCACAGTATTTTTTTTTACATAAATATTAATTTGTACAGTATTTTTTTACAAAAATATTAATTTAAGCGCTTGGTTTGGATACTACACTAATCATGTGCTCTTTCCCAAGAGAAGGCTTTATGGTCTGTCAAGAGAAAGGGAAGAAGGGGTATTTTTTAAATTTTGTAATTGCTTCTGGAGACTTTCCCACACTTACATCCCTGAGCTGGCCACAAAATGTTCTTTTTGAAAAGGCAAAATTCTTTCTCCATGAACTTAGAGGCTAATGTCTTGCTTGGAGTGTTTAATAGGAGGAAACTTCCATTGTACCTCATCATGGATTTTTTTTTTTCCACTTGCTGACAGAGACAGAAGTCTTACCCCAAACGGGAAAAACATAGAAGATGAGTAAGTTATTGGGTAAAAGTAACTTGGCAGAATGAAAGCCAGTTAGTAACCATGAACTTCTAGTAGTAAAGAGTGTAATTTGGAAGCACCCTGAACATTAGATGCTCTCCTTGCGGCATAAATAGCCACTTAACAACAGGTCCAAATCACTCTTTGCTTCTCCATTGAATAGAGGAAGTCCTCAGCCTAAAAGATTTTTAGTAGAGAAAATCCTGGGTTTACTCAGAAATATATTTTCTATCTTTAATTATAATACTCGAGATAAACATTTGTAATTGTTTAAAATGTGTTAAATTCTTGAGTTTAGTCATTTATAGAAGCATTAAAGTGTTACGTAAATATATCTAGTTGGTCATTGTTTCTTAGTATTAAATCAACCTAGCCTTATTTTGAGGGGAGGGGTGATTGATGAGTTTGCTTTACCTTTCTTTACCTACCTGATTTGTGTGTGTGTGTGTGTGTGTGTGTGTGTGTGTGTGTGCGCACGCACACACATTGTTTTTCTTTTATTGAATGAAAGATTCAATTCTATAGTTCTTTTTTTAAAATTAATTAATTTATTTATTTTTGGCTGTGTTGGGTCTTCGTTTCTATGTGAGGGCTTTCTCTAGTGGCAGCGAGCGGGGGCCAGTCTTCATCACGGTGCACGGGCCTCTCACTGTCGCGGCCTCTCTTGTTGCGGAGCACAGGCTCTAGACGCACAGGCTCAGTAGTTGTGGCTCACGGGCCCAGTTGCTCTGCGGCATGTGGGATCTTCCCAGACCAGGGCTCGAACCCGTGTCCCTGCATTGGCAGGCAGATTCTCAACCACTGTGCCACCAGGGAAGCCCTGTAATTCTATAGTTCTTTACAGTTTTCAGAAGTTTCACACACGATTTCATATAATCCCATAATACCCCCTTTTTTCCCCACTACCCTAATTTTGCTCCTTCTCCCCCACATCACTGGTAACAACTAGTTTATTCTCTGTATTTGTGAATCGGCTTCTTTTTTGTTTTATTCACTAGTTTGTTCTATTTTTTAGATTCCACATATAGTGATATCATACAGTATTTGTCTTTCTCTGTCTGACTTATTTCACTTAGCATGATGCCCTCCAAGTCCATCTGTGTTGCTGTAAATGGCAAAATTTCATTCTTTTTTATGGCTGAGTGGTATTGCAGTGTATGTGTGTGTGTGTGTGTGTGTGTGTGTGTGTGTGTGTATACACACACAGATATGTATATACCACATCTTCTTTATCCATTCATCTGTTGGTGGGCACTTAGGTTCCATACCTTGCCAATTATAAATAATGCTGCTGTGAACATTGGTTTACTTACCTGTTTTGCATGAATTTTTTTCATCTTGGTATCTAAGAAGCTGTCCAAAATTGGCAGTGCTACTGCTTCCTTTGTTTCTTTTATTAACTTACTATGTTTTCTTCATTATATAGGTACAAACTGGAAAATTAGGTTTTTTTGAACCCTTATTTAACTTTACAATTTTTTTCTTATAATGTGTTCTGTAGAGTGTTTGGACTTGAAAATTATATTTGTTACCACTTTAATAACAGACTGCACAAGAAGAAATGTAGGAGATAGTAATTAGGTTTATAGCCTTTAAAAAATATATTATTTATTTATTTGGTTTTGCCAGGTCTTTGTTGTGGCAGGTGGGCTCCTTAGTTGCAGCTCATGGGCTCCTTAGTTGTGGCATGCGAACTCTTAGTTTCGGCATGCATGTGGTAACTAGTTCCCTGACCAGGGATTGAACCTGGGCCTCCTGCATTGGGAGTGTGGAATCTTATCCACTGCGCCACCAGAGAAGTCCCTATAGCCTTTTTAATACAGAAAATGACCAGGTCTTGGCTTATAATGTTTCATATTATGACATTAGAAAACTTGGTAATTTTTGGTGTTTAACAATGACATGGGATTATGTTTTTGGAGGAATCTGGGCCAATGCAGGAAGTATTCTAAAGATTTGCCCTGAAGACAGAATCTTAAATTCTTAGTCTGTTTTTTTGGTTCTGTTTCCCTCCTATTTTTTGTAGCTTTGTGGCTATTTTATTATCTTTCAGAAGTTTGTGAAGTTTAATTTTTTCCCCTGTTGCAGTTTTATGCAACTTGAATTTGATTAAAATAAACAAATGTGGAGCAATTCCAGAGATACTATTAACTATAATTACTTTTAAAGATCCCGTATAGACATCTGGCCAAAGATTGTATATTACCTATGTAGGAGAAGGTTAAGGTGGGGGTAAACCTCTGTTTGGAGGAAAATGATTAGAATCAAATTCATAGAATCACTATTGACTTTGCATGATTTCTGAATTAACCGTCTTAATTTGTTCCAGAATCACTAAAATTGTAGATCTTTTTGTTGAGTAACAGTGTAATTTAATATAATCCTAATATAATGTTCTGAAATTAGACTAGGGTAATATAGAAAGCAGCAAATTGCTTCCAAGATATCTAGCCTCAAGAGATCTTTGCAGAAGCAGATACTAGGCTGTTCTTTCAGGCATTTAGAATATTAAGATTTGAAAGCTGGCTTGATTAGTGGATTTGAAACAGAAAACACCACTTTTCATAGAATATCTGTCAAGATTTTTTCATTATTAAATTGTAAACCCTTTAACACTCCATCAGGTTAGTCATAGTCATTAATTTTCTCTGACTAGGTAGGTAGAGTGGATGACAGGTAATGCAGAATTGAAGTATTTATTTTAATCAGAATTGAAGTGTTTATTTATTTTATTTTAATCCCCTGATGTAGGGGACACGGGTTTGTGCCCCGGACCAGGAAGATCCCACATGCCGCGGAGCGGCTAGGTCCGTGAGCCATGGCTGCTGAGCCTGCGCGTCTGGAGCCTGTGCTCTGCAACGGGAGAGGCCACAACAGTGAGAGCAAAAAAAAAAAAATTAATGGGGGGACTTCCTGGTGGCTCAGTGGTTAAGAATCTGCCTGCCAATGCAGGGGACACGGGTTTGAGCCCTGATCTGGGAAGAACCCACATGCCGTGTAGCAACTAAGCCTGTGCATCACAACTACTGAGCCTGCGCCCTAGAGCCCGAGAGCCACAACTACTGAAGCCCACATGCCTAGAGCCAGTGCTCCACAACAAGAGATGCCACCACAATGAGAAGCCCACACACCACAACGAAGAGTAACCCCCACTTGCTGCAACTAGAGAAAAAAGTCCACGTGCAGCAGTGAAGACCCAACGCAGCCAAAAATAAATTTAAAAATTTAAAAAAAATTAATGGGTATAAATCTGTAAGTATTGGGCCTGAGTCATTGGTTTGGATCAGGCTCTAATTGGGGCAAGCCATTAGAATTGCTTTTAGTGTCCACTATGTCTTAGCCTGCTTTGGCTGCCATAACAAAATACCATAAACTGGGAGGCTTAAACAATAGAAATTTATTTCTCACAGTTCTGGAGCCTGGGAAGTCTAAGATCAAGGTGCCAGCAAGGTAGGTTTCATTCTGAGTCCTTTTTTGGCTTATAGACACTGCCATTTCACTGTGTGCTCACATAAACTGTTCTTTGTGCATGCATGCAGGGAGAGAGAGGATAAACTCTCTGGTGTCTTGTCTTATAAAGGCACTAATTCCATTATGAGGGCCCTACCCTCATCACCTCATCTAACCTTAATTACCTCCCAAAGGCCCCATCTGCAGATTATTGCATTGGAGGTTAGGGCTTCAACATATGAATTTAGGGGAGCCATAAATTGTTATTCATGTTTGAAGAGGAAATTAATCTTCATGCTTACCGTTTAGTTTATGTATAAACTGCTTCTTGAGAAATTAATAGCCATCAGAATCTTTTAGCTAATGAACTTGACATTTTCAGATTCACATAATCAAAAGCTGTGGAATGTCCTCATTCTGAAGTCTACCAAATCCAAGTTGTTTTTTGCACAGGGAGAGCAAGCAGTAAACAGAACGGGAGTTGGACATGTGTTTGAGTGGCGATACTGGCTTGTTCTTATCTTTTGACTAAAGAAGTAGGTAACAGCGTCCGCTCTGGCGAAACAACTCTGTCTCCTGTTCCCCTTAAAAAACAAGACTAAGGGACTTCCCTGGTGGCTCAGTGGTTAAGAATCCGCCTGCCAATGCAGGGGTCATGGGTTCGAGCCCTGGTCTGGGAAGATCCCACATCCCGCAGAGCAACTAAGCCCATGTGCCACAGCTACTGAGCCTGCGCTCTAGAACCCAAGAGCCACAACTACTGAAGCCCACGCACCTAGGGCCCGTGCTCTGCAACAAGAGAAGCCACTGCAGTGAGAAGCCCGCGTACCACAACGAAGAGTAGCCCCCGCTTGCTGCAGCTAGAGGAAGAAAAAGCCCGTGTGCAGCAACAAAGACCCAATGCAGCCAAAAAAAAAAACAGAGACTAAAATTTTTCTTTTGACCACATATGTCTCCTAATATGAAAACATGCATTTCATTTTCTTTATAGTAGCTAAGATCACTGAAACACAGTACTGTTACTTTTTAAAAAATGTAAATAGATTTAATTTTTTAGAGCAGTTTTAAGTTTACAGCAGAAAGTACAGAGAGTTCTCATATACTTCCTGCTCCCACATAGGCACAGCCTCCTCTATTCTCCATATCCCCTCCAGAATGGTACATTTGTTACAATAGATGAACCTACACTGGCACATCATTATCACCCAGAGACCATAGTTTACATTAGGGCTCACTTGTTCATCTCTCCCTCCCTCTTCTCCTTGGCAACCACTGTTTTAAAATTTTATTTATTTATTTATTTTTGTCTCCATGGTTTTGCCTTTTCTAGAATGTCTTATAATTGGAATCATAGAGTGTATAGCCTTTTCAGATTGGCTTCTTTCACTTAGTAATATTCATTTAAGTTTCCTCCATGTCTTTTCACGGCTTGAAAGCTCATTTCTTTTTTGTATTGAATAATATTGCATTGTGTGGATATGCCACAGTTTATCCATTCAGCTGCTGAAGGACATATTTGTTGCTTCCAAGTTTTGGCAATTATGAATAAAGCTACTATAAATATCCTTGTGCAGTTTTCTGTGTGGACATAAGTTTTCAGCTCATTTGGGTAAATACCAAGGAGTGCAGTTGCTGGATCGTATGGTTAAAAGTATGTTTTTTGTTTGTTTGTTTGTTTGTTTTGGAGTATGTTTGGTATTATAAGAAACACCAAACTGTCTTTCAGAGAGGCTGTAGTATTTTGCATTCCCAACAGCAATGACTGAAATTTTACATCACTTCACATCTTTGCCAGCATTTGGTGTGTCAGTGTTCTGGATTTTATCCATTGTAATGGGTGCATTGCTGTTACTTTTTGATTTGGTGGTTTGTTTCTGAAAATTCTAGGGACTGCTTGATTGTGTGAAAGTGTTATTAAATATCTTTCATGACAGACAATATATCAGAATAGAATCTAATTGCGATTGCCAAAGAGTCTTAAGTGTCTAAATGTTTACTTTGCTTTAGTATATATTTATACTCTGACTATCACTAGAATCACAAATCATATATGCATATAAAGAAGAGCTAGAAGGAAACTTTATAAATTTATTTATTTATTTTTATTTTTGGCTGCGTTGGGTCTCTGTTGCTGCACGTGGACTTTCTGTAGTTGCGGCGAGTGGGGGCTACTCTTCATTGCCGGCCTTTTCTTGTTGTGGAGCATGGGCTCTAGGCACGTGGGTTTCAGTAGTTGTGGCACTCAGGCTCAGTAGTTGTGGCTCACAGGCTCTAGAGTGCAGGCTCAGTAGTTGTGGCGCACGGACTTAGTTGCTCCAAGGCATGTGGGATCTTCACGGACCAGGGCTCAAACCCATGTCCCCTGCATTGGCAGATGGATTCTTAACCACTGCACCACCAGGGAAGCCCAGGAGGGCTTTTCTTAAACTGAAGGTCAATGTAGCCATCGTCTGTGTTGGAGAGCCTTGAGTATTTCACTTTACTACTGGGGATTCCAGTATCCAGGTTGGTATGAGACGGCATCATAACATGCTGACACAGCTACAGTCGGAGCCCCGGCCAGGCCACCCTCATGCCGACAGCTCCAGGATGTGTGTTAAATTTTTAATATTTGAGTTGATTTTAGTTATAATCCAGGCCTTTTGTTGCATCTTTGTGACATTTGTTTTTGTTAGGTACACATTTATAAAATCTTTTCTTAAACTTGGTCATTTTTTTCTTTATGTTTGATTATATTCCATAAATATGGCAATTTGATAAGAAGTAGAATGTGGACTACCATGAATTTTAATGACTTTGTATATTTAAAACATTAATGATTCTTAAAATACCTAAAATACCATACCCATGGGTCGGTAATTCAGATTGCTAAATGACTTCTCACCTTAAAATTCTTAAATTCCACTCTTACATGTATTCTGTTAGGTTCCTTTGAAACTTGACAAATGTTCTCCTTGATTATGTTTTTCTTCAAACAAAGCAAAAATAAGACTTGAAAACAAATTATATCAGCAGCAAACAAAATATATAACAAATTATATATCACTTATGTGCTAAGTCATGTTGCAAGAGAAAGAGATTCAAAATTTAAAATAAAGATTTTGCTTTTATAAGAACTGCATTGCAGGAAGTAAGGAGGGGAGTGCTCACCAGTTAGATGGTGAGGATTGCCGTCTCATTTTCTTAGTACATCAAAATTATATTTTTCTTTTTTATAAGAGACCTGTTTTGTGTGGGGAGAGGAGAGGAGAGTGGACTGACTTATCAGCAGGGAGGAGAGTTCTCATGGTGCACAGGTAGGAAAGAGAAGACTTGAATCTCAGGTAGACGACATGAGATCTCATGATACTCAACCTTGGAGAGGGATATAGATGGAGCCAGTAGTCATAAATGTTAGCAAACTTCAGAAAGACTGTTCGTTAGGCATACTGATAACAAACATTTGAAAGTGAACATTGTGTTTGTCCAGGAAAATGTTTGGATTTATCATTTGATTCTTTTTCTCTAACCATTGAAATAAAATGTTGCCTTATTGTGGAGAACCTGATTTCTTCATGTAAATCAGGGAATCCTAAAGCTTGTCCCACAGAATATCAGTACCTCAGGTTATTTTTTTGGAAGAAAAAAAGCATTTAGTGATCAATTAGAAGTGGAAAATGCCACATACTAGATTTCTTTCTTGGAAATGGGTGTTAACATATTAAAGACACAAAGACATTCTGCACAGAGAAACATGTTTGACTTTCTTTGACTTAGGGTTTCTCAACCGTATTCAGTCCATGGAAGCTCTTCTCCCCGACCCCCCACACCATAGCAACCGTAATAGTTTTCTGTGGAAGAGGTGGTCTATAATAGTTAACACTTACATAGTTCTTACTATATGCCAGGCACTGTTTTAAGTGCTTTACATATATAAATTTGTTAATCTCTGCTGTGCCTCTATCTTCCTTTTTCCTCCACCCCAAGTACTAGTGGCTCACAAACTGTGATCCATGGAACAAGAGACAGTGTAGCACAAGAAGCTGAGGGCCCGGACTTGGAGCCTTGACTGGGTTAGAATCCTAGTTGATTAAATCCCATTTACGGCTTGTGATCTTGAGCCAGTCACTTAATCTGTGCTTCAGTTTTTTTTAAAGATAGAAACAAAACTTTGAGTTATTATGAAAATGTTCAAACGTAAGAAAAGTAGAGAATAGTAATAACCCTTCACCTAATTTATCAATTGTTAATATTTTTAAATATTTTCTTTCCTTTTTTTTTTCCTGGAGTACTTTAAAGTATATGCCATGATATTTCACTTTAACTTTAGTGTGTGTCTCTAAACTACATAACACAATATGATTATACGACCAACACAAGTAACAATAATTCCTTAATATTCACTGGTCCCCTAATTGCTCCCAGAAATGTCTTTTATTGCTGGTTTATTCAAACCAGGATCTGATCATAGACCACAACATTGCATTTGGTTGTTATATCTGTAAGGAAAATCAGAAGTAGAGATGAGGTTGAGGGAGTCATTTTTGGATTTTAGTAATGAAGTAGGACATAGATTCCCTGCAGAGACTGAGGGGTAGGAAGGAGGATTTGGAGTCTGGAGAGGCTAGAAAAGACTTGGGATAAATATAGTCAGAGGTGGAGAAATAGACGCTAGGTAGCGTTAGTGGATGAGAATGCCTAGCAACAGAAGCATTGAGAGTCAATAATGGATACCACCTTAATCAAATGATCAAACTCAGCATCGTCAATAGACAAATTGACAGCTCTGCCTCATATATGATATTTCTGCCCCAAAATCATAAACCTACTCTAATGAGTAATTTTGCAAAACAACCACCCTAGACTCTTCAAAAAGTCTGGAGAGACAGAATCATTGTGGGTCATCTTGGAGACTGGCTACTTACTATAAGGAGGAACAAGTTTTCTAAGTAAAGAAAACCATTTATTGGGACATTCAAGTGAATATTCTAGTGGGCTTGAATATAAGGAATATGGAGTTTAGAAAAGATCAAGATTGGGAGTTGTCGTGATAATGATGATGATAGTACTGTTAAAATGTAATTTTCCAAAAAAGTCAAATTGTTACCCTCCTACAAAAACAAAAATGAACACACGTTAAAGAATTAATTTTACTCATATTATGTGAGACAACCAGACAGATACAACCCATTCAAAGGAAGAATCAAAGCAGCACAAATTAATGTGATGTAAAGGCATGGTATGAATTGTAAATTGAGACTAGGCAAAACTAGATTTTTTCCCCACTCCCCTAGGAAGGAGGGGGGATGTCAATTAAATTACTATTTGACAGGACATAATTTACATATCTATCAGTAGTATACCACTTACGAAGAGTTGCTAAGTAGCTCCAAGTCATTTAACTGGACTAGAATCTGATAGCCTGGAAAAGTGTGCTATAGAGGATACATAGGATATTTTGTTCCGAGTTCCTCATTTAATCCTCACTACAATCCAGCAGGGGAGATAATCTTATCTCTATACCAGAAATGACAAAATTGAGGCTTAGAGTGGATGACTGACTTGCCCAAGATCTTACTTAGGGAAGTGGAAAGAGTTAGTACTGAACACAGGTTATTTTGACTCCTTAATCTGTAGTTTTAATCACACATAACAGATATAAAAATGGAACTATGTAGATAAACAGAAGGAAACCACTAGTTTCCTGCGCTGTGTTCTAAAGGAGTTGGAGAAAAGATGGGGTTGTAGAGGATATCACAACCAGAAGCACCTTGAACCAGAGCATTGAGATGTAAAAGATCCTGGGATATTTGGGGAACAATAAGTACAAAGAAATGTCAGCAATTCCCATCTTCCTGCTTAAAAGAAGAAATCATTCTGTTGGTTACTGAAAATGAGGTTTGGACCATTTTAGTGAGTTTGTGCATTTTAGGAGACAGTTTATTACTCTGGAAATAATAGGATTTAGGAGGCAGAAGACTTTAGTTAAAATTCCCAGTATTACAGTTTACTAGTTAAGTTGGGTGAGTTGCTTAATCTTTCTGAGCCTCAGTTTCTTCATATACAGAATAAGAAAAATATTTATAATTCAGCTAGAATTAGTAATATATGTGATACTATATGTAAAACTCCTAAATGGTGCTTGGCATATGGTTTGTATTTAATAATCATAGCTATTATTATATTAAAATCCTGCTATGTGGTAAAGTGTTAATTCTCTTTACTCCTTCAGAAAAGTCATTTACTTCAGGGATCTGTATTTAGATCCAGTGGATACAGAATATATTACAAGGGTCCTCCACAGCTAAAAGAAGAGACCAGTTACAGAGTTAGTGTTTTTTAAATTAAACATAAACATTTGCATAAGTAATGTACAAGTAAGACTTTCCTCTTTATAAAGTTAGGTTTTAGTTATTTGTCTTTGAGAGTCATGTCCATCTGCAGTGGAATAAGCTTTTAGACACAATGATAACAGTCTTGTAAGAAGCTAAGTCATATGCAGCTGGGGGCTTTTTAATATGTTTTTTCAATATCCTAAGGTGCTAACTAAAATTTTCAGTTTTGGAAAAGGAATTTGTCATGTATTGGCTTTTTCACGGATACCACCTTATCTATATAAGCGTGACTACATGTTATTAAAATTCCAGATGGCTGCTATTGGAGTTCAAGAAAAATAGGAGTTATAGAGGAAACCAGCCAACTCCCAGGACAGTCCTCTTTACATGGCAGAATTTGGAGAGTGACTAGAATTCAGCATTGATGCTATACAGACGCTTTCTCTTTTGTCCTGGCATTCGGAACTGGTCAGTCTCTCAGAGGACAATCTAAGTAAACTTCTAAGAGACTGCTATATAATCCAGAAAGCTTTTTTTTTTTTTTTTTTGTCATCTTATGGTTTAGCTCACCTCTTCATTGACCAAAATATTCGTATCCATCATTCAAGACACTTCTTTCTAAGAGGTGTTACCTGGAGACTTAAGTTATCTACAGAGTTAATAATTGGTTCGTTGCTTTAATTGGGGCAGAGAGAGTTGAGGGGGTGTGTGTCTTTAGGGTTCTTTGGAGAAGAACGAAGTTTCAAGTATGCTAAGGGTGTAGGAGACTTGATCAACAACTGGATAAATTCCAGAAGTCTTGGTGAAAAGCATTGTTAAGTTAGGAAAGGCAACCTGGGGAATTAAAATTTTGGGAAGATATGTGCCAAAGGAACTTGGCATATGGGGATGTAGCTGAACACTGCAGGATTTTTATCCCAGTTGTGTCTAAGACCCTTGAAAGACCCCATGGTCTTTATCGTCAAGCTCTCTGGCTTGAACAACAGGGGTACTCAAGCACTTGATAAATGAATAACTAAACGTTTAAATTTGTAATGTAGATAAGTGAAATACTCATAGCTTTGGGGTCTTTGTTTTGTCAGATACCCCTCTTTTTGTCGTTCTGTTCTATGTCAATATCTTGGGGTCTACTGGTAGAGTTCCAGAGGCAGACTACATGTCTGGATCCCCAAAATTAGCCTCTTGGTTTTCCTGGAATAAAGCCCTAGATTTCAGTGTGAATAATCACATTTGATTATGTTGTTATTTTCAAGTTCAAGTTTAGTAGATTATAAATAAAACAAATCATCCCTTTAACAGCACCTTTCTCCATTTGTTGATGATTTAAAATTTTCTTTTATCCATTATATATAGAAACTCCAGGTAACCTGCATGTTTCTCTTACTATTTAACTTTGGGAATTTGACATTGATGGGAATTAAAACCACCCTTTCAGCAAACCCTGCCAACTTTGGAGGCCTTGTCCTCTTTTTCAAATTGGCTACAAATCTCTCTTTCTTTCTCTAATGACATCTTTAATTCTTCTCTGACAGTAATGTCTACATCTGGAAAGGTCTTTGGATAAAATGTATATGAAGGCCACAAGTGGATTTCTATAAAACAGTACTCTTATTCCTGGCATTTCCTTGCTGTTATTTTGGTTGTCTGAATGACCAGGAGATTCAGATACCACCCATGTTTTACAGACCCTTCAATAGTAAAATAGGCAGCTATATTCCATGCATGGAGCACAAGTGAGACAGACAAATAAAAGACCTATTGGCTTTCTGTTCTCTGCTCCCTTTTCAGTCCTTAGTTCACCATAAACTTTGCAGAGATTGGCACTACATCTAAGGAGCAAAGAAAAACAAGGGAACAAACGTTCATTTTTCTTTTTTGGTATAATACTAAAATACCTAAGTCCTGTTTAAACATCAACTACATGTAAAAACAAAATGGATTTGAGATGTGTTTGTGTGTGTGTGTGTGTGTGTGTGTGTGTGTGCATGCGTGTGGCACGTGGAAGGAAGCAGAGAATGAAAAATAAGTTTTATTTATTAGTAGGCTTATCCCCTAGGTGGGACAGTTGGGAAAGCTGCCCTGGAGGGACCATGGGAGTGATGCTTTATGAAGAGAGAATCGGGGGATGCCCATACCACACACCCTAAATGAGTTTTGCCTCAGGCTTGTGCCCTTCTGGGCTATCAGCATGAAGGAATAAGATCGTAAATAAAATCTGTTTTTCTCTTTTAAAAGGCTTTACAAGTTCGTGTTGTGGACTGAAATTTTCAGTTAAAGAAGAAGGCTAAAGATATGAAATTGAGAACTAGACAAAATGGATGACAAATGGCTAGGGTAGTGAAGCATTCACTGGTTTGTCAGTGAGGCTTTATAAATTAGTGAAAGCGCCCACTAGAGCCGAATATTACTCTCCAGGGTGTTCGTTGTCTTCAGAGTGTTGAGGTTATGTTTATTAACTAGATATTAAGAATATCTTTTCTGTTTCATTGCTTTTATTTTTTAATTTTATTCCTGTTTCATTGCTTGATGTTGCTGAAAGAAAACTTTTCCAACTTGGGTCCAGTGGTTGCTGCCTACAGATTGTGACAGTAGACAGATTAAGAGGAGAAAAGACAAAGTTTATTTAAGCTTGCATGGTATACATGAGGGAGAGTGCTCAATAGCCAGTGATAAAAGGTTTATATATCAAATTTAACAAGGGTGGTGGTGGTCAGTTCAGGGCTTCAGTGGGAAGGTATGGAATGTTCTATTGGGCTTTTAAAATAAATTTTATGTGTTTATTTATTTATTTTTGGCTGTGTTGGGTCTTCGTTGCTGCACGTGGGCATTCTCTAGCTGTGGCGAGCAGGGGCTCCTCTTCGTTGTGGTGCGTGGGCTTCTCATTGCAGTGGCTTCTCTTGTGGTGGAGCACGGGCTCTAGTCATGCAGGCTTCAGTAGTTGTGGCTCATGAGCTCAGTAGTTGTGGCTTGTGGGCTCTAGAGCGCAGGCTCAGTAGTTGTGGCACACGGGCTTAGTTGCTCCACAGCATGTGGGATCTTCCCGGACCAGGGATCGAACCTGCGTCCCCTGCATTGGCAGGCAGATTCTTAACCACTGTGCCACCAGGGAAGTCCTGGGTTGTAGTTTTCTATTGAAAAATATTTCTCTCTGCAATCATAAAATTTCTTTCTACAGTCACCCCCATTTTGATCAATTATAGCAAAGTAAGATTATCATTATTTATAAAATAAGTCTAATATAATTAAATTTGGCCTAATTATTTACATAAAGGCAGCAAGAATGATAACTGACCACATAGACCTTTTCAATTTTTCTTTGCTGGACTTAAAACTCTCTTGAGGCCAGAAAGCCAAGCCAAGAACTCACCACCAGACTTCACCTGCAGTAATTTATCAGTTTGGGTGAATTCCTCTCTTCTTGAGGTCCCCTAAATGTCTTAAAGTTCCTGAGCTTGCCACCAGTGACCTTCCTTAGTCACCTGCAAGGCTGGTAACCTGTAAGTTAAGTTCCAGGCTAACTTCCAAGAGGGATTTGTAAACATTGGCTCTTTATATCAACCATATAGTTCCTTAAAACTGTCTGGTCATATCTAATTCTATGCACATCATTCTCAAATGTGGCATTTCAGTCCAAGCCGTGATAATATAACCAATGTTTCCAATTGTGTCCTGATACAAAGAGAACTTGTGAGAATACTGTATTGCCATGAAAATAAGAATATGAAATAAGAGTTTCCAAAATCTAGAGGGTTCAGGCAGGGAGAAAAAGATATATGTTTTATTTTTGTTTACAAAGGTATAATCTATGAAGTTGTTTGAGTTATAGATAGCTTAAGAGAAGAGAGAAAGGGGGTACATTATCTCCAGAAAATAGAACGTTAAAGAACCAGCAATGTTCCAAACAAACAAAGAAAAAAACTATTAAAATCATAATTATTCTTCATCAGTTGATTCGGTCACATGTAATTAATTCTCTTTCTGCTTGATCTTGGGTTATCAATTTTATGAATCCATCAGCCTCTTCCCTAGAGTTCTGGACTCCTTGCTCAGTCCAGTGGTATGACCATGAAGTTATTTAAGCAATGCCATCAGAAGCTTGTATCTCAGATTTCTTGTCATAGTCCTCTCTATGGGTCTCTAAAACAGTCCCTTTGTTGAAGATGAAGCATTCTGGTTTGTAGCTGATTGTAAGAGCTTTCAAGAAAGCATGAGAGTAAGACAATAACTATTTGTGAATGACAAAATACTTAAAATGGCCGTGGTTAAAGATCTGATGAGAGTTCATTATAAAAATAATACAATTGATGAGAAATTTGGTTTCTGTGACATAGCACATTTTAAGATAATAACTGGAATTATGATTCATAACATTGTATCAGGACATATCAAAGACTTCAGGGGCACTGACAAATTTCTAGGAACTGTGTATATTGGGTTGCCAAAAAGTTCATTCGAGTTTTTCCATAACATATTATGGAAAAACCCAAACAAACCTTCTGGCCAACCCAATAATTTCTGAAGTACTTATATTAATAACATTTACTCATACAAATATAATCTAGGAAAGGTTAAGCATCACTTCTTATTTGACAGTGTTTCCCATGCAGTTTAACGTGTCAAATAAACTTAATTATCTCAAACATCTCTCTTTTTAAAAGATGAAAGAACAGATCCTTTGAGATTTTCAAGATCAAGATTTTATTTAGTATTTCATTTGGGGAAGGCAGAATATCGAAAGTTGTCAAAATGTCAAAAGGTTTGAACACTTGATTAAATATATCACAGGTCACTTTTTAAAAAAGGAAGACTCGGTTCTCTTAAATAAAGACATGGTAAAGCACCATAAATTATTCCAGTGGACACAGAATTTTTGTTTTCTTAGGTGGGTTACTTAAAAGGTAAAGAAAAATCTGTTACAGCTTCTTAAGAGCAGACCAATAGTCCAATAATCTTTGTTCCTTTAAGAGAGAAAAGAACCTAGTTCTAGTTGCATGTGTACACTATTGATATTAAAGCTCATTTTAGGACTTCCTTGGTGGCACAGTGGTTAAGAATCCGCCTGCCAATGCAGGGGACATAGGTTCAATCCTTGGTCCAGGAAGATCCCCCATGCTGTGGAGCAACCAAGCCCATGTGCCACAACTACTGAGCCTGCGCTCTAGAGCCCGTGAGCCACAACTACTGAGCCCACAAGCTGCAACTACTGAAGCCTGTGCACCTAGAGCCTGCATGCTGCAACAAGAGAAGCCACCGCAATGAGAAGCCTGCACACTGCAATGAAGACCCAACGCAGCCAAAAATAAATTAATTAATTTAAATAAATAAAGCTCATTTTAAAACCTTATAATAAATCCATTCAATCTTAACTACCTTCACCACATGAGATAAATTTCTCTCACTCTTTGTTTTCCCCACAGACCCTTTACAACTTTTCTATATCAGTTCACCTTTTTGTCCTTTCACTTTCCTCTTTCTCTGGAACAATCTTTAAGCGACCTCCAAACAACTACTTTAGGACAAAATTACTCATTCTTTTTCCCCCTCAATAAAAACATATCCTACATTCCTTGAATACTTTTCATACAGAGATGTTTCCCTTAACGCTTATTTGCTTCTAGTAGTTTTGGTTACATATAAAATGATAATTAAAAAAAATTTTACTTATTTATTTGGCTGCGTTGGGTCTTAGTTGCAGCACGCAGGATCTTCTTTGTGGCATGCAGGGTCTTTCATTGTGGCATGTGGGCTTCTCTCTAGATGTGGCGTGTGGGCTCTAGACCACGCAGGCTCAGTAGTTGCAGCGTGTGTGCTCTCTAGTTGTGGTGCACAGGCTCTGCATTGTGGCGCAGGCTTCTTGTTGTGGCGCGCAGGCTCCAGTGTGCACGGGCTCATAGTTGCAGCACGTGGGCTCTCTAGTTGTGTCATGCAGGTTCTAGAGCATGCAGTCTTAGTTGATCTGTGGCATGTGGGATCTTAGTTCCCCAACAAGGGATTGAACCCATGTCCCCTGCGTTGGAAGGCAGATCCTTGACCTGAACCACCAGGGAAGTCCGAAAATGATGATAGTTTTTTGTTTTGAATTTTATTTTATTTATTTTTTTACACAGCACATTCTTAATAGTTATACTTTTTTTTTTTTCTTTGCGGTACGTGGGCCTCTCACTGCTGTGGCCTCTCCCGTTGCAGAGCACAGGCTCCGGACGCGCAGGCTCAGTGGCCATGGCTCACGGGCCCAGCCGCTCCGCGGCATGTGGGATCTTCCTGGACCGGGGCACGAACCCGTGCCCCCTGCATCGGCAGGCGGACTCTAAACCACTGCGCCACCAGGGAAGCCCCATTAGTTATCCATTTTATGCACATTAGTGTATATATATCGATCCCAATCTCCCAGTTCATCACAGCACCCCCCCCAACCCCCCACCGCTCTCCCCCCTTGGTGTCCATACGTTTGTTCTCTACATCTGTGTCTCAATTTCTGCCCTGCAAACAGGTTCATCTGTACCATTTTTCTAGGTTCCACATATATACGTTAATATATGATACCTATTTTTCTCTTTCTGACTTACTTCACTCTGTATGACAGTCTCTAGATTCATCCACGTCTCTACAAATGACCCAATTTTGTTCCTTTTTATGGCTGAGTAATATTCCATTGTATATAGGTACCACATTTTCTTTATCCATTCATCTGTCTGTGGGCATTTAGGTTTCTTCCATGATCTGGCTATTGTAAATAGTACTGCAATGAACATTGGGGTGCATGTGTCTTTTTGAATTATGGTTTTCTCTGGGTATATGCCCAGTAGTGGGATTGCTGGGTCATATGGTAGTTCTATTTGTAGTTTTTTAAGGAACCTCCATACTGTTCTCCATACTGGCTGTATCAATTTACATTCCCACCAACAGTGCAAGAGGGTTCTCTTTTCTCCACACCCTCTCCAGCATTTGTTGTTTATAGATTTTCTGATGATACCCATTCTAACTGGTGTGAGGTGATACCTATTTGTAGTTTTGATTTGCATTTCTCTAATAATCAGTGATGTTGAGCAGCTTTTCATGTGCTTCTTGGCCATCTGTATGTCTCCTTTGGAGAAATGTCTATTTAGGTCTTCTGCCCTTTTCTGGATTGGGTTGTTTGTTTTTTTAATATTGAGCTGCATGAGCTGTTTATATATTTTGGAGATTAATCCTTTGTCCATTGATTCGTTTGCAAATATTTTCTCCCATTCTGAGGGTTGTCTTTTCATCTTGTTTGTAGTTTCCTTTGCTTTGCAAAAGCTTTTAAGTTTCATTAGGTCCCATTTGTTTATTTTGTTTTCATTTCCATTACTCTAGGAGGTGGATCAAAAAAGATCTTGTGTGATTTATGTCAAAGAGTGTTCTTCCTATGTTTTCCTCTAAGAGTTTTATAGTGTCAGGTCTTACATTTAGGTCTCTAAGCCATTTTGAGTTTATTTTTGTGTATGGTGTTAGGGTGTGTTCTAATTTCATTCTTTTACATGTAGCTGTCCAGTTTTCCCAGCACCACTTATTGAAGAGACTGTCTTTTCTCCATTGTGTATCCTTGCCTCCTTCATCATAGATTAGTTGACCACAGGTACATGGGTTTATCTCTGGGCTTTGTATCCTGTTGCATTGATCTGTATTTCTGCTTTTGTTCCAGTACCATATTGTCTTGATTACTGTAGCTTTGTATTATAGTCTGAAGTCAGGGAGCCTGATTCCTCCAGGTCCATTTTTTTCCCTCAAGACTGCTTTGGCTATTTGGGGTCTTTTGTGTCTCCATACAGATTTTAAGATTTTTTGTTCTAGTTCTATAAAAAATGCCGTTGGTAATTGGATAGGGATTGTATTGAATCTCTAGATTGCTTTGGATAGTATAGTCATTTTCACAATATTGATTTTTCCAATCCAGGAACATGGTATATCTCTCCATGTGTTTGTATCATCTTTAATTTCTTTCATCAGTGTCTTATAGTTTTCTGCATACAGGTCTTTTGTCTCCCTTGGTAGGTTTATTCCTAGGTATTTTATTCTTTTTGTTGCAGTGGTAAATGGGAGTGTGTCCTTAATTTCTCTTTCAGATTTTTCATCATTAGTGTGTAGGAATGCAAGAGATTTCTGTGCATTAATTTTGTATCCTGCAACTTTACCAAATTCGTTGATTAGCTCTAGTAGTTTTCTGGTGGCATCGTTAGGATTCTCTATGTATAGTATCATGTCATCTGCAAACAGTGACAGTTTTACTTCTTCTTTTCCAATTTGTATTCCTTTTATTTCTTTATCTTCTCTGATTGCTGTGGCTAGGACTTCTAAAGCTATGTTGAATAGGAGTGGTGAGAGTGGACATCCTTGTCTTGTTCCTGATCTTAGAGGAAATGCGTTCAGTTTTTCACCATTGAGAATGATGTTTGCTGTGTGTTTGTCATATATGGCCTTTATTATGTTGAGGTAGGTTTCCTCTATGCCCACTTTCTGGAGAGTTTTTATCATAAATGGGTGTTGAATTTGTCAAAAGCGTTTTCTGCATCTATTGAGATGATCATATGGTTTTTATTCTCCAAAATGATGATAATTTTTAACCATTAGTAACCTTTATAGAGAAAACTAGTTAGTAGACAACAGAATTGCCTGTCATATACTAGCATTTTGTAGCAGATTAGCACATTTGATGAATATATTATCTCATAACTTCTAGACATATATGCTTCTTCATAGTGTACCTTCTCAGTGTGACAAGAGCATGTTTATTTAGACATAAATATCTTTAGTCTCTTTGTAAGAATAAGAAAACAAAACTATATGCACTTAAACTTATATTCAGTAATAATGTTTCAATGTTTTATCTTATTTAGGAATGACCCACATATTCAATAAATATCTATTATTTAACATAGTATAACTTGAAGTTTCAAGTTACCAAAAAGATTTGGGAAAGTACTTCCAAGCAGTCACATTTTAAAATACAGTTATTGTTGAAATAACGTTTGTCAGAATAATGATTCGATTTGATTAAAATCAAACCTGTAAGTTTTATAATCTTAAGCATCTAGTAAATATAATATTGGCTTATTTGACTAGTAAGTCCAAGTAGAATAAAATGTATGTCTGCATTAAACTTAATGCTGACAAGTTTGAGGACCTTCCTGTTTTATTAAACCAACAATACTAAAGTTTTGTTATTTACCAAATCACATTATTTTCAAATCACGTGAACTTGAAAAATATTTTGGTTAGTTCCTATATTTCTGAGAGTTTTAGGAATATTTATAGTAAGTCCCCTACATACGAATAAGTTCCGTTCCGAGAGCACGTTCATCATAAGTCCAATTTGTTCGTAAGTCCAACAAAGTTAGCCTAGGTACCTCACTGACACAATTGGCTATATAGTACTGTAATGTAAAAGGTGTATAATACTTTTTGCACAAATAATACGTAAAGAACAAACAAAAAATAAACATTTTAATCTTACAGTTCAGTACCTTGAAAAGTACAGTAGTACAGTATAACAGCTGGCATACAGGGGCTGGCATTGAGTGAACAGGGACGAAGAGTTACTGACTGGAGGAGGGAGAGGAGTTGGGAGATGGTAGAGCTGAAGGATCGTCAGCAATAGGAGACGGAGGGCAAGCTGCAGTTTCACTCATGCCTGACGTTGATGACACAGGTTCTGGTTCCTTGCTGGATTCAATTCTATCTACTCTCTTGAAAAAATGATCCAGTGATCATAGATGACATGGTAGCAACGGATTGCATTCTGAATTGCTCCTGCAACCTTCGTGTATTATTCTTCGTTCGCGTCCTGTGCCTCAAAAACTAATGGTGCCTCCTCAAATAAAGAAAATCCCCTTGCCATATCCTGCGTCGTGAATCTCTTCAGTTCTTTAGTTACTTCTTCTTCCTATTGTCGCTCCACTCTCAATTATTTTCACTTTTGTTTCCCTCATTATTGCTTGGTGCTTCTTAGAAGTACCAGCTATATCACTGCTGCTTTTACACTTGCTTCCGGACATCCTGGGCTTGAAATAAAGGTACTACTATCTTTACTGTACTACTGTACTCTATACAGTACTGTACAGTAAAGTACACAAAAGCACAACCACTTGTAGAGGATGCACACACGTGACAGTGTACTCCAGACATGCGAACTAACTTATGTGATTGGACCTTTTTATCTAAGTGGTTGCTTTTGTGTGTTCCTTGAGTCCTTAGAGGGAGTCGGCAGGGATCTGGAATTCCAATGACTGTAGGAAGTTGAGGGGCTGGAGTGCAATGGGGAAGCCTTAGAGGAGCCAGCTTGGGAAATCTTAAGTTTTTCCAAAGGAGCCTTGAAACTTCTAAATTGTTCTTAGTAAAATCATGTCAACAAGGGACAAAGTAGAGTTAGTGCCATAGTGGCAGAGCGTATAGTGAGCAAGGGTTTGAGAAGGAGGATTTCAGTTGACTAAGTTCCCATGACAGGAGCAGGATCAAGTAGGGAGAACAGAGAGGCCTTGAAACAAAAATCCAAGAACTTGCAGCCTGAGAAAACAGAGGCTTCGAAGCAAAGAACAGAGAGGCCTTGAAACCAAAGCCAGGAATAACTTCCAGCCCAAGGTGTACCTTAAAAAAAGAAGCCTGGGACCCTAACCCAGCTTCAGAGAATATGCTAATTCAAAATGTGACTCAAACCATATGCCTTTTTATGACTTAGGCATGGATCCAAGAGATATCTGTCCCAAAAGCTACAGAAGTGACACGTCTATTTAAATCTTTTACCCATTTTAAAATTCAGTCATTTTGTGTTATTAGTGAGTTATAAGAACTTTTTAAAAATATATTCTGGATACAAGTTTGTTATCAGAAATATGATTGGCAAGTATTTTCTCCCAGTCTGTGGCTTGTCATTTAGGTGTCTTTTGAACTACAAAAGTATTTGATTTGGATAAAGACCAGCTTATGAATTTGTTTCTTTATGGGTTATACTTTAGCTGTTGTATTAAAGAGCTGTTTGCATAATCAAAAGTTCTCAAAGATGTTCTCTTCTGTTTTTTTCCAAGAAGTTTTACAATTTTAAGTTTTACATTTTTGTATATGATCCGTTTTGAGTTAATTTTTGTGTATTTGTGAGTTAATGTTCTCATACATTCTCAGTGGAGGAGAGAATTGGTTCTTTAAGAATGAACCAATTTTTTATGTATAAAGCAGAGATCTATAGTACATAAACAGATAAACAGGATATTTGTGGCATTAAAATTTTTTGAGGGTAGGGCACAATTAAGTTTAAAATGTCTAGAGGCACTTCTTAGGAATGTGATAATGAAAACTTAAGGAACATAGTCTAAATTAAACTTTATGCATGTGGGTGCACAGTTATCCCAGCCCCATTTGTTGAAAAGACTATCCTTTTTGCATTGAATTGCCTTTTCACCTTTGTTGAAAATCAATTGACCATGAATATAACGGTTTATTTTTGAACTCTCAATTTTGTTCCTCAGATCTGTGTCAGATAACTTGGTTTTAAGATCACATATAATAGGTAGAATAATTTTTCAGGTGCTTTAAAAATTACAACCTCAAGATTATTTCCGAATAATTTTTATGTGAAAGAAATGCATAATTTTTCATTGAAGGAAAATGCATGTTTATATTTTTCCCCAAGTAAAAATTTGGATCTGAAATTTTTATTTCATTGTGAAGTGGATGGGAAAAGATGGCTTTCAAAAATTTTAGTTCAAATATATTTTGCAAGGTCAGGGAACTATTTGATTTTTCTTTAAGAATGAAATTATTTAGATTTATTCCAAACACCTGTTTGTTTAACTCAAAACATTAAAGAACAAGCAATGTTTCAAACAAAAAGTCATAAAATATAATCATTCTCATCAGTTCACTAAATCCCATGTTACTAATTCTTATTCTGCATGAGTCCTGTTTTTCCATTAGAGTTCTGGAAATTCTTATCCATTTCAGTGGTGTGATTTTAAAGTTATCAAAACCTGTATTCTAGAGTACTTGTCAGTCCTTTCCATGAATCTTTCTGAAGATGAAGTACTTTTGCAAATGTATCAGAGTTAAATAGTGTCTAAAAATGACAAAAGACTTTAAAAAATGGCCATGGTTAAAGATCTGATGGACTTTTAATAAGAAAACTTAGTTATTTCTGTGACACAGCAATTTAAGATAGGGACTTCCCTGGTGGTCCAGTGGTAAAGAATCTGCCTTCCAATGCAGGGGATGTGGGTTCGATCCCTGATCAAGGAACTAAGATCCCGCATGCCGCGGGGCAGTTAAGCCCGTGTGCCACAACTACTGAGCTCTCGCGTCTCAACGAGATAGCCTGCATGCCGCAAACTCCAGGGCCCCTGCGCTCTGGACCTTGCCCACCACAACTACAGAGCCCACGTGCCCTGGTGCCCATATGCCACAACTAGAGAGAGAAAACCCACATGCCACAGCTAGAGGGAAGCCCGCATGCCACAACAAAGAGCTCATCCTGCAGCAAAAGATCCTGCATGCCTCAACAAAGACCCTGCATGTCACAACTAAGACCCAATGCAGCCAAAAAAAAAAAAAATCATTATTTTTTAAGATAATAATTGGACAACAAGGATATTGACAAATTCTATGATCTTCAAACAGTTTTTGGAATACCTGTATTAGTAACATATGTCCACACACATATAATCTAAAAGGCTTATCATCCATCTGGCAGAGATGAAAGACTTGTGTATTGAAAAACTACAAGACATTAATGAAAGCAATAGAAGAAAACAATTAGATGGGAAGATAACCTGTACTATTGACTGGAAGAATTAATATTGTTAAAATGTCCATACTACCTACATCTACAGATTCAATGCAATCCCTATCAAAATTCCAATGGTATTTTTCACAGAAATAGAGTTAACAATCCTAAAATTTGTGTGGAACCACAAAAGACCCTGAGTAGCCAAAGCAGTCTTGAGAAAGAACAACAAAGGTGGAGGCATCACACTCCCTGATTAATTTAAACTATATTACAAAGCTATAGTAATTAAAACAGTATGGTTTTGGCATAAAAACAGACACATAGATCAATGGAACAGAATAGAGAGTCCAGAAATAAACCCAAACATATATGATCAATTAATTTACCACAAAGGAGGCTAGAATATACAATGAGGAAAGTACAGTTTCTTCCATAAATGGTATTGGGAAAATTGGACAGCCAGATGCAAAAGAAGGAAACTGGATCACTATCTTACACCACACACAAAAATTAACTCAAAATGGATTAAAGACTTGAACATAAGACCTGAAACCATAAAAATCCTAGAAGAAAACATAAGCGGTAAGCTCCTTGACATAGGTCTTGGCCATAATATTTTGAATCTGACACCAGAAGCAAAAGCAACAAAAGCAAAAATAAGTAAATGGGACTACATTAAAGTAAAATGCTTCTTCACGGCAAAGGAAACCATCAACAAAATGAAAATGCCACCTACTGAATGGGAGGAAATAATTGCAAATCATATTTCTGATAAGGGGCTAATATCCAAAATATGCAAAGCATTTATACAACTCAGTAGCAAAACAACAAAGTCATGCCTATGTAATGAAACCCCAATAAAAACTGGAATTTTTACCCTGGGTGTGTTTTTCTGGCAAACAATACTCTGTGTATTGTTATACATTGATGTGCCAGGAGGGTGATGCATCCTGACCCTCTGGGGAGAGGACATGGAAACTTTGCATTCAGGACCCTCTCAGACTTTGCCCTATGCATATCTTATTTTGGCTGATCCTGATTTATGTACTTTTTTGCTATAATAATACTGTAATTGTAAGTGTAGTGTTTTTCTGAGTTTTGCGGCTTGTTCTGCTAAATTATTGAGCTTAACGGGGTAGTTGGAACCCCAAATTTATAGCCACTTGGTCATAAGTATGGGTGGCTTGGAATCCCTCAGCTGCATGGCTGGTTTCTGAGGTGGTATCCTCTTTGTGAAGGATTTTGCCCTAACTTATGAAGACTGGCTCAACTCTGGGTCATTCATGTCCCAATTGCATTGCAGGGTCGATGGTGGAAGGGGACTAGGTAGCCCATCATTCAGTAAGTAGACCTACACTTTATCTCCCAGTTTTCAGAATGAATCCCTTACCTTGAGCTGTGCCTCGAGTCCTTGAGTCCAGAGCCCTCTAGTTTAACTCTGTAGAATGGAAACCCACAGTCTTTTACCAGGGGAAGTGATGGGGTAGTAGTTGGGTTAAGTAAGCAGATTTTCAACCAGTTCTTTGGTTTCCAACTTCTCTTTCACTCAGAAGTACCTAGTGCTTTCCATTTCTTTGTCTTTCTGGAGTTCTACAGTGGGAATTGCTTCTTAGCTGTACCAGAGAAATCTATATACCCAGAAGTCCTAACACTCGTTTCTTACTATTTTCTATTATTTCTGCCATCTTCTTTGTTATATTTTTCAGTTTTGTGTTTGTGATAAACAATTGAGAGATTGAGTAGTTTTTCTATACCTATTATTACCTGAATTTTATTTTTTTAGCTAGTTGACTTTAGAGTGTTTGATATATAAATAACTGTTTTGTGAATATTTAGAATAGCAGGTGTATTTATTTTGCTATAGATGAATATAATTAAAAATTCTAAAATTACTGTGGTCAGGTTTTTATTAATATGGAAGCATAAACATGGAAATAAAATTTCATGTAAAATGTGCTGAATTATTTTTAATTTCTGTAATTTCAAGCTGACAATTTCTGATAAATTACATATCTTATTTAATGGAGAAGACTATCTAGATTAGCAGTGTGATTTATCTTCTAGGCCTAGCTACCAAGTGGACTATTTCAAAAACCAGAGCCGAAACTACTTCAATAGAGAAAATTATAGATGTGATCAGTAGTCTCCCTACTAAACTGTAAACATAGTGTGAGCATGTATTTCAACATGGTGTCGAGTTTTGTGAACACTTAATAAATATTTGGTGATCAACTGACCAATGTTGACTAAAGTATGTGAAATCTTATAAATGACTAAGAAAGATCTTGAAAAAACAAGTGTAATCTGAGTTAGGGATAGATGTTTAAAAATCCACCAGAGTAGTTACTAAATGTGAAAAAAATGGCTGCTGCAAGGGGTTGAGTTATCTTTAAGGGCACGATAAGTCTCAAGGACAGGAGTTGGAGCTTCAAAGTTCAGCTACCCTTCTCACATGAGACTCCTTTGCCTTTTTTTCCCTCAGTATTTTATTTTTTTTGCTTTAAAAAAAACTTTTCTAAGAATTTTCAAACATACAAAAGGGTAAATAAGTATTTACCTTATTGAAATATCAAGGTTTGATATCCTTAAGGAAACAAGTTCCATGAAGCTGCCCTGAAAATTCTGAGAAGTTGGGTAGGTATGCTTACTAGCTAAGCATACCTCCGAGAACACGATTAAAATTTGTTAGAGCACATGCCAAGTAAACTATGAAAAACCTAACAAACTTTATCTTAGGTATTGGCATATCCCAATGATCTGTACTGTTCTAGGGTGTGATGGCTTAGGAGTGAATATGATTTGAACCTAATACATTTTTAGAGGGTATCAAATTCAGAACCAGGCAGATCCATCTCCTGACCCTAAACATGGTCCTAAAGTAAATCGCTTGAGGAAATTGGATCCCAAAGATTACAGTTGGGGAATTTTGAAGTGTTTCCATATTTCATTGGAGATCAAAGAAGCCTAACTAAAAGAATTGTGGGCTGACTTATATGATAACTTCTTTTTGAAAGGGCTATTTTATCTTGAAGATTATGCGTTTGCAGGAACTAAGGTGATTGGCAGTGGAAAGAATCAGAACATGTGAAATTCCTTAAAAATTTATTGACTTAAATAACTTTGTCTGTGTTAACACATAATTAAAAAAAAAACCCTTAAAAAAAAAAAACCCTTTACACTTAAAAAAAAAATTTGTTAGAGCACAATGACTAATTGCTGTATACCAAAGACTTCCCAATTGTTTGAAGCTGTTTTTATTTATTTATTTATTTATTGTTTAGAGGCTGTTTTTAAATTGTTGATGTTCAAGCTTCAGTTTTCACTGGTGTGCTGCTACCTGATATTAATATATTTAACCAGATTCATCACTCTGTTAGAGTGTATACTTCTATTTTTTCTCACTCTCACCTAGCTTTCTATCACCAGATTTTGGGCTTGGTTAACTTTTCACCTGTCTGCCCTTAATTGGATGTTAAAGCAGCCAGGAAACTGGAAAGTTCCTGGCATAGTGACTGTTACATAGTAGTTGTGTAAGTCACTGAACTTTGGAATGTGTCCAGAGGTACTCTAGGTGAGTCTGTCATTGGCTAAATTTTTGTCTTATGAAACCAAATTAATTTCTTTTTTAATGTGTAAATTTGTTAAATTAGAATGCAGAATATGGCAGTAGTACTCAACAGATACGCTAGTCATTGCGTATTAAATCTAGTAATGGGAAATATGAATTTGCGTTTGAAATATGATTTGATTGCACTTCTGTGTTTACCTGTGCCAAATGAAACATGGTTGTATTTTGTTTACAAAGACTCCAGCAACTTCCCAGGCATGGAGACATCAGATAAACAGAGACTTTATTATTTTACCACAGGTGGCAATAAACAGGACTAATTACACAGATGTGAGATGAATAAATTCTTCTATCCACTCCATAGCTCTTCTTTTTGCTGAAGTTTCCTTCTATTGGTAATTTTCAATTCTGAATTGTGTAAGTTGAGAAATTCAAATGATTATAGCTTTTTTTTTTTCCTGTAAGAAGGACCAGGCATAGACAACAGTGATTTATAAAATTTGCTGTCAACTTGAAATATTTTCCTTTCTCCCCAGTGAAAAGTAATAGCATTTTTCTCTTTTCTTAATTTTAGCTTTGACTTAATGTTTCCAAGTTGTCCGTAGCCAGCACCTTATTTTCTTCTTGGTAACCTTTTTTTCCCCTGTTTAAATGTAGCCAGGATTTTTATTATAGTGGAAATGGGACCAATTAGCTATTAGTTGTTGAAGTCTGATATGAGATGAGTGTTTTTATTTTAAAATGCAGCTGACCTAAATTGCAAAAACAATAGAATCCTCAACACCAGTGCTTCTTAAATGATGTCTGTTGAGGACCAGATTTGTAGTGTGTGTGTGTGTGTGTGTGTGTGTGTTGTGTTTTTAGAATTTTCAGTCTCTCACCAAAAATACATAAAAATATAAGGTTCAATTATTTTGTTAGAATAATCAACATAAAAATACCGTGACATTGCCACAAAAGTTTCTGAATGTTTACTCTCAAGTCTCTACAGCCACCTCATAGTGGACTTGTAATGAAGTTTGTGGACTGGCATTGATCTGCAGACTGTACTTTGGGTAGTACTGCTCTAGATTTCCTGGCAAATGAGGAAAGCCAAGGATGCTGCATTGTGCTTTTGTTTACACACCAGATTGTATGCTCTTCAAAGTCATGTTCATGTTATTCATCTTTTTTGAGAGCTTAGGACAGGGCCTGATAGGAAGGTGGTTGAAACTCGGTGATGAAGAAGATTATATGGTGATAACAAGTGGAGTCAAAACTGAGTGGGCTAGAACAAATTCTGCAAATACTCAAAACTGAATTGTGAAGTAGTAACATAGGAGGGTTTCCATATCAGATTATCTACTTTTTCTTCAGGGATAAAATAGGCCTTACAAAAATTTTCTAATAAAGTACATTCAATCCTGAATGGAATTGAGAGCCAGCTTTCATCATTTTGGTCTACTTTAAGAATACAAAAGCTAAAAAAAAAAAAAATACAAAAGCTCACACTACCTATTATATAAAATAGATAAACAACAAGGATTTACTCTATAGCACAGGGAGCTATATTCAATATCTTGTAATAACCTATAATGAGAAGTGAAAAAAATGCAGATGTATACATATATATATATAAAACCAAATTGCTTTGCTGTAACCTGAAACTAACGCAATATTGTAAATCAACTATACTTCAAAAAAAAAAAAGAATACAAAAGCTGAGTTATGCCAAAGATAGTTTATAGGAGGGAATAAAGCTTTGGAAATTTAGCAAGGTTGAACCACTTCAAATTACCATTTTTGTAAGTCAAAAACAGTTGCACACTGGCAATTTTGTGTAGCTCAGTGTATAGATACAGCAACATGGAATGTTAATACTGCGGGCGGAGTACATAGACATCATTTAGCAAATCCCCTTCATTTAATTTTAGGGAAACTAAAGCCCAGAGAAATGTTTCAAACAGAAAAACCATTTTCTAACTGTAAGTACAGTAAACCAGATTTTACGAATTTACTGAAGGTAGATAAAAGGCAAAACTGAGTTGCGGGACTTCCCAGGTGGTCCAGTGGTTAAGACTCTGTGCTTCCAATGCAGGGGGACTGGGTTCGATCCCTGGTTAGGGAACTGGATCCCACATGCATGCCGCAACGAAGATCCTGCACACAAGCCGCAGTGAAGATCCCGTGTGTGGCAACTAAGACCCAGCACAGCCAAATAAATTACAACAACAACAACAAAAAAAACCACACAAAAACTGAGTTGCTTTTCTTTTGGACTGTTTCTGCTTATGTTTTGGACTATGTTCTACTTAAAATAATATCATAAGCAATTTCAAGGGAAATATTTAGTTTTTTAAAACAAGAAAACTGAGGACTTCCTTGGTGGGGCAGTGGATAAGACTCCACGCTCCCAGTGCAGGGGGCCCGGGTTTTATCCCTGGCCAGGGAACTAGATCCCACATGCATGCTGCAACTGAGGGTTCGCATGCCACAACTAAGGAGCCCGCCTGCCACAACTAAGACCTGGTGCAACCAAATAAATAAAATAAATAAATAAATACAAATTAAAAAAAAAAACCAAGAAAACCTTTAAGAGCATTAGAAAACACTAGTTTACCTAAACTATTTTTTGGACAGTTTCACTTGCTTTAGCTCATCATATGATTTTATATTCCAAGAGGCTATAGAAGTGCAACTAAGATCTTTTGACCTGGTATTTGATCTTTAATTGTGTAAATATATATTTTTGTCAGAAAATATTCTGGTGAAATAAATCAGAAGAAAAAACATTCTCTTTATTACCCTTTACTAACAAGCTAATATTAATAGTCACTAGAGGCAAATTGCTTTTGCTTTCTCAAGGTCTTAATTTCTTTGTATTGACAGCTGGTAGCATTCTGTAGTTTATAGGCTTAACTGAGGGAATGTGTGCACATTATGGCATAGCATATTCTTGGAACCTTCACAGAACTGTTGACAAGTAAAGATTTTTTGGTTACCATGAGTAGTTTCTATGGGGGTTGAACTATTGTTAGTTCTTGGTTTGCCTCTATGCTTGTCAGTCTGTTTTCTTCAGAAATGATGAATTTAAATCTGCATGATGTGTTCCAGTTCACTTACTTAATGGAAATTAGGGGAGTGAATAACTTTCTGAAATTCTTAATTACTGTTCCCATTAAGGGGTTGGAGAAGCAAATATTTATATCTCATGCATTATCTTGCTTAATTCCTAATCATTCTTTCTCCTTGGATATAACTTACTCACTAAAGAAATAGCTATCTATTCAAACAACTGCCTTGGCATATTCCAGCAATATTTTTTTTCTTACAATATTAAAAACCCCACATATAATATAACTAGAAAAAGACAGTTATTTCCAAGCAGGATGAGATTGATGGTAAGTATATTATTTGTGGATGAGAATTTTCTGCTTGTTTTTTTTTTTAATTATATATATATGAGTTACTAGCAATACTGACCATGATAAAGAATATTTCTTACAATTAAACTTTGTTTCTTTCTTGGATAAATAGAATTACCTAAATTCAAGGTCATCTTATATTTGAGTCAATAAGATACTTATCCTAGAAGTTTATTATTTATCTTTGACAGTATTTTATTGAGTTGATTAAAAAGAGCTACAAATTATTAGATTGCATTGATTTATCACTTATATTTGATACACTCTTAAGAAATAGTACTTTTGGGTTGTTGAAATTATGTCCCCAGTATTTATTCTTGGTCATAAGAACCAAGATTTTTCACATTAATTTATATTTATTATATTAAACTAGCAAGTTTGCTTTCCTCTTTTGATATGGAGTAAAATTAGAGAGATTAATGATTCTTGTATGGTAGTTCTATTTTTAATTTTTTGAGGAATCTCCATACTGTTTTTCATAGCGACTGCACCCATTTATATTCCCACTAACAGTGCATGAGGGTTCCCTTTTCTCCATGTCCTTGCCAGCGTTTATTATTCGTTGACTTTTGATAATAGCCATTCTGACAGCTGTGAGGTGATATCTTGTTGTGGCTTTGATTTGCATTTCCCTGATGATTAGTGATGTTGAGCATCTTTTCATGTGTCTGTTGGCCATCTGTATGTCTTTGGCAAAATGTCTGTTTAGGGGGCTTCCCTGGTGGCGCAGTGGTTGAGAGTCTGCCAGCCGATGCAGGGGACACGTGTTCGTGCCCCGGTCCGGGAAGATCCCACATGCCGCGGAGCGGCTGGGCCCGTGAGCCATGGCCGCTGAGGCTGCGCGTCCGGAGCCTGTGCTCCGCAACGGTAGAGGCCACGACAGTGAGAGGCCCGCGTTAAAAAAAAAAAAAAAAGTATGTTTAGGTCTTTTGCCCATTAAAAAAAATTTTTTTTGATATTGAGTTGTACGAATTCTTTGTATATTTTGGATATTAACTGCTTACCAGATATATGTTTGAAAACACCTTCTCCCATTCAGTAGGTGGCCTTTTAGAACAAATTTTAGAATTATTTGTTCTAGTTCTGTGAAAAATACTGTTGTTGTTGTTGTTTTTTTTTTGGCTGTGTTGGGTCTTTGTTGCTGCTCATAGGCTTTCTCTAGTTGCGGCGAGCGGGGGCTACTCTTCATTGTGGTGTACGGGCTTATTGCAGTGGCTTCTCTTGTTGTGGAGCACGGGCTCTAGAGTGTGCGGACTTCAGTAGTTGTGGTGTGTGGGCTCAGTAGTTGTGGCACACGGGCTCTAGAGCGCAGACTCAGTAGTTGTGGCGCATGGACTTAGTTGCACCACGGCATGTGGGATCTTCCCAGACCAGGGCTCGAACCCGCGTCCCTTGCATTGGCAGGCGGATTCTTAACCACTGCGCCACCAGGGAAGTCCCTGCTGTTGGTATTTTGGTAGGTATTGCATTGCATCTTAAATTGCCTTGGGTAATATGGTCATTTTAGCAATGTTAATTCTTCCAACTTGTGAGCACAGTATATCTTTCCACTTGTCTGTGTTGTCTTTGGTTTCTTTCATTAGTGTCATAGTTTTCTGAGTACAGGTCATTTACTTCCTTAGTTAGATTTGTTCCTAGGTGTCTTATTCTTCTGTAAATGATATTATTTTTAAAATTTCTCTTCTGATAGTTCTCTGTTAGTGTATAGAAATGCAACAGATTTCTGTATGCTAATTTTGTATCCTGCAACTTACTGAATTAAGTTATTAGTTCTAATAGTTTTTTGGTGGTATCTTTAGGATTTTCTATATATAGTATATCATCTGCAAATGGTGACAGTTTTACTTCTTCCCTTCTAATTCGGATTCCTTTTATTTTTTTTTCTCGTTTGATTTCTGTGGCTGGGACTTCCAGTACAATGTTGAATAACAGTGACGAGAGTGGGCATCCTTGTCTTGTTCCTGATCTTAGAGGAAATGCTTTCAGCTTTTCACCGTTGAGTATAATGTTGGCTGCAGGTTTGTCACATGTGACTTTTATTATGGTGAGGTATGTTCCCTCTGTACCCACTTTGTTGAGAGTTTTTATCATAAATCGATGTTGAATTTTGTCAAAAGCTTTTTATGCATCTATTGAGATGATCATAGGATTTTTATTCTCCAATTTGTTAATGTGGTGTATCACATTAATTGATTTTCAGATTTGAACCATACTTGCATCCCTGGGATAAATCCCACTTGATCATGATGTATGATCCTTTAAACGTATTGTTGAATTTGGTTTGCTAACATTTGTTGAGAATTTTTGCATCTATGTTTATCAGTGATACTGGCCTGTAATTTTCTCTTTTTTTGCAGTGTCTTTGTCTGGTTTTGTATCAGGATGATGCTGGCCTCAGAGAATGAGTTCAGAATCATTCCTTCCTCTTCAATCTATTTTGGAATAGTTTGAAGATAGGCATTAACTCTTTAAACGTTTAGTAGATTTCACCTATGAAGGCTTCTGGTCCTAGACTTTTGTTTATTGGAAGTTTTTTTGCTTGTTTTGTTTTTTAATTACTGATTCAATTTCATTACTGGTAATTGGTCTGTACATATTTTATGTTTTTTCCTAATTCAGTCTTGGGAGATTATACATTTCTAGGACTTTATCCATTTTTTCTAAGTTGTTCATTTTATTGGTATATACTTGCTTGTTGTAATCTCTTATGATCCTTTGTAACTTCTCCTTGTTCATTTCTGATTTTATTTATTTAGGCCCTCTCTCTTTTTTTTCCTGATGAGTCTGGCTAAAGGTTTATCAATTTTGTATATCTTTTCAAAGAACCAGCTCCTAGTTTCACTGATCTTTTTGTTTTTGTTTTGTTTTGTTTTAGTCTCTATTTCATTTATTTCTGCTCTGATCTTTATTATTTCTTTCTTTTTTGGGTATTTTAAAACATTGACCTACACAGAAGAATTCCAAATAATTTATATAGATACTTTGCCTCCAAGGAGGTGGAGCGTAACTTCCTATTCTTTAAGTGTGGGCTGCTCATGGTGACTTCCCAGCAAAGAGTAGATTATAGAAAAGGGGGAGAAAAGAGTTATTTTACAGTGGAGAAACCTGAAAAACACTACCTCAGCTAGTTTCCATTAGCAGTAGTAAGCCATGTTGATAGCATGTACCCTTGATGTGGTATGATGAGAATGGCAGTTCACCTCTGGTCTTTCTCCCAAAACCTATAACCCCAGTCTAACCATGAGAAAAACATGAGGCATATCCAAACTGAGGGACATTCTACAAAGTACCTGACCAGTACTCCTCAAAACTGTCAAGGTTATCAAAAACAAGAAAAGTTTGAGAAACTGTCATAGCTGAGGGAAACTTAAGGAGACATGATGACTAAATGTAGTGTAACTTGGATGGGATCCTGGAACATAAAAAGCACATTAGGTAAAAACTAAGGAAATATGAATAACATATAGACTATGGTTAATAATAATGTTATCCATATTGATCCACTAATTGTCACAAGTGTGACTTTACTAATGTAAGATGTTAATAACCTAGGAAATTGAGTGTGTGGTATATTGAATCTGTACTATCTTCATAAGTTTTCTGTACATCTGTTCTAAAGTTAGTTTTATTAAAAACATTAAAAAAATTGTAGATACTACTAGAGCCCTCTATATGCCTCTCAGATTTCATTCTCCTTGTCCTTTGAAGTAACCTCTGGCCTGCATTAGGTGTTTATCAATCTCATGCATAATTTTACATTTTTACTACATACGTATTTTCAATTTATAGTATTTTTTATCTTATAATATTTCATATAAATAGTATCATACTTTATATATTTGTGTGCAGTTGTCTTTTTTGTTATTGTTGTTCGGCATTATGTGTTTGTGCTTTTCCATGTTGATAGATATAATTCTAATTCATTTACTGTGTGTTAGTCCATGGTTTGAATGTCACTAACCATTTTTGTTTTTGTTGTTCCAGACATTGGAGTTGATTCTAATTTGTTACTATTACCAACATTGTTGCAATAACCATTCCTGCATAGGACTCCTAGTGCATAGGTATAAGAGTTCCTCTAAGTTTTTTCCATTGCAGAAGAGTTGCTGAGTTCTAGAATATGTACATCTTAAATTTTGACAGATAATGCAAAATTGCTCTTCAAAAATGTTCTGTTCCCACAACAGTATATGAGAATTGTTGGTGAGGAAGTAAAGAAACAGCTTTTAATATTGTGGGGCATTTTACTTTTTGCCAGTTTAATGGAAGGAAAATGGTATTAGTTTACATTTTCTTTATTATTAGTTATGTTGAGCATATTTTTATTGATTGATTTATTATTAAATTTCCCTTTCTATGAATAGTCTGCTCATATTTTTGGTCAAATTTTTAGCTGTTAGGTTTTTTTGATTTCAAGGAGTTCTTTATATATGCTGCATACTACTCTTCTGTCAGTTATATACTTTACAAAATCTCAGTATTTCATTTGAATTTGTAACTTTAAAAAATGGTATCTTTTTTGTAAGAAGTTATTTTTTGCTTTTTAAAAAAATTGAGTATAATTTATATGATAGTACTTAAGTATTCAGTTTGAGTTTTTGAGAAATGTATATACCTGTGTAATCCACATTTATATCATCATCTTATCATCCTATCATCACCACAGAAAGTTCCCTCATTCCTCTTCCCAGTCAGCCCCACCTCTGCCTTACGTACCACTTTTCTGGCTTCTGTTATCATAGATTAGTTTTGCTTGTTCTAGAACATAACATAAATTGAATCATACAGTATATACTCGATGTATCTAACTTTTAAAATTCAGCATAATATCTAAAATTTATGCATGTTTTTGTATCTATCACTAGTTTTTGGGTTTTTTTTTAATATACTTTATTTTAAGAACGGTTTTTGGTTTACAGAAGAATTGAATGGAAAGTGCAGAGAGTTAACATATACTCCCTTGCTCTCTGCTCCCAAGCAATTTCCCCTATTATGAACATCTTGCATTAGTGTGGTACATTTGTTACAGTTGAGGAGCCTGTGTTGATTACATTATTAACTAAAATCCACGGTTTACGTTAGAATTCACTCTTTGTCTTGTACATTCTGTTTGTATATTCTTTCTACACAAATGTTTAGTTATGTGTGTCCACCATTTAGTATCAGATTTTGTACACTATACAGAATTGTTTCACTGCCTGAAAAATCCCTTGTGTTCCACCTATTCATCTCTCCCTTCCTCCCTCTGAACTCCTGGCAACCACTGATCTTTTTACTGTCTCCATAGTTTTGACTTTTCCAGAATGTCATATAGTTGGAATTGCCATGATCAAACACTCACACAGCCCATATTCTAGGGAATAGGACATAGACCCTTAACTCTTTGTGGGAGAAGGGTCAAAGAATTTTGGAGCCAAGTTTTAAAATAACCATATTCTATATTATATCTACATATTATAAATGGGGAAATTGAGGTACAACAAGACTAAATGACTTTCCCAAGATCAAGTGAGTACAGTACTAGTTTTTTTTTTGGGGGGATTCCAGATTTCATGCTCATCCAACTATTCACTCATTCATTATATATTTGCTGATCACCTACTATATGCCAGTCACTGTGCGAGGCTCCAGGGGTTAAATATTAAACAAGAGAGGCAAGGTCTCTGCCCTCTTAAAGAACTTATATTTAGAGCAAGAAATAGGCCTGATGTAGGTTTCTTTTTTTAATTAAGATTTTTATTTAGAGATAATTGTAGATTCACATGCAGCTATAAGAAATAATACAAAGAGATACCATTGTATTTTTTATTGATTCCCCCTAACGGTAACGTACTGCAAAACTGTAGTATAATATCACAACCACTATATTAACATTGGTACAGTCAAGATACAGAGCTTTCCATCACCACTAAGATCCCTCATGTTGCAGTTTTATAGCCACATCTACTTTCCTCCCACCCACCCTTGCTCCTTCCTTTTTTTTTTCCCCTTTAAACAACTGATAATCAATTTATTAAAATAGTTGATTTAAGCATCTGCAGTAGTGATTCAGCCTCGACTCCCAGCTAAATACTGATGGAAGTAATCTGCTTAACAATCTCAGAAAGACTGTTCAAGTCAATGAGTTTCTTGTATATCCTCATCTGAAAAAGAGACCAGATGTTTCAGCAGGAGTTTTTCTTGTAGTGATTCTCAGACATATATAGATGTGTTGTTTTGGTAGTTCAGAAATCAAAATGTGAATGGTATTGCCACTGGTAATGAGATTTTCCAAAATGCTCAACAACTTATTTGTAAAGTTCTGACCAAACTAAAATATTGATACAAGCTGTATTAGTTACATTCCTGGAAAATTTAGAGCTTATTAAAACTGTGCCAAAAAATAATTTTTTATGTAAAAAGAAAAAGATTAATTTCTAGGCCCAGGTAATTATAAACAGGTTCCACATAATGTTAGATGGGACATTGCCAAGTCATGTAGGACATGTGTCAGTTTGTTTTGTAGGATGTTCTTGAGCAGGGGTTGGCAAACTACATCCTGCAGGACACACTATTTTTGTATAGCCCATTAGCTAAGAATGGTTTTTACATTTTTAAAGAGTTGAGCAAGTAAAAAGAAGAATATGTTACAGAGACGGTAACACCTTTTTTGGATGAATTGACCCCAGTTCAAGATATTATTGACTGGAACCCAACCAAAATAACTTCTGTCACAAGTGAAGTTAAATCAGAATAGATTTCTTTTTTTTTTTTTTTTTTTGCGGTACGTGGGCCCCTCACTGTTACGGCCTCTCCCGTTGCGGAGCGCAGGCTCAGCGGCCATGGCTCACGGGCCTAGCTGCTCCACGGCATGTGGGTTCTTCCCGGACCAGGGCATGAACCCGTGTCCCCTGCATTGGCAGGCGGACTCTCAACCACTGTGCCACCAGGGAAGCCCCAGAATAGATTTCTTAATATGCTTTGAGGAAAAGAATGATACACATCACCTGTGTTGTGATGTGATAGTGTGAAGCAAAGTGCCGGTAGAAATAATTTTATTTAATTATAATATATTATACAAATTAATGTTTCTGTTGAGTGGCATAGCCAGAGATTCTGGGTCCTCCTACCCAAAACTTGGTAAATAGGCAGATATTCAGTAAACATTTGTTGAATTGTAATGTGATGTAATGTGAAATATCTTTAATCTATGTTGTTTAATCTATGTTGTAATATTTATCGTACAACTTTTTCATATTAATGGAGGAATGAAAGACAGCATGTTTGTCTTTCAGCCTCCCTTCCACCTATTCTACCTATACTCCACCTGTACACTGTCTACCTTTACATTCCTCTGTTCTCACTGCTACTGCTCAAGTGTAGGCAGGACTCTTGGTTCCAAATGATAGGAATACAGCTTAAACTATCCTGAATAGTAAACGGGAGTTTTTGGTGCCTACAGGTGGAAAAGATGTCGAGATAACATACAGAGTTGAAGAAAGGTCTGCAGGAACCAAGGCCTTGGGGATTACAGAACAGGGTATCACTCCATTAGAACCCACTCTCATCTCTGCTTGGCTTCATTCTATTTTATTGCAATCAGGCTTTTGCCAAAAGATCAAAGATGTCTGTCTGCAGCCCTCCAGTCTCATGTTCTTCTGGTACCATGACCTCAGGAGACAAGACCACTTCTCCTCCTAAATTGGGAGATTAATTTGGATCAATCATTGTGCCCAGAGAAAGGAGGTACTATGATAGTTTGGTTTGGAGCTCATATCAATCCTCATGTCCAGGCAGGGGAAAGCTTGTTCGGAGACCAAATCATTAACCATCACTGACCTATTCAGGGCTCCATTGCCCCAGCCCTTTGATGATTTCCCGCTTCAGTTTAGCTGCTTACTGTTCTCAGAACAGCAATGGCAATTAAGGTTTGAAAATTTATGGAAAAGAATAAAGTAGTATACAGTTTCAGAGTAGTATTATTGGATATTGTAGTATTATTGGCTGTTTGGTTGAAGATGGGCTATAAAACTAAACTAATTCATTCACTTAACAAAATTTACTTAGTACTTCGTATGGACAAGGCATTACCCAGTTATAGTATATCAAACCAAGCCTGGCTATAAGGCACTGTGAAATTATGTAAGATTTCATCAGAGCACTAATTCATTTTATTCTCTTGTTTTATTATTTTTACATTTTAACTTTATTTATATTTTATTATTTCCTCATCATGGAACTGGATATTTATAGATTCTAGTTATTGATAGAGAATTTGAGTGACACAGATTTTTTTTTTTTTTTGGCCACGTCACGGGGCTTGTGGGATCTTAGTTCCCCTACTGTGGATTGAACCTGGGCCCTAGGCAGTGAGAGCATGGAGTCCTGTCCACTGGATCGCCAGGGAATTTCCAACATGGAATTTTTCACAATAGCTTTTCTGATATTCAGTATTTTCAAAGGGAATATTTTTGTATTTATGAAGCGCTTATTCTCATTACTGTCTTTTGATGACCCTTTTTGAAAGCTTATTCAGTGATTAAGAATCACTCAACATGTGATCTATAGTTAAGATGCATCTTTTTCTAGTTATCTACCAAATTCATATCTGTTATTTTTTCTGTCATTATAGTCTATTGCATCTGCAGACATGGATTTCAACCAGCTGGAAGCATTCTTGACTGCTCAAACCAAAAAGCAAGGCGGGATCACATCTGACCAAGCTGCTGTCATTTCCAAATTCTGGAAGAGCCATAAGACAAAAATCCGAGAGAGCCTCATGAACCAGAGCCGCTGGGACAGTGGGCTTCGGGGCTTGAGCTGGAGAGTTGATGGCAAATCGCAGTCAAGACACTCAGCTCAAATGCACACTCCTGTTGCCATAATGGAGCTGGAAATAGGGAAAAGTGGACAGGTGAGTTCAATTTCAATTTCCCTTTGTAAACTGTATTTTTCCATTACGTATTAGCCATACATTCAGAATGATTTTATGTAACAGTCTTTGTTTGCAGAGATAATGATAACACGAAAAGATTCTGGTTTTCAGAATCCCTTTTCAAAGATAGAATCATCTGAAAGTTTGGATATTCCCAACTGTGGATAGAGTCTGAAAACCAGCCTCTGGCAGCTATCTCAAAAGAACAAAGTGGGTCAATAAGGTGATTGCACAGAAGTTGGCCACTGTTCCCTTTTGGTTAGATCTGAGTTCGTGGCGTTTGGTCAGAATCTCCAAGGCAATGATAAAGACGCTAAGTAAAGACAAGGAATTGAGATTAAACAACATAGAACAAACCTATCTCACAAAACTCATCTTTATAGGCATTCAGGTATAGGAGGCAATGTATTTTTTTAATATAAATTTATTTATTTATTTTTGGCTGCATTGGCTCTTCACTGCTGCGTGCGGGCTTTGTGGTGAGCGGGGGCTACTCTTCGTTGCGGTGTGTGGGCTTCTCATTGCCATGGCTTCTCTTGTTGCGGAGCACGGGCTCTAGGCATGCGGGCTTCAGTAGTTGTGGCTCGCAGGCTCAGTGGCTGTGCGGCATGTGGGATCTTCCTGGGCCAGGGCTCGAACCTGTGTCCCATGCACTGGCAGGTGGACTCTTAACCACTGCACCAACAGGGAAGTCCCAGCATTGTATTTTAATTACAACATTGTGTTGTTCCTAAAGACCCTAAAGTATACTATTTCTGTCCTTGAGCCTACAAATTGTTTTTAATTGATCTTGATTATTTACAAAACAGTTCTGCTTTCCTTGCAGTTTCCAATGTCATTATAGCGGACATCTACATGGTTTTTCTTTGAAGTCTTCAGTTTGTACTCCAGATGACTGCCAGATCAGACTTTTAATGACCTGGTATATGTCTTTTGGGGAAAAAAAAGCAGCAACTTGTAATTAGGAAGAGAAAACCCAGATCACTGAATTAACTAACCAGATTTATTTTCAGATAAATAATCAAATAAGTGGTTCTATTACATCCTATAATAGAAATTTATATCTTTTCTTCTAATAATGAGTGCATGTTTTTAGCTGGCAGGTTTCCTCACATAATCCCTTCTTGAGTTGCTTAGGGTTTTTCCAGTATTTGTAGTTCCCTAATGACTTTAATTTTAATTTAAAAGATAATTCCTTTTAAAAAATTGTTCTTTTTCAAAATATATTTTGAGGACCTTTTATTCAGTTATTTTACAGTAGTGCTAATAGCCTTTACTGACTTTGGTTTCTCTGATCCTAAAGTCCATTTTCTTAACCACTGTGTTATACAGCCTTCCTCCTATTATTCCTAGACCAAAAATCTGACAGAAGGTGCAGAAAGTATTCTTGGATATGTAAGTTTCACCAGCCATTTTTATAGGCTGTTCATTTTTTATTCTGGCAGTAGTGATTTTGTCAAGTATTTATCATTTGGGCAGGAATATGAAAACATACATATCTACTTTGACTTTCCTAGAAAACTATTATAGTATTTCTTTAACTCAATATTTTCCTAATATTTCTTGGACTGGGGTTTATAATGTGCCTTTTGATTTTAGTAACTTACATACCATCTGAATATATTGGATACTGACACAGGAATTTTAAAAATCTATTTTTTTACGGTATGCGGGCCTCTCACTGCCGTGGCCTCTCCCGTTGTGGAGCACAGGCCCCGGACGCGCAGGCCCAGCGGCCACGGCCCACAGGCCCAGCCGCCCCGCGGCACGCGGGACCCTCCTGGACCAGGGCACGAACCCGCATCCCCCGCATCGGCAGGCGGACCCCCAACCACTGCGCCACCAGAAAAGCCCTTAAATATCTATTTTTAAGTTCCTATGGTTTTTCTTTCATTTTTTTAGCTAAAGTAACAAGGAAAAACATTTTTTTTAGAACAGTAGAATGTGTTTTTGTCAATCAGTAAATCTAAACATCACTACACATGATTTTTTAGCTAGCTTCAGGAACATTTCATGATTACTTAGAACAAGTTGGTAAACTTTTTTTTGAGAGGACAGATATTTTATGCTTGACAGCTCTACAGTTTCTGTCACAAGTACTCATCATTCTTGGTGCAGCTCAAAAGCAGCCACAGACAGTATATAAACAGATGGGCACTCCTATCTTTCTAGAAGGTTTACCTATTTCAATAGAATCAATAGGTCTTAGAAGTCAGAGAGTCCTTAAGTACTCATCTAAGGTGAATTACATAGGTGAGGTGGTATATCCTCATTTTCCAGAGAAGGTGTATGTGACAGAGAAGTGACTTGCTTCAGACATAGCTGATAAGTGGTAAAGTGAGAACTAAAATGGGGATCGGGGCTTCCCTGGTGGCGCAGTGGTTGGGAATCTGCCTGCCAATGCACGGGACACGGGTTTGAGCCCTGGCCCAGGAAGATACCACATGCCGCGGAGTAACTAAGCCCATGCGCCACAGCTACTGAATCTGTGCTCTAGAGCCCGCGAGCCACAACTACTGAAGCCCGCATGCCTAGAGTCTGTGCTCTGCAACAAGAGAAGCCACCACAGTGAGAGGCCCATCAACCGCAATGAAGAGTAGCCCCCGCTCTCTGCAACTAGAGAAAGCCCGAGTGCAGCAACAAAGACCCAATGCAACCATAAATAAATAAACAAACAAACAAACAAATAAATAAATAATAAAATAAAATAAAATTAAAAAAAATAAAATGGGGATCACCAGACTTAGTTTTTCCAAAAACCATTGATACCAACATCTAGGAGCTTTTGTTAGCTTCTCACAATAGTCTATGCCAAGAAAACATGTTGGTTATAAAACATGTTGGTTATACAGTGTGGTAATCATGAGCGTTGATAGGAATATCACTCAGCAATAAGAAGGAAAGAACTTTTGATATACGCAACAAAATGGTTGAATCTCAAAATCATTTGATGAGTGAAGTAAGCCAGATAAAAACTTTTTTTAACATAATGTATGATTCTACTCATATAAAATCCTAGAAAATGCAACGTAATCTATAGTGACAGAAAGCAGATGCCTGGGCATAAGAGGGATAGATTAGATTACAGAGGGGTGTGTGAAAATTTTTAAGTGCGAAAAAAATGTTTATGTTCATTGTGGCAGCTGTTTTATGGATGTAAATATATGTATGTCAAAACTTATGAAATTGCATGCTTTAGATATGCAGTTTATTGTACATTACTTATACTTCAAAGTTGTGAAGAAAATGGTCACTGTGAAAATGATTGAAAATGCACTTTAACCCACAAAATCCTTTGAACGCAAATATATTCTTAAATCAAGAAAAGTTGTAAAGAAAGTAAACTGTAATAGAACCTAGGCTGGCAGTAAAATAAATATACAACCCAGATCCTACCGGAAATGTTTTTGTGAGGCCTGGATCCTTGGTTAGTACTGCTGTCAGCTTCTAGGTGAATGTTATTTATGAAATACTCTACTAAATCAACTTACCAGTTTTTAGAACACATATAGGCAACAAAGGCAAAGTTATTTTTACACTGCTGTCATTGGATGAGCTTGTGAGGGAATTAATGATTCTAGGATATTAAGAGGTTGCTTCTAAGAAGAATGACCAAGGTTTTTGAACTCTGGGGTGTGTGTGTCCATGTACCCCAACAACTAAATTACTGTCTTCAATTTATGTCATTTTAAATCAGTGGTTCTCAATCATGGCTACACATAAGAATCACTTTTGGAGCTTTAAAAATTTTCATGCTCTGGACATACTTCAGACCAATTAAGTAAGAATCTGTGGGGATGGGACCTGGGCATCAGTATTCTTTAAAACTGGTGATTTAAAAAAAAAACAAGGGTGGGGGGACTTACCTGGTGTTCCAGTGGTTAAGACTCCATGCTTCTACTGCAGGGGACATGGGTTCGATCCCTGGTCGGGGAACTAAGATCCTACATGCCACGCAGCGTGGCCAAAAAAAAAAGAACACAACAACTAAAAACTGGTGATTTCAGTATTCATCCAAGGTTGAGAACCACTATGTTAAAGGTGCCAACTACTCTGATTTGAAATGTTAATATAGCTTGGTATTAAATTTTTACAGTGAGAATTCAGTATATGTTGGCATATTACTTCTACTTGCCATAATTTGTGAAGTGCTTGGGGACTATTTATTCAGACACTAGATGTGGTACATTTTTTCTGTCTTTCCCTCTCTATTTAAATTTCTCTCTCCTGCTCAGTTTGTCTGCACTACTTCTTTCTTTGGTCCAAAAAGTGCATTTGACAATTGGCAGCCAAGTGCATGCATTAACTTTTTTTTCTTATTAACCACAATATATAATGCCTTTAGGATATGAGGAAGCCAAAGTAATAGAGAAGTAACTAAGGCAGTATATATTTATGGAAATATGTAAAGCTAGAGAAAATGACTATGCACTAGTGACCTAAATACCTTTCTTGTAGTGAATGTTTTTCTTCAACAGAAATACAATTTTTGCAAGAATAAAACATGAATTCTGTTATAAAAGTACACAGAAAACTCTGCGGTGAACATTTCATGTCCAAAGGGAAGAACATCAGTGTTTTACTCGTATAATTGAGATCCTTTCATATTTGATCATAAATCACTGAGGGACCTAATCCTTGAGGACTGTTGGAATCTGGCATGTGTCTTTAGGAAAGTTTTATTGTTCTGCTTACTTCATTAATACCACTGTTTTCCTTTCCTGGAACTTAAATAGAAATTTTCATAGAGTGTTTTCTTTTTTTAAACAGTAACTTTTGGGGAGATAATTTATATGCTTAGTAGAGTCTCATACATGGTTATTTCTCTTTTTTTGAGACTGGATTTTGGCATTTTATAAAGACATGTTGGTTTTTCTTTTGTGACTTCCTGTTTTTCAAAACCAGTAAGATGTTTTGTGAGGAAACATTTAGCCACAGCTTCTGTGCTAAACCATTTAGTAGTAAATTATTTCTTCTTTCTTCTGCTGAATTGTTCTTTCATAAGCATTTAGAGATTCCCTGCCTGTAGAGATCCTGAAATATAAATCTCTGTTTCTTTATTGTCTTTTTTATTTTTATTTTTTTTAGTATTTATTTATTTTGGCTGCACTGGTCTTAGTTGTGGCACGCAGGATCTTTAATTGTGGCATGCAAACTCTTAGTTGCGGCATGCATATGGGATCTAGTTCCCCAACCAGGGATCGAACCCAGGCCCCCTGCATTGGGAGTGCAGAGTCTTACCCACTGGACCACCAGGGAAGTCCATATTGTCTTTTTAAAACAATGAATAATGTTATTGCCTTTTCTAGTCTTAAGTTTTAGTGTACCAGAACTCTTCTAGTTTGGGGTTGTGTTTTCAGCAGACACAGGGACGAAGATAGAATCTACCTTTACTGATATAATTTTTTTCTGGCCAACTCATCATATGCTCAATTCTGTCATTTTCAAGCAGTTAGATAAGAGAATATCACATATCAAGAGACTATATGCGGGCTTCCCTGGTGGCGCAGTGGTTGAGAGTCCGCCTGCCGATGCAGGGGACACGAGTTCGTGCCCCGGTCCGGGAAGATCCCACATGCCGCGGAGCGGCTGGGCCCGTGAGCCATGGCTGCTGAGCCTGCGCGTCCGGAGCTTGTGCTCCGCAACGGGAGAGGCCACAACAGTGAGAGGCCCGCGTACCACCAAAAAAAAAAAAAAAAAAAAAAAAAAAAAAAAGAGACTATATGCAATGGTTAAAAAAAAAAGAGTATATACAATGGTAGACACACTCTGATTTCTAGGATCAAGACAGGTTAGGCTCTGGAGTAAAAGGCCAGCATTTTGTCCAAAACATAGGTAAACATCTAATCTCAAAAGAAAGTAATCACTTATTTTTAATTTCCACAATTCCTCTACAACAAGGTACACTGATCTCCTTGTATAATTCTGGTGGTAAGGAATAAGAACCTGCTAAAACCTATGATTAATAATCAGTTTATGCTGAGCTCTCTTACGTATAGCATTGTAGCTTCATAAGCCGGAGCAGAGCCACCACAACTCCCTGCTTTGTGTCATAGAAGAAGGAAAATTTAAAGCACATTCTCTTTCTCATGCCCTTTCTCTCTTACATACATACATACATTTATATGTGTACCAATATATGGGAAAATTTGTAAAGATGGGATATAGAGAGTAAATAAAATGCCATTTTATTTTATTAACACTTACCATTTTGAGATCATGTTGCTTTATTCTCAGTAGCTATGGAGGAAAGTTTAGATAATCTTATTTGGTTATACACGCTGTAATGCTTGGTCTATTTCTGATAATTCTTGTTTTTAAGGTTGGATTTTCACTTTTAACAATGTAGTAAAGGAAAGCCTCCAGAGAAATCAGTCAAGCTAATCTAATAAACAAACCACCCTTTGTCAGTACGGATTGATGAAATTTAACAGCTTGAGGATGCTTAAATCAGTTTAGAATACTTTTTAAAAAATATTTATTTATTTATTTGGTTACACTGGTTCTTAGTTGCTGCAGGTGGACTCCTAAGCTGCGGCATGCAAACTCTTAGTTGCGGCAGGAATGTGGGATCTAGTTCCCTGACTAGGGATCGAACCCAGGCCCCCTGCATTGGGAGTGCGGAGTCCTAGCCACTGCGCCACCAGGGAAGTCCCACTTATTTTTTAAATAAAGGAATTTTCCATTTTATATTTTATATCAGGTTTTGAACATTGAGTTTATTTAAACTTTAATTCTGAATGGGTCAACCCATTTTTGTAGCTCAAAGTTGTGTTTCATAATAGTTTGTTTTCTAAAGTCGTGGTCCTAAACTTAGAGTTCCTAGATACAATTTGTAGAAGGACAGTGCCTAAAGTCTATAACAACACAGAAAATAAATAGAATAAAATATTTGGTCCTCCTCGAAAGCCATTGTGATTTTCATTGTGTTCATTTTTGCTAAAAAACAAACATGGAGATCCAAAACTTAATATTTAAATTCTGACTAACTCTGAATTAGCTATTTACAAAAAATACCTTGTACAGAAGGAAATGTTTTACAAAAGAGAAAAAGATGCTAAAAAACTTTCAACGTTACTAATTAGAATGAATATTTCATAACAGAGAATAGGTAATAGCCAGTGGGGAAAAAAATGTAAGTGGTCATCTAGTTTTGAAACAATTAAAATCAGAACTTTTCAGTAGTTGATAATTTACCCATTAAAAAGTAGACATTTGGGGGTATGTTTTATGTAAGAATTGTGTAATAATAAGTGGTACTTAATATTTTTGATGTATTAAGATTAGAATGCTCTACTATTAATGTGCTTGGTTTTCTTAACCAAGCCTCTGTTCAAAAATTTATATAATGATTTTGCATTTATTTTGGTCTTAAATGACAGCCTTTTGAGACTTGATCCATGAGTCAACATTTGACATACTTGACTTCTCTTTTCTTTGAAATACTTGTCTTCCATGACACATTTGCCTAATTTTCCCCCTCATTTTCTAGTCCGTTCCTTTTTTTTCCCTTTTCATATCTCTTTTTTTTGCTGGTTCTTTCTCATTCACCCCACTTCTCAATGTTGGAGTGTCCCTGGGCTTAAGTCTTTGGTCCTGTTTTCTTCCCTATCTCCAACACACTTCCTAGGTGATCTCATTTAGTTTTTTGTTTGTTTTAATTAATTCATTTTTGGCTACATTGGGTCTTCATTGCTGCGTGCGGGCTTTCTCTAGTTACGGCAGGTGGGGGCTACTCTTTGTTGCGGTGCGTGGGCTTCTCATTGCGGTGGCTTCTCTTGTAGTGGAGCACAGGCTCTAGGTGCGTGGGCTTCAGTAGCTGTGGCTCTTGGGTTCTAGAGCGCAGGCTCAGTAGTTGTGGCACACGGGCTTTATTGCTCTGCGGCATGTCCAGGGCTTGAACCTGTGCCCCCTGCATCGGGAGGCGGATTCTTAACCACTGCGCCACCAGGGAAGTCCCAGTTCTATGGATTTAAATACTTCTATAGCCTAACAACTCCCAAATTTATATCTCTAAACTGGATTTCTCCCTTAAATTCCAGGTATATACTTATGACATACTTGAGAACTCTATTTAAATGTGAAAAAGGTATCAAAAAATTGAATATGCCCCAGACTAAGTTCCTTCTTTGCCTCCCATATTTGTTCCTCCTATATTTTTTATCATCTCAGTCAGTGGTACCTCCATTCTTCCGGTTCATATCCTCTTTTTCTCATGCCCACATCTAGTCCATCATCAAATCTTGTTGGGTTTAATTTGATTACTTTTCACTACTCCCCTCTACTCTGTTCAGATTACCATTACTTCTCTCCTAGATTATAATAACATCCTCCTAACTGAACTCTCTGCATCTGCTCTTTAGCCTATTCTCAACACACAGCAGTGTGTCAACAGAGTGACTGTGTTAAAGCCTAAGTCAGTTAATGTATTCATGGCTCTCATCTCACTCTAGGGGCTTCGTTTCACAGTCAGATTAATAGCTTTCTCCCTTGCTCAGTCTGCTATAGCTAGACCCATGCTGATTGCTGATTCATGGATCATGCTAAGCGTGCTCCCTCGTTAGGGTCTGTGCATTTGCTGTTCCCTCTCTCTGGATTGGTCTTCACTCAGATATTTGTAGAGTTAGCCTTTTCACTTTCCTGAGGTCTTTTTAAAAAAATTCATCTTCTCGGGGGCTTCCCTGGTGGCGCAGTGGTGGAGAGTCCGCCTGCCGATGCCGGGGACATGGGTTCGTGCCCCGGTCTGGGAAGATCCCACATGCCGTGGAGCGGCGGGGCCCGTGAGCCATGGCCGCTGGGCCTGCGCGTCCGGAGCCTGTGTTCTGCAACGGGAGAGGCCACAACAGTGAGAGGCCCGCGTACCGGAAAAAAAAAAAAAAAAAAAAAATTCATCTTGTCAATAATGCTTTCACTGACCACCTCTCTAAAAGTTCAGTCCTCCACTTTCTGCTTTAATTTTTGAAAACTTTATTGAGCTATAATTTCCATACAATAAACTGTATCCATTTGAAGTGTCCAATTTGATTAATTTTGGCTGGTATATACACTTGTGAAACCACCATGGCAGTCAAGTGACAGAATGTGTTCATCATCCCTTAAAAGTCTCCTTCTTCCCCTGTACAATCCATCTCTCTCCAGCACAGTTCCTAGACAACCACTGATCTACCTTTTATCATCATAGATTAGTTTTTTCTGCTTTGTTTTTTCTTCTTGGCACTTATTACTATCTACCATGCTGTATATTTTATTGTAATTATTAATCTTGTCTGTGCTCCACATTAGCATGTAATGGGGTGAGGATTATTGCTGTTTTGTTCACAGCTGTATTCTCAAAGTCTAGGATGCTGCTTGGCACATGATATTCAGGAAATAGTTGTTGAATGAATAAATGAATCATATAATTCAGTATTTTACTAAGCATCTACCATGTATCATGCACTGTGTAGGTGTTGAGGATGTATCAGTGAACAATATGGCCAAGTCTCTTATCCTAAGGAGCTGACAGTAAACAAAAAACAGTAGTAATTAGTGTAAGAAAGTGTATCAGAGACTGAAGAGCCTTATCAAAGCTCAGAAGACGAAATGGCTCTCTTTACCCAGTAAGCTGAGGAAGGCAGCTCTAAGAAGGTACATTTGCATTTGGTTTCTCTGATTTCAACTCTGATTCAGAGTTAAATGTCATGAACTAAGAAAAACAAAAAAGTTGGTACAGGTAGTATGACTTCTCTAGAGTTTATGAACATAACCCTTGTGTTTAGCACATAGGTGTGACCTTTGGCACTGGATTAGTACAGGTTGTCCTTCCCTTTCTCCCTTCCTCCCTTCCTTTCCTTCCTTCCTTCCTTCCTTCCTTCCTTTCTTCCCTTCTTTCCTCCCTTCCTCCTCCCTCTCTCCCTCTCTCTTTCTTTCTCTCCTTCTCTCTCTTTCTTCCTCCATCCCTCCCTCCTTCCCTCCCTCTCCCCCCTCTCCTTCCCTCCCTCTCCCTCCCTCCCTTCCTCTCTTCCTCTCTCTTTCTTTCTCCTCCCTCCCTCCCTCCCTTCCTTCTTTCCTTCCTCCTCTTCCTACTTGTTGGTTTTCCAGTTTCTTAAACCACAGGTGGTAACAGGCACCAAGAAGTAAATTGGCAGAAAAATCATTGTAAGCAAAAGCAAGACTCATTTACTACAGTGGTTCTCAGCATCACTGGGCATCAGACTCACTGGAGATTTAAAAAATTATTTAAAAGCCTTTAAAAAAGGGCTTTTGCTTTCGTTTGAGAGAGGGAAGTCTTCTCTAAGGAGGCAAGCTGATCTGAGAGCACAAAATACATGCAGAGGGAACAGCAAAGGCAAGAAGTTGGCCTTGGTAGGAAATCTGAATTTTTATTCTAAGTATAATAGGAAACCATTGGAGGGCTTCGTACAAGGGACTGATGCAATGTGATTTATGTCCTCATAGGATCCCTGATTCATGTGTGAAGGATGAATAATATAATCAAGAGTGAAGCCATGATACTGAGAACTCATTAAAAAAAATCACTATGGTTGGAACTGTTTTTTTGCACGTTAAAAGCTATTCTCTTTTGCTTACAAATCTCTGTGTGGTAGTAGTTAGGTAAAACGGGATCTCAAGGTAAAAACAGAAAAACCCCAAAACTTAATCCTTCATTCTGTTAGCAAGGTTAGGTATACAGAATGAACAGAGCCAAAATTAATACTCCACTTCAAAATGGGGTTACGTGGACTTCTGACAATCTTCATTCCACATTTTTACCTCTTTTCCACAATTATGACAATCTCCTTCCTTTTTAAATTTTATTGTAACATGTCTCAAAATTTGGCAAGCCCAGGGCCTTCCCTGGTGACGCAGTGGTTAAGAATCTGCCTGCCAATGCAGGGGACACGTGTTCAATCCCTGGTCTGGGAAGATCCCACATGCCACGGAGCAACTAAGCCCGTGCGCCACAACTACTGAGCCTGCACTCTGGAGCTCGTGTGCCACAACTACTAAAGCCCGCACACCTAGAGCCTGTGCTCCGCAGCAAGAGAAACCACTGCAATGAGAGAAACCCATGCACCGCAAGGAAGAGTAGCCCCCGCTCGCCGCAACTAGAGAAAGCCCACACACAGCAATGCAGCCAAAAATAAATAAATACAATAAATTAAAAAAAAAAAGGCACGCCCAGAGATAATACAAACCATTATTGTGCCAAAAGGGAAAAAAGTGAAGCCAAGAGAACGCTTAGAGGGCACTATGGTACTGGTCCAGGTAATATAATATTAGCCAGGAAGATGGAGATAATTTTAACAGTCAATGTGGAGAGAAGTGAGCAGATAGAAGAAACATTTTAATTTATTGTAGATGAGTTGCTTTGGGATGGGTTGGAAGGGATGTAGAAAGTGAAAGAAAGTGAGGAAGTGGGGATAACTTTTTTGCATGAATATGTTAGTGTAAATTGGTAACTCTAGTCTTTGTTTAACAGTCTTATTGGTAAATTGGTCATCTAATACACAAATTAAGTTTTTCGCCAGCCCTTCCCACTGGGGAAAAAAGTAAATCAAAAGAAATTAACATTTGGCAGTTAAGAAAATGCTTTTGTGCTGAAGTAATTTTATTAAAAAAACCCCAGTTTATGAAAGATGCCTTTGAGATTATTGAGCTTAAATTTTACCTAACAGGCTTTAAAAAAAGTCATTGTTTCTTATGATGTACCCTTTTCTGTATGTATATTATGCTTCAATATAAAGATTTAAAGAGGTAGAGATATGAGTGTTTGTCTTTGCAAACTCGTTGCACCTGTGAGAACAGGGCTTTAGCACAGCTGAAGTCCTTGGCTTCTGACTAATATCCTGCCAATAGGCAGCCCCTGGTGTTGGACTTCTTTCAGATTGTTACCATTCAGGCTCTTTGGTTCTATTCTTGTGGACAGTTGGGGTGCTTGAGAGGAAGCCAGGAAACCAAGCCTTAAGAGGATTTGGAAACAATTTTTGTGCTAAACTCAGGGTGACAGTGTATCCTGCCCAGAAATGTTGAAACTGCTTGTGTTTGTGTAGTATTTGTGTACTGGCTGGTGGGCTGTGGGCTTCATTCCATGTATGCTGCTGCTCTACTGCCAAGATGAAGGCCTCTGACCCAAGCCCATTCTTAGCACTTTTTTTTATTATGTAAACTATACATACATAAAATTTACCATTTAACCATTTTTAAGTGTATAGTTCAGTGGTATTAAGTATATTCACAGCGTTGTGTAACCATCACCACTCTCTATGTCTAGAACTTTTTTATTATCCCAAACAGGAACTCTGCACCCATTAAACAATAACTCCCCATTGTCACCTCTCTCTGACCCCTGGTAATCTCTGTCTACCTTCTGTGTCTTTGAATTTGCCTGTTCTACTAAGATACCTCATGTAAGTGGAATCACACAATAATTGCCCTTTTGTGTCTGGCTTATTTTGCTTTGCATAATGTCTTAAGATTCATCCATTTTGTAGCATTGTCTCAGAATTTCAATGCTTTTTTTTTTTTTTTTTTTTTTTTTTTTTGTGGTACGCGGGCCTCTCACTGCTGTGGCCTCTCCTGTTGTGGAGCACAGGCTCCGGATGCGCAGGCTCAGCAGCCATGGCTCACGGGCCCAGCCGCTCTGCGGCACGTGGGATCCTCCCGGACTGGGGCACGAACCCGTGCCCCCCGGCACTGGCAGGCGGACCCCCAACCACTGCGACACCGGGGAAGTCCTCAGTGCTTTTTAAGGCTGAATAATATTTCACTGTGTGTATATTCCACACTTTATCCATTCATCTGTTGATGGACATTTGAGTTGTTTCCATCTTTTGTTTTTTGTGAATAATGTTACTGTGGACGTGGTGTACAAATATCAGTTTGAGTCCCTGCATAGAGTGTATACCCAGGAGTAGAATTGTGAGAGCATATGGTAATTTTATGTTTAAGTTTTTGAGGAACTGCAAAACAGTTTTCCACAGTGGCTGCAACCACTTTATATCCTTTTCAGCAATGTGTGAGGGTTCTAATTTCTGCACATCCTCATCAGCATCTGTTATTTCCTTCCTTCCTTTTTTTTTTTAAATTGCCATCCTAATGGATATGAACATTCCCTAATTATTAGTGATGTTGAGCATCTTTTCATGTGATTATTAGTAATTTGTGTATCGTCTTTGGAAAAATGTCTACTCAAGTCGTTTGCCCGCTTTTTAATCTGGTTGTTTGTTGTTGTTGAGTTATAGGAGTTCTTTATATATTCTGGATATCAATCACTTATCAGATATATGATTTACAAATATTCTCTTGCATTCTACGGGTTGTCTTTTCACTCTCTAGATAATATCCTTGGATGCACAAAAAATTTTAATTTTGATGTAGTCCAGTATATCTATTTATTCTTTAGTTTCCTGTGCTTTTAGTGTCATGACCAAGAAATAATTACCAAATCCAGTGTCATGAAACTTTTCCCCTGTTTTCTTCTAAGAGTTTTATAGTTTTAGCTCTTATGTTTAGGTCTTTGATCCATTTTGATTTAATTTTTATATATGGTGTAAGGCCTTTCTTAACACTTCTGAATGGATTTTTTTTTTTTTTTTTTTTTTTTTTTTGCGGTACGCGGGCCTCTCGCTGCTGTGGCCTCTCCCATTGCGGAGCACAGGCTCCGGACGCGCAGGCCCAGAGGACATGGCTCACGGGTCCAGCCGCTCCGTGGCATGTGGGATCCTCCCAGACTGGGGCACGAACCCGCGTCCCCTGCATCGGCAGGCGGACTCTCAAGCACTGCGCCACCAGGGAAGCCCCCTGAATGGATTTTTTAAAAATGATTTCTCAGTTGAGGGAACAGAATGTGGGACATTTGAATTTAGAAGCTAAGTTTCAGTTTTATCATGTTTCTGAACTTTCTAGATAGCTCTGTCTGTAATTAAAGAGAGCTCAGTATTATCACCCAAGTTACAGGTGGCACTTAATAATGAGTGGTAGTCACTAGGAATGAGCTCAGATTAACTGCCAAATAAGTTCAACGTCCTTTTCATTGTCAGGGTTATTAACTTAAGTAGATTAGAGGAAGTCAATAATAGTGGAAGTATATCTGAATTTTAATAAGTCATTTAATAGTCTGTGGTTATAGTAGAGAAACAAGAACTGAATTATGATGATAAAGCTCATGAGTGCATAGCTAATTGAGTGGTGACATCCAAACAACATTGATCACAAAGTGAGTTTGGGACTTCCCTGGTGGTGCAGTGGTTAAGAATCCACCTGCCAATGCAGGGGACATGGGTTTGAGCCCTGGTCCAGGAAGATCCCACAGGCTGCGGAGCAACTAAGCCCGTGCACCAGAACTACTGAGCCTGCGCTCTAGAGCCCGCGAGCCACAAGTACTGAGCCCGCATGCCACAACTACTGAAGCCTGCGTGCCTAGAGCCCATGCTCCATAACAAGAGAAGCCACCGCAATGAGCAGCCCACACACTGCAACGAAGAGTAGCCCCTGCTCCCGCAACTAGAGAAAGCCCGTGCGCAGCAACAAAGACCCAACACAGCCAAAAATAAATAAAAATAAAAAAATTAAACAAAAAAACAAAGTGAGTTTGACCAGTTATCCTATGATAGATAACTCCCCCTCACACATTCCCTTAGTCTAGAAAAAACAGCTTAGCCCTCTAGGAATAGAATTTAAGGTTTCCATGCTCTATCACCTATTTATATTGTACAGTCCTACCAAGAGGGACTGTATTTTCCATACATGCATATCCTTTTCTGTTGCTACTTGGAATGTTCTTTATCCATCCCCATTTTCACTTGGTTAAATTCTCTCTCTTCTTTAGAGTTCATATTACTGATTATCTCTGCCATGAATTCCTCCCTAGTTATCTCAGCTGGATCAGATAATCTGAATTCTCAGGATATTTGAACCTTTCTTTGGCATTTCATACAACTTAGATTTAAAATGAAAAACAAAGCACCTACATTAGTGTCTAACTTAAGCAAAAAAAAAGGAGATTAGCAGGTTATGTACTTAGGAAGCCCAAAAGTGGTTCTTGGCTTCAGATACCTCTTGGCTCTCTCTGACTCTGTTCATGTCATTCTGTAAACAAACTTACTCCCTGTGGAGGTAAAATGATGGCTGTCAAGCCCAGACTTACCTTTTCAGCTTTGCAATACCAGTGGAAAGAGGTACTTCTCTCTTCCCAACGTATATATATTGACTAAAGGCTGAAATTCTTATTTACCCTGCTTAGGTCACATAGCTACCCATGGAGGAGTCACTGTTTACAGGAATTAGGGTAATTGAAACTTGCAGTATTTGCCCAGCTCTTTAACCAGGGGTAAGGTAAGGTACAGATTGACAGCTGATACTACAGGGAATAGGTGAGGAGTAGTTTCCCAAAGGAATTAGGTATATTGGACAAACAAAACCAGTGTATGTCCACTACAGTGCCTTGTTAGTTTATGCCTTCAAGAAGCCGATATATATATATATATGTGTGTGTGTGTGTGTGTGTGTATATATATATGTATGTATTTTTTTGGCTGCACTGTGCAGCATGTTAGTTCCCTGACCAGGGATCAAACGCATGCGTGGGAGTCCTAACCACTGGACCACCAGGGGATTCCCAAGAAGCCTACAATTTATCATTAATATATGTATCCCTTATAGCCTCAAAATATTAAAGTAGGTGTTTGATAAATTTTTGGATGAATTGATAAGGGAGAGAATCCATGTGTTAGTTATCTGCTACTGCATAACAAATTACCCCGGATATTAGGGGCTTAAAAAACAACAAACATTTATTATCTCACATAGGAATTGCGATAGGAATTTGGGAGCAGCTTAGGTAAGTGATTCTAGCTTAGGGTCCCCCATGAGTTGCACTAGGTGTCGGCCAAGGTGTAGCCATCCCACGGCTTGACTGGGACTGGAGGATCTGCCTCCAGGCTCACTCATGGCTGTCGGAAGAGGCCTGAATTCCTTTCTTGTTGTTGGCCACTAAGTAACATAGCAACTGGTTTTTTCCACAGTGGATGATCCAAGAGAGAAAAAGTAAGCAGGAAGCCACAGTGCCTTGTATGACCTAGTCTCTGACTTAAACACCATTACTTACGCTTTAAAAAAAAAAAAAAAAGTAAATATATGTCACAGTTTATTTTCGCTGGGAAATAATGAGGGATAGAGCAGTATATCAAGTATGAAATTAATGGAAGTTAGCTCTTGTTGTCTTGTTATTGTATGTTTTAGTTTTCATCTGTTTAGCAAATACCTGCTAAGTGTTAAATATCAGAATAACTATAGCTATTATTTATTATATCCTCACCGTGTTCCAGGTACTGTTGAAACATATTTTATGCATTGACTCAGTTCTCTTACCAACTCTCTGAAATAGGTATGATTTTTTTTTCTGGCTTTAGGTTAACTTTATTTTTGAATAATTTTAGATTTATACAGATGTTGCAAAGATACTACGAGTTCCCTTATACTCATCCAGTTTTCCCTGTTAACATTTTACATTATCATGGTATATGTGTAAAAATAAGAAACTAACACTGATATATTGTTACTAACTAAACTACAGATTTTATTTGTACTTCACTAGTTTTTCCGTTTATTTTTCCTCTCTATTCTAGGATCCAATCCAGAGTACCACTGAATTGCTAAATAAACTAAATTGCATTTCTCCCCAGTTTCCTCTAATCTGTGACAGTCTCTCATCTTTCCTTCTTTTTCATGACCATAACAGTCTTGAAGAGTACTGACTAGATATCCTGTATAATTTCCCTCAATCTGGGCTTGTTTGTTGTTTTTCTCATGGTTAGACTGGGGTTGTGGGTTTTGGAAAAGAATTCAACAGAGGTGAAGTGCCTTTCTTGTCACACCATATTAGGGGATAAATGCAGTACACATGGCATCACTGTTGATGTTAATCTTTATCACATGTTAAGGTAGTAGCATTTACCAGGTTTTTCCATTGTAAAGTTAATATTTTTCCCTTTCCCTACTCTATTCTTTGCAAGTCACTTTTTTTTTTCTTATTGTTAGAAGTGAGTCACACTCCAGGGGAGGGGAATTAGGCTCTACCTTTTGAGGGAGGTGTCAAAGAATTTGTGAACATATTTCAAACCACCACAGTTCACTCTCTAGCCAAAACTATTGACACTCCTCTCACCTGTAAAATACACTCACCCTCTCCCAATATCCTGAAAAAGTCTCTCCTTTATAGCATCAGCTTATAGTCCAGGATGTTGTCATCTAAATCAAGTCTAGGTTTGGATGAGGCTTCTTAGACGTAGTTCCTTAATTTTAGCCCTTTGGGTCCATTGCCTCTCTGTCTGAAGACCTGTGAAACTAAGGAGGCAAATTATCTGCTCTGCAAACACCCAAAATGCAATGGTTGAGTAAGAAGAAGGTAACCACTATAGGTACTCTTGTTCAAGGAGAGGGAAGATGTTGGCACAAAGGTGTCATTACTTCATACCACTTCTAAAATTCGTAGGGCATAGGCTGGTAATTCCTTGATTAGAATTTAAAGTCTGGGAGTAACTCTCCATGGCTCTTAGCGCCATCTCTTGGGCTTTTACTTCTACACTCTGCATTCTCTTTCCTTTTCTATGAAAGGTAGCCTGCATTTGCAGCTGTGTAGTTTCTTCTACCTATTTCCTGCTTGTAGATGTTTGGACACCTAAAGGACTCTTCATTTTGTACTCTTTCTGCTCCTTTCAGTCCAAATGGGTGATTTTTCTGCCTGTATAATTCTCTTAACAACTTTATGGCACTCCTGTAAATCTTATTTGAGCTCACTCCATTAGGTAAAAGCCACACCTAAAACTCTCTATGTGAGATAAGCCATTTTCTGTTTTAGGATTCTGCTAAGGGACAATGGCTTTTAGCATGTTAGAAACTCTAGTGTTTAATTAAAAGACTCTGTGAGTCATACTTTTTAAATCTTTAGAAGATCTTTTGTCTAACTGAATAGTACTCAGAGTCACCATCTTAGAGCTTTCTGAGGCTGTAACAAAGAATTTTATAGCTATACTCTCAGCCTTGTCTTTTGGACCATGTATTCTTGGCAATGCCTTGGATTTGAACTTTTCTTGGAAGCCATTTCTTACTTTAATATTGTTTGCATCTGGAAAGACTGAGAATCTTCAAAACCAACAAGTTCTGGCTCCTTTTGTTAAACCATTCTTGAGATGTTTATTAGGAATTTGGAAATTTGGGTCTGGGTTTCAGTGGTGTAGACTTGGCAAAAAGAAAGGTCTAGGAGTCATGAGCATTTATTCAGTGGCCATGGAATTTAAGAAGTTATTGAGGAGCAGAATGAAGGCCAAGAGCAGAACTTTGAGAATTGTGGACCTTTAGTGGGCAAGTGAATAAAGAGTGTGAGGGAGGCAGGCTGGGAGGGAGTCAGCGATGGATTGGAGAAATGGAGAGTACGAGATTGGAGAAGTATTGACGATAGCACTGCCTCACTTACTTTACATGCTGAATTCAGTGGAAAGTTTCCATTTTCCTCTTCATATAAACTCTTTGAGTCAAGGAGATCAGTACCTTTATATCATAAAGTTTATGACATTAGCCTTTCTATTAAGCTGAAGGATGAAAACACCACCATGGAAGCAAAGTTGAAGAACATATCTATATAGCTTGCCCTCTGTGGCCATAAAGTGTGAGTGTAGAAATAACTCCTGTAGAAAAGAGTGCTAGGGACTTCCCTGGTGGTCCAGTTGTTAAGAATCTGCCTTCCAACGCAGGGCATGCAGGTTTAATACCTGGTCGGGGAACTAAGATTCCACATGCTGTGGGGCAACTAAGCCCGCACGCTGCAACTACAGAGCCTGTGTGCTCTGGAGCACGCATGCCACAACTAGAGAAGCCCATGCTCTGCAACTAGAGAGAAGCCTGCAATAAAGAGCTCGCGTGCCACACCGAAGACCCAGCGCAGCAAAAAAAGAAAAAAAGAACAGAAAAGACTGCTATATGCTTAAAGGCATTCATACTTTAAAAAACTATAGGTTGGGGCTTCCCTGGTGGCACAGTGGTTGAGAGTCTGCCTGCCGATGCAGGGGACACGGGTTCGTACCCCGGACCGGGAGGATCCCACATGCTGCGGAGCGGCTAGGCCGGTGAGCCATGGCCGCTGAGCCTGCGTGGCTGCTGAGCCTGCGTGGCCGGAGCCCGTGCTCCGCAACGGGAGAGGCCACAACAGTGAGAGGCCCGCATACAGCAAAAAAACAAAAAAAAACCAAAAAAACCCACAAAACAACCCTATAGGTTGTCTTTTTTGTTGTTGAGTTTTAAGAGTTCTTTATATATTCTTTTTTTAAAAAATTTGTTTGATTAATTTATTTTTGGCTGCGTTGGGTCTTCGTTACTGCGCACAGGCTTTCTCTAGTTGCGGTGAGCAAGGGCTACTCTTTGTTGCGGTGCGCAGGCTTCTTATTGCGGTGGCTTCTCTTGTCACAGAGCCTGGGCTCTAGGTGCATGGGCTTCAGTAGTTGCAGCACGCAGCCTTAGTAGTTGTGGCTTGCAGGCTCTAGAGCACAGGCTCAGTAGTTGTGGCACACGGGCTTAGTTTCTCTGTGGCATGTGGTATCTTCCCAGACCAGGGCTGAAACCCGTGTCCCCTGCATTGGCAGGCAGATTCTTAACCACTGTGCCACCAGGGAAGTCCCTATAAATTCTTGATATTAAACTCTTATCAAATATATGATTCAAATATTTTCTCCTATTCTATATGATGTCTTTTCATGTACTTGGTAATGCCCTTTGATGCACAGAAGTTTTAAATTTTTATGAAGTCCAGTTTATCTGTTTTTTCTTTTGTTGTTCATGCTTTTAATGTGTAGTCTAAGAATCCATTGCCAAATCTGAGTCATAAAGATTTACCCCTATTTAGGTTAAGAGAAATAGGTCAGTGTAAGTATTTAGGTCATTGATCCATCTTGAGTTAATTTTTATATATGGAGTGAGGTAGGGGTTGAATGAATTTTTGTTTTTGACGTTATATTTTCTTTAGACATTATATTTTAGAGTGAAAGAACCCCATCCTATAATGTAGTTTTTAATTCTTCTATGAGACTCTAAGCAAGTTGCTAACTCATAATTTTTGAAATTTTTTTTGCTTTTTTTTTAACCTTTTGAATATTGATAACAAAGGAGGATAGCTGTAGAAACTGTAAGTTAGATATTCTAAGATCAGTCTTCTAATGTTATTTATACCAAGTGCTTCCTTTTCCTTTACATGAAGTGGGGACCAGTGTAAGCTGAGTTACTTGGTGAACAAATTATGAGGGTAAAGTATTTTTAGCAGTCTGTTTAAATATTTTTTTAGAATGTGTTTTAATTCTAGTTTCACATTTTTATTTGCTTTTAACAATTGAGTATGTGAGTACTTCTGAATAACATGATTCTTGTAAATTCATACTTTACACTCTTGCTGCTCTAGTGGAAATGATAATAGTAATAAAAAAATAGAAACTCAAAAGGCTTAGCCACATTAATAAATGATAAACTTGTCTGTGAACCTGAAATGGAATCAAAGAGCAAAGTGATGAATGAGTTTAAAACTGTGGGTCTTCAGTCTCCACAGTAAGTGTTGGTAGCTGAGTTTGATTCCTGTGCAGTCAAAGGAAGGAAATGCATTTCACATATACCATTTATAAAAAGTTTAAAAAAATATCCAGATCACTTAAAAGATATGCATGGGGTGGTAAATAGTAGGTACCTCTGAGGAGTGAAGAGAGGAAAATGAGATAAGGGAAAAAAACAGTGGCACAGCGTAAACTTTTATTACTTAAAAGATATCCAAAAACAAAAAGAAAATTTGAGTGTGTGTGTGTTGTGGGGAAGAAGGGGTACTCATAAGAATTTAGCCTAAGGAAGCAACCTGAGATTCTACAAATATTTATTTATGTGAATATTATGGTATTTATGTGATGGAAAATTAGAAACAACTGAATGTCTAATAATAGGTGAATGAATGGGGACCAGTGAGGGAGAATAAGTGAATAACCATACAAATGTTTAGATCCACTCCATGAAATACTCTACAATCACTATTTTTAAAAAAATCAATGTTTTTACAGATTATTTAATGATATTAGAAAATGAGATAATGTTCAGTGTGGGGAGAAAAAAGCAAAATACAGAACTGTATATATAGTATATGTTGTAAAATCCAAATTAAAAAAAATTTTTTTATTCTTGTAAAATACATATAACATAAAATCCACATTTTAAAAAATTTATTTATTTTATTAAAAAAATTTTTTTTTGGCTACGTTGGGTCTTCATTGCTGCGAGTGGGCTTTCTCTAGTTGTGGCGGGTGGGGGCTACTCTTCATTGTGGTGCACGGGCTTCTCATTGCGGTGGCTTCTCTTGTTGCGGAGCACGGGCTCTAGGTGTGAGGGCTTCAGTAGTTGCAGCATGTGGGCTCAGTAGTTGTGGCACACAGGCTTAGTTGCTCCGTGGCATGTGGGATCTTCCCAGACCAGGGCTTAAACCCGTGTCCCCTGCATTGGCAGGTGGATTCTTAACCACGGTGCCACCAGGGAAGTCCATAAAATCCACTTTTAATGACATCTAGTACCTTCACAGTGTGCAACCATCATAATCCAAATTTTAGAAATATATATTTACTTGCATAGGAAAAAATACCCCCCCACCAAAATATACAAGAAGTGTTCTCAGAGATTATTTTTATGTGTTGGAGATATCTGTATTTCTTATTCTTCATCGATTTTAGTATTTTCCACATTTTCACGTGCTTTGTTTGTTTGTTTTCCTATTCCTAAAGAGTCATTCTAAGCTTGAAAGTAGTAATGTTTATTTCTTTTGTTTTTACTCATTAAAATGAAATGTTTATTTTCTCTTTGTTTACTTTGAAATGTCATACAAACGGCTGAAGGGCTTGAATGATTCATTTTTGGCATATGTCCAAGAAAATGCTATACTGCATCAGGTTAATAATAAGGAAAAAGGTTAATTAAGAAATTGAATGAGGTTTAAAATTAAACTCTTTGATAATGTTTTAGGTTCTTTCTCATTATTGGACACCATTCTAGAATGTTAAGATCATTATTTCATTTAGGATTTAAAACTTATTAATAAATATTTGTGTTAATATTTTCTGGTCAAAAATGCTCTCCATATATATTTTAAACCATAATTAGCAGTATTTGGGTAATGAAGTTGTAGAAGAAATCTTTGCACTGTGTTTGGATTTAAATCTGCTAGAGACAATATTTTATTTTACTTGCAATCTGCACAAGAAAAAGCTAGACCTAGGTAGGATCTTTTTCAACTAAAGGAAATATGTACAAGATTTTTAGTGTTAATTATAAGCCTAGTGAATTTCTTTATAGTATATGTGATTGTGCTCTATAGATAAGTAAATTATACCTGTATCTTTTCTGTTGATGGTTACATTCCAGGGAGGTTAAATAGGAATTTTGTATTGAACCTATCAGGAAGAACTTTAAAGTTATCTATGAATATCTCAGAGAATTGTGCTTTTTCAGGACCTGTATAAATTCAAATTTAAACAAGACCTTTCCCTACCTGTCTAGTCTCTTAAGAGTGTTCTTTGTTTATAGGCTCCTGTAAGTATGTAATGTGATGTTACCTTATCTAACTAATGTGAGTTACCTTATCAGCATGGTATTTTGAAAATTCAGAATATTTACCATAATATTATTTTCTACCCAAACTTATCTAATACCATTCTGACCTGAAATTTCTTTTCCTCTCAACCAAGTGTAGACTGAAAAAAAACACACAGCATGAGAGCTGTGAGTTCAGTTTTATTTGGGAACTTACTGAGGACTGTAGCCTGGGAGACAGCCTCTCAGATAGCTCTGAGGAACTGCTCTGAAGAGGTAGCAGGGGAGGTCAGTAGATATATGATTTTGGTGAAGGGAGTGCCAGCAATCAAGCACACATCTCGTTAGAAGTTTGCTGCTAGTTACAAGGAACAGGTGTCTCTGTTAATGATTTTAGTGCTCTTCTAGGTATACGATGCAAAAAGTTGGATTCATAAAATTTTCTCCTGAAAATATCTATCTGAAGACCTGTTCTGCCAGTTTTTCCCACAGCACAGAGTGCCTCATTCCTCATCTCCACCTTGAGCTCCTTTCAGGGTGTGTAAAAGGTTGGCGTCTGCAGTGGCTAGTGACTTAATTCTTGAAAAACCAGATGGCAAGTGACATTTTTTAGTTGATGGTAGAAGAGGGTGCTAGGCCAATAATAATAAAAAAAAAGATATCATTTGCTTTCTGACAGGTAAGCAAAAGCCCAGTGGCGATGTACTGTTCTTATCCCTACGTTGCACATAGGAAAACTTGGGCATGGAGAGGTGATGTAACTTGCCCAGGATCACAGAACTAACTAGTAGAAGATAGAACTAGAATTCAGACACAGGCCTGTTTGAGTTCAATCAGACCTTATGTTATAACTCAGCAACCCATCTAATTACCTATTGCTGTGTGATTGGTGCTCTCCCTCACTGTTAGCCACTTAGGGCTAGTCTCTCTTGGGGGTATACCTCACCCTTTGATGCCAAGGCCCCTCTGTTTCCTAAGGAGGTGATGTTGTCATGAAAGGTATAGGGGAAAGATGGTAGATTCTGGGTCCTACCATTCCTGGACTTAAATTCCACCTCTGATACTTACTGGCCAAGTCACTTAACCATTATGGTCCTCAGCTTTCTCATCCATAAAATGGGCACAGTAACATATTCTTTTAAATGTTATTTTGAAGGTTAAAGATAATGTATATTATATGTATGAATATATAAGGTATATAATATGTATATATTTCGTGATGCCTGTCACACTTAAAAAATAACTAAATGGGGCTTCCCTGGTGGCACAGTCGTTAAGAATCCGCCTGCCAATGCAGGAGACACAGGTTCGAGCCCTGGTCCGGGAAGATCCCACATGCCGTGGAGCTTAGGCCCGTGCGCCACAACTACTGAGCCTGTGTTCTAGAACCCGCGAGCCACAACTACTGAGCCCGTGTGCCGCAACTACTGAAGCCCGTGCGCCTAGAACCTGTTCTCCGCAACAAGAGAAGCCACCGCAATGAGAAGCCCGCATACCGCAACGAAGAGTAGCCCTCACTCGCCACAGCTAGAGAAAGCCCACGTGCAGCAATGAAGATCCAACACAGCCGAAAATAAATAAATTAAATAAATTAAAAAAAAAAACTAAATGGTTAAAGAAAAAGATTCATTCTTTCTACAACTTATCTACTATCATTGTCACCTATAATTCCTTTAATTTTAGTCAAAATTCTTTTTTGAGGATTCTAATGATCTCTTTTGCTACTTATTTTGGTACCACCTGGTTTTGTGTATACGCTAATCCTTTTTTATTTCTTTAATGATAAACCACTATCTTAGTACTATTATGATATCATGTGCCATTAATTTGTAGTTTTCTCAAAAGTCACTAGCCTAAAACCTTAAATCCCCATCATGGATAGAGTGTAGTCTGGTGGTTTCATTCTTTTTTTTTTTTTTTGCAGTACGCGGGCCTCTCACTGCTGTGGCCTCTTCCGTTGCGGAGCACAGGCTCCGGTCATGCAGGCTCAGCGACCATGGCTCACGGGCCCAGCAGCTCCACGGCATGTGGGATCTTCCCGGACCAGGGCATGAACCCATGTCCCCTGCATCGGCAGGCGGACTCTCAACCACTGCGCCACCAGGGAAGCCCTGGTGGTTTCATTCTTAATATGTCTAATTATATCATGGATAAATTCTGAATTATGTGGGCTATAGGAGCAGCATCCTACATTTCCAGCTCATATTTCTCTTCTGGCTGGTACAAAATGAAGAGCTATAAGGTTTTATAAAGCCATGGTTCTAATATTTGTTCTAGTAATTTGATCTAGTGAATTGACTATGTTATTGCTAATTCTTTAGAAGAGCATAGTAAGAATTCTACTAAGAATGGTTGTTTTATTCTTAGTAACATACCCTGTATAGGATTGTTTTTACTTTTTTTTTTTTGTCGTGTGTCATGTCAGGTAAAAGTTACTGGCAGCATGGAAACACCTCCTATAGAATCATGTTGGAATATGGGCATTGCTGTGCATATTTTGGAGACATGTAAATTTTTAGCATAATTTTGTGACAGAAAAGAACAGTAATGTCTTCAAGTCCTGTGTCTTAATTTAAAAATGAGTAGTAGTAGCAACTAATTTGGGTCCCTAATTTTGATAGTTCATGTTAGCCTGTTTTGGACATGAAAGCAAACAGCAGTTTGGAAAATCTTCACTTTAGAATACTTTAGAGACCTAGTGACAATGCCAGCGTGTTCAGAAAGAATGGAGTAGGAACTAAGAGTCACCAGGGAGAGTTCTGCTGCCCAGATGACTCCAGTTATGGTTTTATATAAGAATCTTTGCAGAGACAATCTTTCCAGTATGATCACTCCTACATCGGTCTGCTCTAAGGTCTTATTTTTCCAGTGGAAAGCGAAGGGAAGTCGTTTTCAGAAAGAAAAGAGATGATAGCTTTCTCTGAAATTTACAGGGGCTTAATCTCCAATTTTGACACACTTTAATGTTTGGTAATAATTTAGCAGATATTTACTTTAAAAAATTATCTTTCAAAGCTTTATGTAAACTGTAAATGTGTATCTTTTATAATTCAAGAATCCAGTAGTTTTATTAGCCCCATTATTTTGATTGATTTTTTTTTTCAGTTGACCAATAAAGCTATTTAGTTTTCATCAAAATCTTCAATTGGATTATTGTTGAAGCAAATTCCAAAAATCATCTGTAAAAACCATATGTCTCTTTACATGTATAACCACAATACTATTATCACATCTGAAAAAAATTAACAATTGTATCTTAACATCATCAACGGTCTAATGTTAAAACTTCCCCAACTGTATAACTTTTTAAAAGTTTTTTGTTCTAGTCCACACACTGTCCATGATTCATACGATTCTTAAGTCTCATTTACTCTGTATAACCCCATCATGGTTTTCTCCCTTGCAGTTTTACTAGTTTATGAAATTAGGTCATTTGTCCTGTAGAGTTTCCCAAGTTCTGGATTTTGCTGATTGTATTACCATGAAGTTCTTAATTTAGCCTGTTTCTCTGACCCCTATATTTCCTATTAGACCTAGAGAAGGGTTTCTCAGTCTCCCACTACTGCTGTTTTGTGCTGGATAATTTTTTGTTGTGGGAAGTTGTCCTGTGCATTGCATGTTGTTTAGCCACCTTGTTGGTCTCTAGTCACTAGATCCCAATTATACCTCCCTTGCTTCCCCAGTGTGACAACCAAAATGGCTCTGCACATTAACAAATGCCCCAGGGGCAAAAATCGCCCCTTGTGGAGAACCACTATCTATGATATTGTTGGCAAAAATCCTTTATATGTGATGGTGGTGTTTTCTCCCTTTTCTGAGCACCACTTTTAATCTCCTTTGTCACATACATATTCTCTTAACATACTATATACTTAAAATATTTCCTGATACTATAGTAGCCTTAGTTTTGACCTTTAACATTTATTTGAGCATATTATATGCTGACATCCAAAATATATTATTTTGCCATTTATTTTGAGCTTTAGAAAGAACCAATATATTCTACAATTTGATAAAAATACACAGTTACAATATACAAGGTGACTATGTATCCTCTTAAATTATTTTCTTTTATGGTCAGATGATTCTCCTTATTTTAATCTTATTTTAATCTCCTTATCTTAAAGTACCAGTTATTTAAAAAGGGATAATACTTACTATCATTAGGTAGATTTCCAAATGATTAATAAAAGCATGTACACAGGCTAAGTATACCTTTGAGGTTTTGTGAAACATTTTCTCAATTCTTCAGCTCCTGGCCACATTGGTCAGTGCCTCACTACTCTTTTCACTTTTTTGGCAATTGACCTTGGTCTCTTGACCTCTTAATTGACTTCTTTTCATCTTTTATAGTATGAGAACTTGCTTGCTCCAGTATAAAAGCATCACATCCCCTTACTAATTTATCTGCCTTCTTTTTGCCTTTATTTTCCTCTCAGGAGCTCCACTTAGTCTGACATTATACCTGCCAGCCCCAGCTCAGATTAGGTTGCCTTCACTTTTAGGCTTCTTTCTTTACCCCCCTCTGTAAATCATCACAGTAGTTAGACATAATATCCCTGATTCTAGTGAACCAGGCCTCTATATGATATAAAACAAAATATAATTAAGTCCTAAATAAATGCTACTGTGTTTAATGAATACTTTTTCTTTTTCAATCAAGTTTACCTGGAAACTCAAATGCATTCAGTAGATACTGTTTCATATTTGATCCTTTAAGCACTCAACTCTATTACTGAAGGTCATAGATATTTTTTCCATCCCAATATTGGCTTGACTTATAGCATGTTACGAAGCATAATCCTTGGGACTTCCCTGGTGGTGCAGTGGTTTAGAATCCACCTGCCAGTGCAGGGGACACAGGTTCGAGCCCTGGTCTTGGAAGATCCCACATGCCGCGGAGCAGCTACGCCCGTGCGCCACAACTACTGAGCCTGCGCTCTAGAGCCTGTGAGCCACAACTACTGAGCCCACGTGCCACAACTACTGAAGCCCGCACGCCTAGAGCCCGTGCTCCACAACAAGAGAAGCCACCACAATGAGAAGCCCTTGCACTGCTGCAACTAGAGAAAGCCGGCGCACAGCAACAAAGACCGAACGCAGCCAAAAATAAAATCAATTAATTGAAAAAAAAATCTTGGTAATAAAGAAGCATAATTCTCATTGGTAGGTTACAAACCAAAGCACACTACTTGTCCCTAAATGTGCTTCACCAGTGAAAGTTGTTGGTAATTGAAATTTATTAACATATCTGTTTTTCCATTTTACTTCAAACTGAAGAGCCAGGGTATCATCTTTCACTGGGTTCATCTGTTCTCTGGGAACCTATTGCCATTTATGTTAAACTAAATTTTGTTTGGTTACTTACTTTAGTGATGCCACACTTGCATTGAATTTTATTTTCAAAGACCTTCACTCTGTGATTTTTGGTGACTTAAAAATGGTTTTGCATTCTGAGAAAGAGTTAGAATTTGATCTCTAATTGAATCATGAAGAAAAGGCTTGTATGGTGGGATTCTGGTGATCTTTACTTAGATTTTCTGTGTTTGAAATAGATAGAAACTGAGTTGTTTTAGCTTCCTTTACATTTGCATTTGAGGGACTTCCCTGGTGGTCCAGCGATTAAGACTCCACGCTCCCAAAGCACGGGGCCGGGGTTTGATCCTGATCAGGGAAGTAGAATCCCGCATGCAGCAACTAAGACCCAGTGCAGCCAAATAAATAAATAAATATATATATATATATATATATATATATTTTTTTTTTTTTAATTTGCTTTTGAGAACATCTGCTATCACATTGACAGCAACACTTAGTTGATTATTGTTTCTGTGAAACGGCCTTTTCTACTACATGGTCAACCTTTCCTTTATAGTCTTCTGGCACTTTAGTTTGTGTAACACGGTCTAACAATTATCAATACATGTCCCTTTATAGTTTGCAAGTTCTTCTACCATATGGTTTCTTATTTTTATAGTTGAATTTAATTTCTTTTTGAGTACAGGAACTGTCTGATATATATTTTACACTGAACATATAGAAAATACTCAGAATATGCCTGTGATTGATTGTCAAATGATTATAAACTGCCCGATTTTGTGAATTGTTCTTAGGAAGAATTACTTCAAATTTGATTGTGCTAGAAACCACTGACTCATAGGAGTTAAAAGCCATATATCTGTTTTTCGAAGCCCAAACTATGTTCTTTGAAATTGAGAATTGTTTACTTTAGTGGAACCTAATCCACTCATATAGACTTCCCCTTGCTGCTCTTTTTCTACTGGTTTAACCTCTTTAAAACAGGGCAGAAATAAAAGTATATTACCTTAAATTTCATTTTTGGATTCCTGGGCCATTTATGACTACTCTGTATTTAGTTACTATTTTTTACTAACTTTAAGTTAGTAAATTACATGAATATTACAGGAGCTGATTTACTGATTCTTTGAAATATTACAGGAGCTGATTTACTGATTCTTTGAAAGCAAGAATATCTGGTATAAGGACTAATTTACCAGAGATGAGTGAAGAAACTATAGTTCTTAGATGATTTCTGCTGATAGGATTTGCTTTAATTACACTTCTACTCACCTTTCTCCTCTTGCTTTAGCTCACATGGGTAATCTGTAGCACAGGCAAGAAGAAAACAAAGTCATCTCCCAGTATGCTGTCCTTTTCAGAAGACCACATAGTCTTTAAATTATCATGCGTTACAATTTCAGGATATATGTTTAGGTACAACAGCTAGTTTATTTGATATAATGTGTTTGGTGGTGAGAAAGTAGTGGAGCTGATATTGGCTTCTCTGGAGCTGATACAAGTGTTACTGGTTTGTTGTGTTTTTTTTTTTTCTGACCTTGTATGATTTAAACTTTGAGATCAGCTCTGACTTTCCTGATGCTTTTTGTAGTTGCAGTCTCTCATTGTTTGGTGGTTTTATATTTGCTCTATCAATCATCTTCATCCTGGTTCTCTTCCGAATTTAAGGTTTATTTTGAAAGGTAAGTTAAGTTTGAGGTTTGCTCTCTATTTGGCACTTGGGATTAATAAACTTGGCCTGCTAGTTGATAACTGCTCTAACCCTGGAAAGTTTGTGCTGGTATTTTAAGAAATAATACTTCTTTGATTTATGAGCCTTGTGTGTGCCTCTGACAATAGTCCTTTTGCAGAGCATACTGAGTTATTATATAATGGTTACTCACGTGGGTGTGGACTAGAAGTTTATGCTGTACTTTGCACTCAAGTCCATTTATTTATGCCTAAAAATCAAGCGCTGTTGCCTCTGCTTCTACTTCAGGTGTCAGTCCATCAACAGTGTATGCTGTTCACCATTTATATTTCAGAAACTGCTGGTAAATCTTGAAATAATCCTTTACTCTGGCCAGCTGTTCTTCCATTTTAGTGTTCCTAGAGTCTGCAGCAGTTTTGGAGAGGCTTGGCTGACTTTTTGGCACTGCCCCACCCCGTTCCACCCCATTTAACTAGAATAGCTTATAATTTCCATTTAAGATGTTAGTTAAATTTTATTTGAAGAAAGGTGGCTATATTTAACGTTGGAAACAAATGACTTAACTAGTGTCTTTATGTCAGCATTGTAAATGAGGTGACAGTATTGCCAAAGAATGAAATGCTCCTCCTTTCTTCCTGTTATATCACACAATATCATGGGAGTAGTTCAGTAATTAGTAAACTCTATGTATTCATTATCTTTGGAACGGTACATATCAGATGTAACTTTTACTTTTACTCCCATCAATATATGTTTGTGGTAACTGTGAAAAGTGTTATTTTATTAGTCTTGTTCATATTTAGATTAGATTAACTTTATGGATTTCCCATAGGGAATGAGTCAGAAATATGAACTTTGATGGTGGTGTTTTATGCTGTGTTTTGTTGTTGTTGGTTTTTTTTTGAGTCATGATGATCCCCAGAAGTGCCTCAAAGTCCATCATGGGGGAGGAAAGGTGGAGCATAGGTGTACCGGGCTCTGGCCCCAGTATCCACTTCAGTCAGAGCAGGTGCGATTTTACCTATTGAATTAGTGGGGTTCCAGATTAGTATAAAGACCTAGGAGTTAGGAAACCTAGGTACCAGTTCTGACTATCCATTAACTAGTTTTGTAGTGTTAGGAAAGTCACTTAACATATCTTTCTCAGTTTTTCATATGTAAAATAGAACTAATTCTGTCTAACTGATAGAGTTGTTTTCAGATAGTGGTTTTTAAAACTGATGAATCAAAAAGTATAATAAAGATATTGTTATTAATAGGTGTAATTCCCAATAACTGAGAAATCCAAAATGGTTTTGAATTTTGCTGTAGAATTTATCATAATAATAGCTATGGTTTTTTCCCCTAATTTTCTGTGATCTAGGGCATTGTTATTTCTTCTTCTTTTTTTAAAAATAAGTTTTGTTGGTAGCCTTCCTTAAAACTTGATTTCTAATGGAAGCCAATGACTTTATAAACAAAAAGGTATGTATATTTATTTTTAAATTTTTATATTAATTTTATTCCACTGTTTCTAATAACATAAGTAGATAAATGAAGCTTAGCTTGGAGAAAATTTTAGCTGTCTCTGCATTCCCAAGAGAAATCAAGTCTGGGATGCTTGCATTAATTTCCAGTCTTTGAAGGGCCAGAAAACTGCGCCTGAAATTGGGTTAGCACATTTCTGAAACTGCTGTTACAGTTACTCTGCTTAGTTGGGTTGGGTGCCATTTCCTTTCTTCTTTCCTTGAAGCAGCGAATACAAGCTTCATGTTTTCTTTAGGAAACCATCCCAAGCCTGTAAATTTATTTAAATGCCACAGCTTGTGAAATCACGGGGACATGCATAAAGAATAGATCTTATTCAGAAAAGGCTCAGTAGTTGTGTTCCAGCCTTAAAGAGAACAAGTCTATGCTCTTCTCTTTTACCTGATGGAGTATTAGAATGGCCTCTTGTTAAAGGAGTTGATTAGCTAATTTGATTCAGAAAGAAGTGAGAATAACATTGTAGGGTTAGGTGGTACTGGCTGATTTTCTAGCTCTTGCACAGCATATGCATTTTAAATGTCGGAGGGATTAACCTGTTCCTTGCATCATACCACCAGAATGGGATAGCCCAGCTTACAATTTTGAGCAAAGCTGGCCAGTTTCTGCTGGTTGTTATGGATATATGGGAAAGCACAGTCCTATCTGACAAAGGAATGTATCTGCCTATGGGGTATTAAATGTGAGATATGCCAGAATGGTAGTATGTCCTATCTTCTGGAAGTTAACAAAATAAAATATCTGAAAAGATATGTTCTTTTTCCTTATTTAAAACTCTTTCTACTGAACAAAAAAGAAGTCCTTAGAACCAGCAATTCCAAAGGAATTAAGGAATTTTTAACTGGTCGGGTATTTTCTGGCATAGTAACATGCAGTTTTATTGATCAAAAGTCTTCCTGGGAAAAATATAGCAATTCCATAATAATTCTAATAATAGTCACTTGTTGAGTGCCTCTTATGTGCCAGTTCTTAAAATATTATTTTAAGGTACATAAATGAGGAAAAAGGTTTAGCGGTGTTGAACAATGTACTCAAGGTCATACAACTCAAGTAGGAGGGTTAGAGGGTTGAGCACAATTTTCCCTGGCTGTAAAACTCATTCTCTTTCCCTAACCGTGCTGTTTCTCAGTGAAGAAACATTCATGAAATCTCTCTGTTAGTTTTCAGAGTATACTTTTCCTTTATGACAATTTATGTCAAGGGAATCCTACTTTAGTTTTATTTTTCATGGTGAAATTAGATACAATATACCTAAAAATTAAAATCCAAAAGACTAAATGAAAGTTAAGTTTGGACTCCTTGGGATTATATATTACCAACATTGATTAGTACACCTCTATCAGCTTGCTTTTTGTTTGTGTTATGTTCTTTAGTACAGAATTTTTCCTTGACCATTGATCACCATTTTCCTCTTCACACTGCTGTACTCCCTACTCCTAAGAGATTGTGGGGATCTTTTAGGTCCACACTACCAGAAACTTTGTTCTTCCTTCAGGTATTCATGACTAATATAGGGATGCAATATTACATTTAGTCAGCAGGTGCCATCATCTAACATCATGTGCTTCAGCCTGAAACTTCTTTCATTCATGGCTTTAGTTTATTTTAAATGAATCCATTTCTACTTTCTGGATCAACAATTTTGGATCTTTGTTTTGTTTATAATGAAAAATACTTCTAGTTTTCTTTGCTTGATAAATTACATTTGTAAAGTTGATGTATTTTCTGCTGTCTGTTTTATTAATAAAAGAAATTGAGTAATAACTGTGCTGTTTTTACGTATATTATATGCTGACACTGAGGTAATGGTGCTACTGGTAAAAACAACCCTTTGATGAAGATATCAGGCTAGTTCATGCTTTTACCTTCCAAAGGTGTTTACGAGAAATTGAAATACCTCGTTTTATTTTTAAGGCCAAACAATACTTCAAACCTATTTTTCTGTGCAGATTTAGACACTTGAGAAGATTGTCAAGTATCTTCTAACTTTGGAGTAAGGAACACTGAGTGTACAGTCTTTCACCCACTAAACACACATTGTTTTATTCAAAGAGGCTAAGCCCTATCATCATCTTGAGATTTGTCAGTGAGTCAGAGCCTTTGGAAATAACCAGCTAAGGCGGTGATTCTGGGTATGGCTTTAGGCAAAGGAAATAGCTTATACCTTGGCCCTTGGCTGGTTGGAGATTAAATAAGAATAGCAGTCATGTTCACTAAGGGTGTCTCTACTTAATAATGGCTAGGTGGTCTAAGGTGTCTCTTTAAATTCTCAGACTTGAGTTCACTGCCTTATTTCATATTTCTTTATTAGATGCCTTCTCTTCAGTTCCTCTCTCTCTCTCTCTCTCTCTCTCTCTCTCTACATATATATATCTATACATATATATGTATATATCTATACACAGAAAAATATATATATTTATTTTTTAAGAACCAAATCTCTTTAGAATCGGTTTTCAATCCCACAAGGAAAGGTTTAAAATTTTTGTTGTTGTCGTCATTTAGTGGTATCTCATATGCAGAAAGTACATCCGTATTTGCTCTGTCCTTACGTGTAAATTTGAGTTAACTTGAACTTTACTTCTGGAAGTTAGGTCCAACTAAGTCTGCCCGCCAAATGATTGGGAACAGTGGCAGAATAGACTTTTCTGTAGTGTTCTACTTCCTGCTTGTATACAAAGCTATTCAGGATGAACCTGAAACAAAGACCGCAAACTGGTATAAGAGAGAAGGTGAAGGAGTACTATTCTTCATATGAATAGCAAGGAGGAAGCTTAGGTGCTTACCCTGGGAAACTTAACCTAACCAATTCCTTTTCATCCTTCATGTCTCAAATGTTCCTTGATTGTGGAGATTTTTCCTTGACTTCCCTGTCTTAGTCTCCCCTATTACATACCTTCCATAGCTTTTCCTTTTCCCTTGTTACAATACCTTATCCCAGTTGTAGTTGCTTGTTTAACTGTCCATCTCACGAGATTGTAAGGGCCATGAAAGTAGGAATTAGCTATTCTTATTGCTTGTTGAGTCACAGGTGCTTATGATAATACCAGGCATAGTGATGCCAAATATAAACTTGTTGCATTAATGAGCAAATGAATGGTCAAATGTTATGAGAGACTAATAATTCTGGGTGAGGACTTGCCTAACTCATTCTCCCCAGAGTTTTAGTTCTCTAAAGTAAGAACTCCCCTCTAAAATCTTTGAACTACCTTGTCTAAGTAGAGGTAGAGAGAAGAACATTAAGGATGAATATGGAGTAAGTTAGTTGTTTTAAGGGAGGTCCTATATAATTTTACCAGGTGGGCAGTAACTTATTTTTTAATAACCACAGGTGCATTTGTTTCTAAATTTATTGTTCTGGCCTTTTGGGGTATGTGTATTTTATTTTTCTACTTCTTCCTGGTTAGGCTCTATATAAATTTTCTCTTGGATATTCATGTCAGCTTATGATTTTTGTCTGAGCGTTCATTGGTTTGATTTATAAAAGGGATTATAGATACATAGGTTTTTACGATAGTAACTACTGGAGGGTACATTTGTGTGGGGGTAGAGCCTGAAAGATGGGGAATAAAATAATTATTTGAATGACCCTTTAAACCGTGCCTTAAATAATAAGCATTACTGTTCATAATAGCTCTGTATCACTCACTGTATCATTTAGGAATATTTGTTTTATCATTTGTAGAATGTTTTTGTGTCTCTAGGGGGAAGGGGTCATCAAAATGTTTTCCACAGAAAAACCATGATCCTTAAGGAGTAAAGTTCTGTTCTTTGTTCTGTTTTATGGCCTTCCTGCTGCTAACTTGCAGGTGTTCTTTGGCTTCCCCCTTGTTTGTATTAACTATACCAATAATTAAATTCCAAAATTATTGCAAATTTTGGCAGCAAATTTGTAATCCATTTGTTTATTCTTTTCCTGCATTGTGATTAATCAAGACTAGATTTTAATTTGTAGATTTACTTGAACTTGTGGGATTTACTTGAATTTGTGGCTTACGTAACAAACTTTCACTCTCTCCAGTTAATCTTTGTAAGATGTCATTTTGAAGGGAGAGGTATTTATCTTATATCTGATAGCCTTCTAATCTACCTCTTGGTTCATCTCTTACTTTTGTTATTTGTTGATTTCATCCTACTTTGATCCTTTTAACTGATTTCTATGTTGGCCTCTTTTTAACACTACCAGTTTAAATTGGAAATTAGGCACAGGATTTAGAAATGTGAAAGTCGCTCTTTAATGTAGTTTGTTTGCATAGTGCCTTCCCTGGTTCTATAAGTGTCTTATTTGTCTTCTTGGCATCTTTTTCTCAAAGGGTGAACCAAGTACTGTGGACTAGCAGCCAGTGTCAAGGAAAAGCGAAAAGAAGTAACAGAACAGGACTTTAGGGACCAGGGTTCTATTCCTTCTCCTATCAACTATCAAAGAAATAGTCTGGTGAGAATTGGCTTCTGCTCATTTATATGTAGGATCTCCAAGGAACAGGCTTCTAACCATGAGAAGAATGGCCTATTTTCTCCCTGTATAAACTATTAGGGGCCTTCTGTCATCACATTCACGTTAATTTGATCGGTAATACAGACATTTGGGGAACTGGGATTATTAGTATTGTTTTTATAGAAGAAGAAAATGAGTCCTGGATAAGTCATATAACTTCATTCTATTTCAGCTATCCTTTAGCAAGTGCTAAATGTATAGCTCAATCTGTGCTGCACAAATATGTTACACACAATTTGATCTGGATAAGGAGATAAGACAGGCACTTATGTATGCAATTCTGACCAATAAAGTTTATGATAATGTGATCTGAAGGACTGTGGACAAAAATGCTAGGCAACTCAAAGTCAAGGGAAAAGAGTTCATGAAAAGGTAGGGTTTATCCAGAGTCCCTTGGCTTTTAACAGAGCTGGGGTTTGTTGTCCATTATGGTATTCATTACGTGCCATAACTTTTTGCCTGAAAATTAAAATTAGTGTAGAACTCACCATGAAACATTCCTTGAAGAAGTTAAGCAAAGAGAAGAGCTTAGACGTACTACCTCTTGGCTTGATCCTCAAAACAGTTCATTTTCTTTGCAATGAATCTTGACAACATGATTCAAAGAATTTAGCAGATGACAGTTTTAAGGAAAGAAACTTGATTGATTTATTTTTTCTCTTTCTCTCCAATTCATGATTTACAAAGCCTTCATTTTTTCAAATGTTTACCTCTCTACCATAACTATAGCACTAGAGTAGGTGAGTAGGTGAACTAATACATGACTTACAAAGATAGGACTAGGCAAGTGACATTCTTGTGAAGCAAATAAAGTGTTTGGTCTCTCTGTATTATCTTTGGATGCAGGTTAGAGGTAGTTACTGCCACCACCACCCTCAACTCTGGAAATAAGCCAGAGTTTCTTGCTTGAGATAGACATTAAGAAACATTCATTCAGTTTTACTGGACACCAAAAAGTATTCAAGAGGGTTAAAATATACAGTCCCTACTCTCAGGTTCTTTATAATCTGGTTGGAGAGACAGAAATGAAGAACATAACCTAAGGCTATGTATTGTTAGTACTTTACAGTTCATAAGCACTTTTCTCACATACTCTGTTTTAAGAGATTCTCAGGATCACCCTACAAGCTGCCCAGTTGACAGACTAGAAGCTATATGATTTAAGTTACTTGGATGAGAAACTAAATTTCACCACTTACTTGAATTGCTAAGATGTATGGTATGGACAATAAATACTAAAGGTCATGGAGGAATGAGAGAAACCATTGTCCATCAGTAGATTTTAGGCGGTTCACAAACTCCCTCACATTTTATGGTAAAGTTTGTATGCAAGTGCATTTTTCTAGGAAGAGAGTTCATAGTTTTCATCAGATTTTCCCCCCTTTTTTTTCAATTGATGTATAATTGCCATTTATTTCATCAGGTTTTGAAAGCGAGTCTGTGGCTCCAAAAAAAAGTTTAAGAACTACTTGTCTAGAGTATTTGGCAAACAGTTAGAGAGTGAGGCCTTAGATGAGTTTTGAACAATAAGCCAAGCGAAGAGAGAGCAATCTGAACAGAAAAGTGACAGCACCTAAAATTTCTTCTATTTTCTCCAAATAGTGCCCTGAGCTGCTAGATCTTCAGCACAGATTCCTGATGAGGTTTACTTTCTTGTGCTAATTTTCCTACTTCCCTTTGCTATCCCCCATGTTCCAAGAGTGTACAGGTAATTGGTTTGGATATAGTGGTTACATCATAGGTCTTAGTAATTAATTTTAGATATGATTTAACTAGTAGAAGTTTTTTTTAGGTAAAATGGGTGGGAAAAATACATCTAAGCAATGACAGTACACGTAGTAGAAATCATGATAGTTTATTCTGAAAATTGAATAATAATTGACTGCCCAATACGAAGGGTAGAATATCTATATATTTTAGCTCATTTAACAAACATTGTTACACACGACATGGGCCAGAAACTGCTGTGAATACAATAGCCAGAAAAAAACAGACCTAGCCCTTGTTCTTATAGAGCTTTAAAACCAGATTTCGCAAATGTGTCTATAACTTATGAACTCAATTATACTCTTAGATTTGTCTTTATGGGAAAATCCCAAATAAGATCATTGATATTGAGAGGACCCCTTTCTGATGGTTGTTCTCTTCCTAGATCAGTGGTTCTCATCAGGGCTTGCAGGGAAAGGGTTGCCTCCAGAGTACATTTGGCAATGTCAGGAAACATTTTTGGTTGTTGCAGCTGGGGAGATACTACTGATATTTAGTACATAGAAGCCAGGGTTGCTGTTAAATCTCCTACAATGCACAGGACAGTCTCCACAACAAAGAATTATTCAGCCCAAACTGTCAACAGTGCCAAGATTGAGAAACCCTGCCCTAGATGGACATTTCAAAGTAACTGAATGAAATTGCCTTCATAAGGCAGAGTCAGGACTTACTCAGGCATTTCAATACTGTAATGTCATGCCACCCTAAGGTTCTAGTGTTTCCTCATTAATGAGTTTCAGGCTTTATTTAAAGACTTCTTGATGTACTCATATTCTGCCTTTGGTTCATTTCAGTGAGTATGGTTAAAGTAGTAGGGGATGGTGGCTTGGATTTGAAGTTTGGAACTATGCTTTCTTTTAAAAAATTACCCAAACTGTAGTGGTATGATTAATATATTCCTATTATTATCTCTTATTGTCAGTATTTACTGAATTACATGACTATATCTAATAGGTAAATCCCAGAACATGATCATTATAGATTAACAGATAGGAAGGACTTAGAAAGGAATCAACATAGGTGTTTATTTCTAGGTGAATACTCTAGAACAGTGCTTCACTAGCTTAATGTGCCCCTAGAAATCTTACTAAGATGTAGCCTCAGTACATCTGAGGTGAGGCCTGAGATACTGCATTTCTGTCAAGCTTCTGGGTGGGAAGGCTAGGTGAAGCATTAGATCATAGCACAAAATAAGTATGCTTGAAGTATCACTATTCTCCAACTCTTCTCCAAAGAGAAGAGTAAAAGGCTTTTTCTGCTTTTAACTTATTTTTAATTTTCACTTTCTGGTTTTAATAGTGATAAAATTAATGTCGGAGAACATTTGAAAAACAGGAAAAAAAAGGAAAATCTCTAGTACTAATCTCTACCACCCCAGTAAAGTTACTATATTTTGTGCATTTTCTTTCTGTTATTTTATCTTAAGGGCTTTAAAATATATATCCTTAAATACAATATATGCATTATACAATTCTGTATCTACTTTTGTTGGAAAAAAGAAGAAAAAACTTCCCCTTATTTTTTTCTCATTTTCTTTGTCCTCTCTACTACTGTATTTTATTGTTCAGCTTTGAATAATTTAGTTTAGGAAAGAATTTATCACTTAGGAAGAGGCCTGCTGAGAGGGATAAAGGATCACATGCCTTGCTGTAAAGACTTCATTTTGTAAGCTGACTTATGTCATGTTGCAGTTAAAAATATATTTCTCATCATTGGGAAAAACAAACCTGAGAAAATTCTGTTCCTTTAAATTTGATTTTCTTTCTCCTTGGAGAATGCATAACTGATATTCTGGAACTTGACCTAGGCAAGGAACATGTCATCGCTATTTGAAATTGAACAGTTTTTTTCTTACGAAACTAACATTTATTCCTCATAATTGGAAGCTCAGTGATAAATGTGAGATTAAAGTACAGGCATACGTTGATATATGCAGGTACTGAAAGTCTGTGAGTGAGTTGAATATTTGTGATTGTGAGTCTTATTTTCTACTTACAGATCTTCCTTGACTTACAATGGGGTTATGTCCCAGTAACTTACAACCCATCCATCGTTAAGTTGAAAATATCATAAATCAAAAATCATTTAATGCACCTAACCTACCTAACATCATAGCTTAGCCTAGCCTATCTTAGAAGTGCTTCAGAACACTTACATTAGCCTACAGTTGGGCAAAATCATCTAATACAAAACCTGTTTTATAGTAAGTGTTGAATATCTCAGTAATTTACTGAATACTGTACTGAAAGTGAAAAACAGAATGGTTGTCTGGGTACAGAATGGTTGTGAATGTATTGATTGCTTACCCTTGTGATTGTGTGGCTGACTGGAAGCTGTGGCTCTGCCTGGTCCAAGAAAAGATCAAAATTCAAAATTCGAAGTACAGTTGCTCTTGAATGCAGATCTCTTTGCAGCATTTTAAGGCTGAAAAATCGTGAGTCGAACCATTGTTAAGTCTGGGACCGTCTTTACTTATATTAGTGCCCTCTAATGAGAAGATTGTAAATAAATTTACAGGTTGTTAGAGAAAATTACCCTTTGCTCTATGCTTTTGATGCAGCTTATTTGTCTTATCACCTACTCACCTTAGTTAGGCATATACTCTGGACTTTTTGGTTATCTTAAAAGTCCGTTTAACTTTTAAGCCACCTGAGGCCTCTGAAGTTTTAGTGAACCATGTGCACTTCTCCAGCTCAACCCATAATTTGTAGAAAGCATCAATTTAAAAAAAAATGTAGTCATTTTATAGTTGATTCAGAACTTTTATTGCTGTGCTGAAAAGTTTACCATTTTTTCATATTGCATCATAATTGTCAATCTAAATGATTTATAACAAACTTTCTTCTGCTCTCTTTGATCTTTCAAGCCTCTTGATACTTTTTTGTTTTGTTTTGTTTTGTTGTGGCCATTTGGCATGTGGGATCTTAGTTCCCCAACCAGGGCTTGAACCTGGGCTCCCAGCAGTGAAAGCAATGAGTCCCAACCATTGGACTGCCTGGGAATTCCTGATAATTTAAGTTAACAGATTTCTGAGAGTGATTATATAACGTATCCCATTGGTTATTTGGCCCTGTTAATGCTGTTGAGAGTGACTCTTTTACAGATCTTCTCAGGTGTGACTCTTTTAGGAATGGATTTTTTTTTTTAAGTCTTCTATAGTTATATCATAATTGGTTCCACTTGGGCCTCCCAGAATTGGTTGAAAGCAAGGCTGTAAATAGTCCAAAGGTTTTTAAAGCCATACATTCAGTAAAGCATGTTAATGGTTCAGTAAGCTCATGTACTCTGTCAAGTCATCAACATGATTAGGCTTCATAGCAACTATCAGCATTCTGTGAATATGCCAAAGACTTAGCTGATCCACTCAGCTGAGTTCACTCTTTAAAAGACTCTTATTTATGCCATACAAACAACCCTTCAGACCTGCCTCACTATATTGGAGGAATAGTAATTAAAAGTTCCTCATCTCCTTTCTCAAAGAATGTATCATCCTCTTCCAGTCTGCTTTAGAGGGATGACCCTCCGACTAAATCAAAAGGAATCTCTTCACCATCCTATTTTGCTTTATTTATTGAATTTGTTAGGATTAAGTTCAGCTGTCAGTCACAAAGATCCAAATTAACAAAGACTTTAAAAAGATAGGAGTTTATTTCTCTTTTACGTGAAAGCCCAGAGTTGTTTCTGTTCCACACAGCCTTCAGAGTTCCAGACTTTTCCATCAGATGGCTCTATTGTTCCTTGGGTGTAATCCTTGTCCTTGTGTCTGAAGAGGCCATTTTTTTAAAAATTTAATTTTATTTATTTTTTTATACAGCAGGTTCTTATTAGTTATCCATTTTATACATATTAGTATATATATGTCATTCCAATCTCCCAATTCATCCCCCCACCACCACCCCCCACCACCACTTTTCCCCCTTGGTGTCCATACGTTTGTTCTCTACACTTGTTTTTCTATTTCTGCCCTGCAAACCGGTTCATCTGTACCATTTTTCTAGATTCCACATATGTGTGTTAATATATGATATTTGTTTTTCTCTTTCTGACTTACTTCACTCTGTATGACAGTTTCTACATCCATCCCCGTCTCTACAAATGACCCAATTTCGTTCCTTTTTATGGCTGAGTAATATTCCATTGTATATATGTAGCACATCTTCTGTATCCATTCATCTGTTGATGGGCATTTGGGTTGCTTCCATGACCTGGCTATTGTAAATAGTGCTGCAATGAACATTGGGGTGCATGTATCTTTTTGAATTATAGTTTTCTCTGGGTATATGCCCAGTAGTGGGACTGCTGGATCATATGGTAATTCTATTTTTAGTTTTTTAAGGAACCTCCATACTGTTCTCCATAGTGGCTGTATCAATTTACATTCCCACCAACAGTGCAAGAGGGTTCCCTTTTCTCCACACCCTCTCCAGCATTTGTTGTTTGTAGATTTTCTGATGATGCCCATTCTAACTGGTGTGAGGTGATACCTCATTGTAGTTTTGGTTTGCATTTCTCTAATAATCAGTGATGTTGAGCAGCTTTTCATGTGCTTCTTGGCCATCTGTATGTCTCCTTTGGAGAGATGTCTATTTAGGTCTTCTGCCCATTTCTGGATTGGGTTGTTTGTTTTTTTAATATTGAGCTGCATGAGCTGTTTATATATTTTGGAGATTAATCCTTTGTCCGTTGATTCGTTTGCAAATATTTTCTTCCATTCTGAGGGTTGTCTTTTCGTCTTGTTGGTAGTTTCCTTTGCTGTGCAAAAGCTTTTAAGTTTCATTAGGTCCCACTTGTTCATTTTTGTTTTTATTTCCATAACTCTAGGAGGTGGATCAAAAAAGATCTTGCTGTGATTTATGTCAGAGTATTCTTCCTATGTTTTCCTCTAAGAGTTTTATAGTGTCCAGTCTTACATTTAGGTCTCAAATCCATTTTGAGTTTATTTTTGTGTATGGTGTTAGGGACTGTTCTAATTTCATTCTTTTACATGTAACTGTCCAGTTTTTCCAGCACCATTTATTGAAGAGACTGTCTTTTCTCCATTGTATATCCTTACCTCCTTTGTCATAGATTAGTTGACCATAGGTGTGTGGGTTTATCTCTGGGCTTTCTATTCTGTTCCATTGATCTATATTCCTGTTTTTGTGCCAGTACCATATTGTCTTGATTACTGTAGCTTTGTAGTATAGTATGAAGTCAGGGAGTCTGATTCTTCCAGCTCTGTTTTTTTCCCTCAAGACTGCTTTGGCTATTTGGGGTCTTTTGTGTCTCCACACAAATTTTAAGATTTTTTGTTCTAGTTCTGTAAAAAATGCCACTGGTAATTTTATGGGGATGGCACTGAATCTGTAGATTGCTTTGGGTACTATAGGCATTTTCACAATATTGATTCTTCCAATCCAGGAACATGGTATATCTCTCCATCTGTTTGTATCATCTTTAATATCTTTCATCAGTGTCTTATAGTTTTCTGCATACAGGTCTTTTGTCTCCCTAGGTAGGTTTATTCCTAGGTATTTTATTCTTTTTGTTGCAATGGTAAATGGGAGTGTTTAATTTCTCTTTCTGATTTTTCATTGCTGGTGTATGGGAATGCCGGAGATTTCTGTGCATTAATTTTGTATCCTGCAACCTTACCAAATTCATTGATAACTTCTAGTAGTTTTCTGGTAGCATCTTTAGGATTTTCTTTGTATAGTATCATGTCATCTGCAAACAGTGACAGTTTTACTTCTTCTTTTCCAATTTTTTTTCTTTTTATTTCTTTTTCTTCTCTGACTGCCATGGCTAGGACTTCCAAAGCTATGTTGAATAAGAGTGGCGAGAGTGGACATCCTTGTCTTGTTCCTGATCTTACAGGAAACGCCTCAGTTTTTCATCATTGAGTATGATGCTTGCTGTGGATTTGTCATATATGGCCTTTATTATGTTGAGGTAGGTTCCCTCTATGCCCATTTTCTGGAGAGTTTTTATCATAAATGGGTGTTGAATTTGTCAAAAGCTTTTTCTGCATCTCTTGAGATGATCATATGGTTTTTATTCCTTAATTTGTTAATGTGGTGTATCACATTGATTGATATGCGTATATTGAAGAATCCTTGCATCCCTGGGATAAATCCCACTTGATCATGGTGTATGATCCTTTTAATATGTTGTTGGATTCTGTTTGCTAGTATTTTGTTCAGGATTTTTGCATCTATATTCATCAGTGGTATTGGTCTATAATTTTCTTTTTTTGTGATATCTTTTTCTGGTTTTGGTATCAGGGTGATGGTGGCTTCATAGAATGAATTTGGGAGTGTTTCTCCCTCTGCAATTTTTTGGAAGAGTTTGAGAAGGATGGGTGTTAGCTCTTCTCTAAATGTTTGATAGAATTCACCTGTGAAGCCATTTCGTCCTAGACTTTTGTTTGTTGGAAGATTTTTAATTATGGTTTCCATTTCATTACTTGTGATAGGTCTGTTTATATTTTCTAATTCTTCCTGGCTCAGTCTTAGAAAATTGTACCTTTCCAAGAATTTGTCCATTTCTTCGTGTTTGTCCATTTTATTGGCATATAGTTGTTTGTAGTAGTCTCTTATGATTCTTTATATTTCTGCAGTGTCAGTTGTGATTTCTCCTTTTTCATTTCTAATTTTACTGATTTGAGACCTCTCCCTTTTTTTCTTGATGAGTCTGGCTAAGGGTTTATCAATTTCGTTTATCTTCTCAAAGAACCGGCTTTTAGTTTTATTGATCTTTGCTATTTTCTTCATTTCTATTTCATTTATTTCTGCTCTGATCTTTATGATTTCTTTCCTTCTACTGACTTCGGGTTTTCTTTGTTCTTCTTTCTCTAGTTGTTTTAAGTACAGGGTTAGATTGTTTGAGATTTTTCTTGTTTCTTGAGGTGAGATTGAATTGCTATAAACTCCCCTCTCAGAACTGCTTTTGCTGCGTCCCGTAGGTTTTGGGTTGTCATGTTTTCATTGTCATTTGTTTCTATGTATTTTTTTAAAAATAAATTTATTTATTTATTTTTGGCTGCATTGGGTCTTTGCTGCTGCGCACGGAATTTTCTTTCGTTGAGGGGAGCCAGGGGTACTCTTCTTTGCGGTGTGTGGGCTTCTCATTGCAGTGGCTTCTCTTGTTGTGGAGCACGGGCTCTAGGCGTGTGGGCTTTGGTAGTTGTGGCATGCGAGCTCAGTAGTTGTGGCTTGCGGGCTCTAGAGCACAGGCTCAGTAGTTGTGGTGCGTGGGCTTAGTTGCCCTGTGCCATGTGGGATCTTCCCAGACCAGGGCTTGAACCCATGTCCCCTGCATTGACAGGTGGATTCTTAACCACTGTGCCACCAGGGAAGCCCTCTATGTATTTTTAAATTTCTTCTTTGATTTATTCAGTGATATCTTGGTTATTTAGTAGCACAGTGTTTAGCCTCCATGTATTTTTACAGTTTTTTTCCTGTAATTGATTTCCAATCTCATAGCGTTATGGTCAGAAAAGGTGCTTGATATGACTTCAGTTTTCTTAAATTTTCTGAGGCTTGATTTGTGACCCAAGATGTGATCTATCCTGGAGAATGTTCCATGTGCACTTGAGAAGAAAGTGTATTCTGCCCCTTTTGGGTGGAATGTTCTATAAGTATCAATTAAATCTATCTGATCTGTTGTGTCATTTAAAGCTTGTGTTTCCTTATTTATTTTCTGTTTGGGTGATCTGTCCATTGGTGTAAGTGGGGTGTTAAAGTCCTCTACTAATATTGTGTTACTCTCGATTTCTCCTTTCATGGTTGTTACCATTTGCCTTATGTATTGAGGTGCTCCTATGTTGGGTTCATAAATATTTATAATTGTTATATCTTCTTCTTGGTTTGATCCTTTGATCATTATGTAGTGTCCTTCCCTATGTCTTGTAACAGTCTTTATTTTAAAGTCTATTTTATCTGATACGAGTATTGCTACTCCAACTTTCTTTTCATTTCTATTTGCATGGAATATCTTTTTCCATCCCTTCACTTTCAGTCTGTATTTGTCACTAGGTCTGAAGTGGGTTGGGTCTCTTGTAGACAGCTTATATATGGGTCTTGTTTTTGTATCCATTGAGTCAGTCTGTGTCTTTTGGTTGGGGCATTTAATCCATTTTACCTTCAAGGTTATTATTGATATGTATGTTCCTATTACCATTTTCTTAATTGTTTTGGGTTTGTTTTTGTGGGTCTTTTCCTTCTCTTGTGTTTCCTGTCTAGAGAAGTTTCTTTAGCATTCGTTGTAAAGCTGATTTGGTGGTGCTAAATTCTCTTAGCTTTTGCTTGTGTGAAAAGTTTTTGATTTCTCAGTCAAATCTGAATGAGGTCCTTGCTGGGTAGAGTAATCTTGGTTGTAGGTTTTTCTCTTTCATCACTTTAAGTATATCTTGCCACTCCCTTCTGGCCTGCAGAGTTTCTGCTGAAAAATCAGCTGATAACCTTATGGGGATTCCTTTGTATGTTATTTTTTGTTTTTCCCTTGATGCTTTTAATATTTTTCTTTGAATTTAATTTTTATTAGTTTGATTAATATGTGTCTTGGTGTGATTTTCCTCGGGTTTATCCTATATGGGATTCTCTGTGCTTCCTGGACTTGGGTGACTATTTCCTTTCCTATGTTAGGGAAGTTTTTGACTCTAATCTCTTCAAGTATTTTCTCAGACCCTTTCTTTTTCTCTTCTTCTTCTGGGATTCCTATAATTCAAATGTTGGTGTGTTTAGTGTTGTCCCAGAGGTCTCTGAGATTGTCTTCAATTCCTTTCATTCTTTTTTCTTTAGTCTGCTCCTCGGCAATTATTTCCACCATTTTGTCTTCCAGCTCACTTATTCGTTCTTCTGCCTCAGTTATTTTGTTATTGATTCCTTCTAGTGTATTTTTCATTTCAGTTATTGTGTTGTTCATCTCTGTTTGTTTGTTCTTTAGTTCTTCTAGATCTTTGTTAAACATTTCTTGTATCTTCTCAGTCCATGCCTCTTTTCTATTTCCGAGATTCTGTGTTATCTTTACTGTTGTTACTCTGAATTCTTTTTCAGGTAGCTTGCCTATTTCCTCTTCATTTAATTAGTCTTGTATGTTTTTACCTTGCTCCTTCGTCTGTGATATATTTTTTTGCCATCTCATTTTTTTTTTTTGAGTGGGATTGTGTTCCTGTCTTACTGGTTGTTTGGCCTGAGGCTTCCAACACGAGTTTGTCGTCTGTTGGGTAGAGCTGGGTCTTGGTGCTGAGATGAGGACCTCCGTGAGACCTCACTCCAATGATTATTCCCTGAGGTCTGATGTTCTCTGTTAGTCTAGTGTTAGTCTAGTCTAGCAGGAGCTTCAGCCCAACCCCTGGCTCAGGAACCAAGATCCCACAAGCCATGTGGGGCAGCAAAAAAAAAAGAAAAAAAAATTGAGAGAGAACAATAACAAAGTAAAAAATAAAATTAGACTAGGAAACTAACAGATATGTTAGAAAGAATATAAAAATAAAAATATAGATGAATCAACAACTGGGCGGGTGGGAGGTCTTGGCTGTGGAGGGTGGGACTTAAGGAAGGGTGAGGTTTGGGTGGTGGGCGGGGCCTATGCTTAGGACCCACAGGGCTGGAAAAGGCCCTGGGGGCTGTTGGGGGTGTGTGGCTTAGGCTCAACAGAACAGAAGGGGTCCAGGCATGCCCCCCACCACTGGTCTCAGAGGGTGGGGGACCTCACCTGGGAACCCAGCAGGCTCCCTAGGCTCGAGTGGGCAGGGCAAATGCCCTCCGCTCCTTTCCTGCTCCTCCCAGAGGGCCCCTCCCCACCTGCCTCTCCTGTTCTCCCCTCAGCCTCCTTCCTATGCCCCCGGGACCAATGCGGCCAGGGAGGATGGAGGGCCTTGGAGGGCAGGGGACTGGCCTGGGAGCTCAGCAGGCTCCCCAGCCCAAGTGGGCAGGGCAAACACCCTCCACTCCTCTCCCTCTCCCTCTGGAGGGCCCCTCCCGCCTGCCTCTCCTGATCTCCCCAGCCTCAAGGGGTGCTGATCCTGTCTGGCCTCCACTTCTTCTCCCACCTCAGTTCCCCCACATCCTACCAGTTCACTTGGGGGTTCCTCCCATCTTCTTGGGTGTCAGGGTCCCCCACCAGCAGCCAGCAGGTGCCCTAGTTGTGGAGAGATGCTAACTCGGTTTCTTCCCACACCGCCATCTTGACTCTGCCCCCAACAAAAATTTTCATAATTTGTATTTTCATTATTATTCAGTTCAAAATGCTTCCTAATTAACCTGGTGGGGTTTTATGCGTTTTTTTGACCCATGGTTTATTTTAAAATATTATGTTTAATTTCCAAATAACTTGGGTTGTTCTAGGCATCATGTTAATAGTTACTGTTTAATTTGATTGTGTTGAGAGAAAATATTCTGTATAAGTTTTCAATAAATTCTATTGAGATTTATTGAGATTTATCTTCTGACTTACCATTTGATCTATATTGTTTAATAGACCATGCACACTTGAAAAGAGTACATAGTATTGAATTGTTGGGTGTAGTACTTTACAAACATCAATTAGATTATGTTGGTTAATAGGCCTGTTCACATTATCTATGTTCCTACTGATTTTTTTGTCTAGTTATTATTTCAGTTACCATGAGAAAGGTGTTAAATTTGTAGTCATAGTTGGAGATTTTTAAAAGATCTATTTCTCCCTTTAATTTTCTAAAATTTTCTTCTTGTAAGTTGCAGCTCTGTACCAGGTCTATACACATTTAAGATTATATCTTTGTGATGAATTATCCATTTTATCATTATGAAATACTACTCTTTATCTTTGGTAATACTCTGTATTGAAGTCTATTTTATCTGATAATAATATAGCCACTCTAGCCTATTTAATATCTTTTTCTAAGCATTGCTTTCAACCTGAGTTCATATGTGAAATGCATCTATTGTAGGTAACGTTTAGTTTAGTTTAGTCTTGCTTTTGAAGTACTTTGCCCATTTATGTTTAGTGTAAATCTTAATATTGTTAGATTTAGTCTGCTGTTTTGCTTTCTTTCCCAGTTTGTTCCATCATAGGTTTGTGTTTTTTTGTTCGTTCGTTTTAATTCCTATTTATCCTTTCTGACCTTTTTGACTTGACACACTTTTTGGGAATTCTATTTTAATTTCTCAATGGGCTTTTTTTTTGTGTGTGTGGTACGCGGGCCTCTCACTGCTGTGGTCTCTCCCGTTGCGGAGCACAGGCTCTGGACGCGCAGGCTCAATGGCCATGGCTCACGGGTGCAGCCGCTCTGTGGCATGTGGGATCCTCCCAGACCGGGGCACGAACCCGTGTCCCCTGCATCAGCAGGCAGACTCTCAACCACTGTGCCACCAGGGAAGCCCTCTCAATTGGCTTTTTAGCTATATCTCTTTATAGAGTTTCACTAGAGATTGCATTGTACATCCTTAACTTTTCACAGTATACTTAAAATTAAAACTGTAGCATTTTGTGTAAAATATAAGATTCTTAAAACTATCAAATTCTGTTGATGTTACATCTTTTAAGTAATAGTTGTCATAGCTTTTTATTTTTATGTCTTAAACCCCATATTTCAATTATAATTTTTGCTTTAAGTAATCATATCCATTTTTAAGAAATTAAGAGAGAATAAAACATGGCCTTATATACTTAGCCATATTTTTACCACTTCCACTGCTTTTTGGTTCTTTAAAATTTATTTTTAAGTTCCACTGATTTATTTTCTTATGTCTATGCAAATAATGCAGTGTTTAACATCTTTTTTGTGTGTGTGTGTGGTACGCGGGCCCCTTACCGCTGCATCCCCTCCCGTTGTGGAGCATAGGCTCCAGACGTGCAGGCCCAGCGGCCATGGCTTATGGGCCCAGCCGCTCTGCAACATGTGGGATCCTCCCGGACCGGGGCACGAACCCACGTCCCCCGCATCGGCAGGTGGACTCTCAACCACTGCGCCACCAGGGAAGCCCTAACATCTTATTTTTATTTTTTTTAATTTATTTATTTTATTGAACTATTCATTTCTTTTTGAATATCTGTTTCTCCATCTGGTTTTGTTTCTCATCAGTTTGAAGAATTTCCTATAGCATTTCTTACTGTGCAGGTATGTTGGGAATGAGTTTGCTTAGTTTTCATTTATCTGAAAATATCTTTATTTCATCTTTTGTCTTGATGGATATTTTTGCTGAATTTGAAATTCTGTGTTTTTCTTTCAGGACTTTACATATATTGTTCCACTGTTTTCAGGTTTCCATTGTTTCCAGTCTAACATTAGTTATCATGTGTATTATTCTGTATGTAATGTGCCATTTTTAATTGGCTGCTTTCAAGATTTTCTGTTTATTAAAGTTTGCCTTTCAGCAGTTTGAATATGACGTGCCTCAGTATGGGTTTCTTTGTATTTATCTTCCTTGGTATTTATTGTTCTTCTCAAATTTGTACATTTATGTCTTCTATCAAATTTGGGAAACTTTTGGCTATTATGTATTTCAAGTCCCTTTTTTGCCTCACTCCCTCTCACTCCTCACTTTTTCTTATGGAAGTCCAATTACACATATCATGAATCTTTTATTTTTTAATTAAAAAAATTTTTTTTAATTTTATTTTTTATTTTTGGCTGCGTTGGGTCTTCATTGCACACGGGCTTTCACTAGTTGCGGCAAGCAGGGGCTACTCTTCATTACGGCACCTGGACTTCTCATTGCGGTGGCTTCTCTTGTTGTGGAGCATGGACTCTAGGCACTCGGGCTTCAGCAGTTGCAGCATGCGAGCTCAGTAGTTGCAGCACATGGGCCCTAGAGCTCAGGCTCAGTAGTTATCGCACACAGGCTTAGTTGCTCCACGGCATGTGGGATCTTCCTGGACCAGGCATGAACCCGTGTCCTGTGCATTGGCAGGAGAATTCTTAACCACTGCGCCACCAGGGAAGTCCCACATATCTTGAATGTTTTAACATTGTCCCACCTGTTCCTCAGGCTCTGTTCTCCCCAACGCCCCCCTTCAATCTTTTTTCTTTATTCTTCAAACTACCTAATTTCTGTCTGTCTTCAATTTCAGTGACTCTTCTGTTATCTCCAGTCTTGTTTTTCCTATTTATTGAATTTTTTACTTCAGGTATTATATTTTTTAGTTTTAAAATTTTCATTTGGTTATTTTATAGTTTCTGTTTCTTTGCCAGTATTTCCTATCTGTGCATTTAGTTCAAACATCTTTGTCTTTACATCTTTAAATATGGGTATCATAGCTATATTTGCTAATTCCTACAACTGGGTCATTTCAGGTTTAGTCTCTATCCATTTAAGTATATGTCACATTTTCCTGTTTTTTCATATGCTTAATAATTTCATGTTGTATAATAGACATTATGAATAATGCATTGTAGATACTGTGGGTTCTGCTATGATCCTCTGAGGAATGTTGATTTTTTTGTTTGTGTTCTCCAGCAATTAACTTGGCTGAATCCAACACTGAACTGCAGTGGGTAGCTGCTGAAACTTCTGTTCAGATCTTTTAGCTTTATCTGGGCTGCTTAGAATCTGTCCCAAGCATGCAGAGTTTACTTGTCCAAAGTCAGATATTTCAGTAAAGTTCATATACAGAATATGGAGTTTCTTCACTGTGTCTCTCTCTCTCTTTCTCTTTTTTTTTAAAGGATTTTTTGTTAATTTCTGGATGTTGTGATAGCCTCAAACTCTGTCTTCTTGGTTCCTCAAGCCAGAAATAGTGCAGATTTCAGAATTTTAGCTGTCAACCCAACACTCAGTGGGGCCTGTCCTCAGTAAAAAGTTGTTTAAATTTAAAACGAGGGCAGAGGGGCAGCAAACTCTCTCAGCTAGTGCCATTCCTAGATGTTGACTCTCCAGCAATTTCTGTCTGCTCTCATTTTTCTTTGCCTTCAGATATTTTTTGTTTTTGTTATTTTGTTTTGTCCAGTATTTATAATTCTCGTCTGTGGGATGGTAGGTTAAATACAAGTTACTCCACCATTAGTGGAAGTAGAACATTTTTGTTTGGTTTAAAGAAGAAGAAGAAAAAGAAAGAGTCACCTCAAGCTGTTTTTAGAAAAGAACATGGGGAAAGAGGCCTTCAAACAGTGACTTAAGGTTCTTCTCTTTGGCCATTCTAGACATCAGGGCCATTCTAGACATCGGGGACATAGTTTTATTGATATTTTATATCCATTATCAAAAATTTGAAATAAGAAAGCAACATCATATAGGGGGAAACCCTTAGTGTGGGTGGGGTGTCAAGAGACCTAATCTGTAGTCTAGCTCTTGCATTGGTTTTCTATTATTCCAAAATTAATTTTTTATTTACTTCAAAAAACTGAGAAACAAATGTCTCTATTCATCTATACAGTATTTCAAGTTTTATCAGTATCCTAATTTGGCCTTGCCTATATCTTCTAGTGTTGTGGGATGTGTTTTTTAAATGTTGTATGCAACTAATGTTAGTATTTGGAACATCTTTTTGAGTCCATAGAATTTGAGTTGTGAGAATAGAAAAGTAACATAGCTTAGTGAAAAATAAAAAATGGTACTTAATGGAAAATAGAGACTACTCCTTGAACAAGGAGAAAAGTAGAACAGCATGCTAGTTGCTTATAGTCTCACCTTTCTAAACACACATTTAGACACTCTATTAATATCAGTAAAAGTCATCTCTGTATAATTAATTCTTAAACTTAAATTACTTGAGTCTCATTAAAGGTCAACAGAAAAAATATTGCAGTTTATTTTTAGATTTTTTCTGGTCCTATAGAGTCTATGAATTTATGAAACTTGTTAAGGTCTTCAAACATTATCCTGGTGGAGTGCTATTAAAAACACATCTGCTACTTGTATTATTGTGTCATCATCACCTAGTAGTAAAAGAATACATTGCCTACCAGCTGTACTCAGTTTACAAGACAGAGCAACAAGTAACAAAGGCACACTTGTTTAACCAGCTGTTGTTGAGTAAAGATGAAACTATTAAACACATCACCCCTGGACCATCCCTGAATAATAAACTATTCTAATTGAGATCTGCACTTCAAGTTGTTTTTCTAGTAGCAAGCATACACTTGTATAAATTTCCTCTATATCCTCTTGTGTCTGGTGGCACGTGTTTATGAGGAAAAATCTCTAGCTACTAAAATGTTTTAGAATCTGTCAGTTTTCACATTTATATGATTCTTTGCTTTTCATTGTGGAGTTTTTTCCTATTCTTACAACTCAAATTCTCTAGACTCAAAAGTTTGTTTCAAATACTAACATGAGTTGCATCTAACATTATACAAAGTTTTTCCTTCAAAAGAGTAAAGGAAATCTAGCGATGAGGAATTTAAATCTTAAATATTTTCTATTCATAACGAAATAATGAATATGGGGTCGGTCCTGCTGAAGAGCTCTGATAGGCCCATAATACTGAGTTGGAAGGCCACTGAAGACCATTTTGGAGCAGAAGAATACACATATTTGAATAAATTGTTTGCTGTGACAACAACATCGGGTTGTTACAGAGTTAGTGAACTCTAAACAATGTGTCTCCATTTACTGAGTGTGCTGTGCTGACTAAAGAATAAAGATGAATTGCTGTGTTTCTTGCCTCTCAAGAACTGTGAAGAGTCTGAGATTTTACCCTACTTGTAAGCTAACAGAGTAATCTGCCACCGTGTTGTGAATGCTGGCAGATTCCTGGGTCAAAGACAAAGGACTTTATTACTCCTGGTGGTGGTGGTAGTGGTGGTAGTAGTGGTGGTAGTAGTGGTAGTAGTAGTAGTAGTCAGAGCACCAGCATTTGCACTATTTGCCCAAGCCCCAGTTTTACTAGAGTGACGCAAAGAGGGTCGGTGAACCCTGCCTGGGTGGAGACATTATCATACTAGACAATAAACAAACCTACCCTCTGATCCACAGGGTGACTGTCTATCTTCCAAAGCTGCTTGTTATACTAACGTTTTTGAAAAGATAGTCTGGAACAAATAACAGTCAGTGCTTCAGCTCACAAAACATCCAGAAATGTGAGAGACCTATGGAAAATTGTTGCCCAATGGTGTCCTCTAAGATTTTCTTTTAAAACATAATATTATGTGGGTGAACCAATAAAAAACCACATGAATAAGTTTTCTTCCTTTTAAAGTATTATTTGATCAATACCTTCTATCAATACAGCACATTTAAAGCCTGTTCACATCTATTATTGTCTTATTCTTACAATCTCTCTATGAAGTTAGTAGAGCAAAGGAAGTCAACATTTAAGAGATGAGAAATTGACACCAGTATATTAGCTGCAAAAGTATTCTGATTGCCAATTACACATTATTTACTAAGTAACCTACTAATGAAAGTCTCTACAACCTTCACATATTTCTTGGTCATTTAGTCTGATTTGAAGCTTGACATAAAAATCAAAACAAATTTTTTTTTTTTTTGCGGTATGCGGGCCTCTCACTGTTGTGGCCTCGCCCGTTGCGGAGCAGAGGCTCCGGACGCGCAGGCTCAGCGGCCATGGCTCACGGGCCCAGCCGCTCCGCGGCATGTGGGATCTTGCCGGACTGGGGCACGAACCCGTGTCCCCTGCATCGGCAGGCGGACTCTCAACCACTGTGCCACCAGGGAAGCCCGACATAAAAATCAAAAAATTTTTAACAACCGTAAACCAAGTATCACCTCATTTTCTTACTGAGAGATGTTAAATCTTTCTTAATTTTATTTATATGTGCCTAACACATAGGAGGTGCTCAAAAAAATATTTCTTAAATGATTGAATGAATGAACAAGACAGCTTTTCTTATAGTAAGACCAAAATATCAGGTTCCAGAGCACAGGACTATATTCCTTAAAGCAATGTTACTACATTAACTACTCTAAATATTTTTGGGTACAGGATTTGGCCTACATGCTTGCTAGAATTTTCTATACACACACATGTTAAGAATCTCTTTGGTATAAATTCTGACATCGCTATAGGCATTTTTAGTATTTTCCTTTGAAATTAGAGGAATCACTTTAATTTAGTGATTATATTTTCATTCCTAGAAATTCTTTTTGTCTCTTTCAAGTCTGTCTGGTCATTTAAAATGATATGTTCTTCTTCATTCTGTATCTTATGATTCCATTTTGTGACATTCTTGAAGGTCTGAACTCTGCAGTTTTTCTGCTTACTGTCACTCATGGTGAATGTATTAGTCAGTGTTCTCCAGAGCAACAGAACCAATAGGATAATATATAGATATATAGATAAGGGGAAATTCATTATAGGCATTGGCTTACACAATTATGGAGGCCTAGAAGCCCCATGATCTGCCATCTGCAAGCTGCAGAACCAGGAAAGCCTGTGGTATAAAAATTTAGTCCAAGTCCAAAGACCCGAGAACCAGGGGAGCCAGTGGTATTATTCCCAGTCTGAGGCTAAAGGCTTAAGAACTAGGAGCTGCCATGTCCAAGGGCAGAAGAAGGATGTCCCAGCTCAAGAAGAAAGAGAATTATCCCTTCCTCCTCCTTTTTGTACTGTTGGGCCCTCAGTGGATTAGATGATACCCGCCACCATGTTGAGGGCAGATCTTTACTCGTTCTACCCATTCAAATGCTAATATATTCTGGAAACACCCTCACAAACACAACCAGAAATAATGTCTTCCAGCTATCTGGGCATCCCTTAGCCCAGGCAAGCTGACACATAAAATTAACCATTGCAGTGACTTTTCTCTTCTTGTGTTTTATAATCTAGGGTTGAGATCTCATGTAATCTCTTTCTTCCCTTCTCTTAACGGAAAGATTTTTTGCCTTATTCACCCTTTGCTGAGGAGGAAGAGCTCTGAAGGTTGCAACTTTATCCAGGAGTCTCAGTTCCCTCTTTGCTTCATATGGACCTAAGGCTTTATCTTCTGTATTGGCTGATCATAAAAATCACTGATTTTCAGCTCCCTCTTTGTATTTCGCCCTCTTGCTTTTTTGTGAGCTTAGCTATTTATTTAAAAGGATATGTATTATATTTACCTAACATTTTTACCTATCTTTTAAGGGAGATTTTATGTCTTTTAAGTGAGATTGTCCACTATGTTCTCAGAAACTCAACTTGCTAGTTACTTTAACCCATATAGTATTATTGAAGTTACTCTACACTGGATGGACGCAAATATATAATTCAGAGGGGCACAATCAGCCTTATTATATCAATATTTGTCATTGTAAAAATATATGCTATTTTTACAAGGCAAGTAGGTGATGAAGCTTGAAATACTATCAGTAGGATGCAGAGATTCAAAATATATGAATCAATAAAATACCTAGGAATAAACCTGCCTAAGGAGGCAAAAGAACTGTACTCCTAAAACTATAAGACACTGATGAAAAAAGTTGAAGATGACACAAACAGATGGAAAGATGTACCGTGTTCTTGGATTTGAAGAATCAGTATTGTTAAAATGAACTTACTACCCCAGGCAATCTGCATATTCAGTGCAGTCCCTATCAAAATACCAATGACATTTTTCACAGAACTAGAACAAATAATTTTAAAATTTATGTGGAACCATAAAAGACCCCAAATAGCCAAAGCAGTCTTGAGAAGGAAGAACAGAAATGAAGTAATCACCTCTCTGACTTCAGACTATACTACAAAGCTACAGTAATCAAAACAGTGTGGTACTGGACTTCCCTGGTGGTGCAGTGGTTAAGAATCTGCCTGCCAATGCAGGGATCGAACAGTGTGGGTTCTATCCCTGGTCTGGGAAGATCCCACATGCCGTGGAGCAACTGTGCCCACGAGCCACAACTACTGAGCCTGTGCGCCACAACTACTGAAGACCGTGCGCTCTAGGGCCCATGTGCCGCAACTACTGAGCCTGCATGCCGCAACTACTGAAGCCCACGCACCTAGAGCCTGTGCTCTGCAACAAGAGAAGCCACTGCAATGAGAAGCCTGCACATTGCAATGAAGAGTAGCCCCCGCTTGCTGCAACTAGAGAAAAGCCCATGTGCAGCAACAAAGACCCAGTGCAGCCAAAAAAAAAACAGTATGGTACTAGCACAAAAACAGACACATGGATCAATGGAACAGGATAGAGAGCCCAGAAATAAACCCACACACTTATGGTCAGTTAATCTGTGACAAAGGAGGTAAGAATATACAGTGGAGAAGAGACAATGTCTTCAATAAGTGGTACTGGGAAAACTGGACAGCTGCATGTAAAAGACTGAAATTAGAACTTTCTGTAACACCATATACAAAAATAAACTCAAAATGGATTAAATACCTAAATGTAAGACTGGATACTATAAAACTGCTAGATGAAAACATAGGCAGAACACTCTTTGACATGAATTGTAGTAAGTTTTTTTTTGGATCCATCTCCTAAAGTAAAGGAAGTAAAAGCAAAAATAAACAAATGGGACCTAATTAAACTTAAAATCTTTTGCACAGCAAAAACCCATCAATAAAACAAAAAGACAAGCTACCGAATGGGAGAAAATATTTGCAAATGATATGACTGATAAGGGATTAATATCCAACATATATAAATAGCTCATACAACTCAACATCAAAAAAAAAAACCTGATTTAAAAATGGTCAGAACTGATAGACATTTTTCCAAAGAGGAAATGCAGATGGCTAACAGGCACATGAAAATATGCTCAACGTTGCTAATCATCAGGGAAATGCAAATCAGAACCACGGTGAGATACTACCTCACATCAGTCCAAATGGCCATCATCAAAAAATCTACAAACAATAAATGATGGAGAGGGTGTGGAGAAAAGGGAACCCTCCTACATTGTTGGTGGGAATGTAAATTGGTATAGCCACTATGGAGAACAGTATGGAGGTTACTTAAGAAACAAAAAGTAAAGCTACCAGGATCCAGCAGTCCCGCTCCTGGGCATATATCTGGAGAAAACCATAATTCAAAAGGATGCATGCACCAATAGTGTTCATTGCAGCACTATTTACAATAGCCAGGACATGGAAGCAACCTAAAAGTCCATCAACAGAGGAATGGATAAAGAAGATGTGGCACATATATATGGGGTGAATTGGGAGATTTGGATTTTACATATATACACTACTATATATAAAATAGATAACTAATGAGAACCTACTGTATAGCACAGGGAGCTCTGCTCAGTGCTCTGTGATAACCTAGATGGGAAGAAAATCTAAAAAAGAGAGGATATATGTCTATGTATAACTGATTCACTTTGCTGTACAGCAGAAACTAACACAACATTGTAAAGCAACTATACACCAATATTAATTTAAAAAATAAAAAAATAAAATGGGAAAAAAATTTTTTTAAGATACATGTATCCCAATGTTAATAGCAGCATTATTTACATTACTCAAGCTATGGAAGCAATCTAAGTCTCCATCAACAGATAAATGGATAAAGAAGATGCGGTATATATATATATATATAAAATGGAATACTACTCAGCCATAAAAGAACAAAATTTTGCCATTTGCAGTAACATGGATGGACCTGGAGGGCATTATGCTAAGAGAAATAAGTCAGATAGAGAAAAACAAATACTGTATGATATCACTTACATGTGGAATCTAAAAAACACAATGAACTAGTGAATATAACAAAAGCAGACTCACAGATATAGAGAACAAACTAGTGGTTACCTGTGGGGAGATGGTGGGAAAGGGGCAATATAGGGGTGAAGGAATAGGAGGTACAAACTATTGGGTGTAAGATAGGCTCAAGGATGTATTTACAACACAGGGAATATAGCCAATATTTTGTAATAACTGTAAATGGAAAGTAACCTTTAAAATTGTATAAAAATTAAAAAAAATTTTTTTAAATATATGAATCAAGGGGGCTTCCCTGGTGGCACAGTGGTTGAGAATCCATCTGCCAATGCAGGGGACATAGGTTCAAGCCCTGGTCCATGCTGTGGAACAACTAAACCCGTGTGCCACAACTACTGAGTCTGTGCTCTAGAGCCCTCGAGCCACAAATACTGAAGCCCGTGGGCCTAGAACCCATGCTCCGCAACAAGAGAAACCACCACGATTAGAAGTCCGCACACTGCAATGAAGAGTAACCCCTACCCACTGCAACTAGAGAAAGCCCCCGCGCAGCAGCAAAGACCCAGTGCAGCCAAAAATAAAATAAATAAATTTTTTAAAAATTAAAAAAAAAAAAAATATATATATATATGAGTCAAAACTGATTATGTCACTCCAGGCTACCATGACCCAGAAATTTACAATAGTGACATTTTGTATGCACTTACTTTAAGAGGAACCTGGAATTTAATTGTTATTTTTATTTCAAATACTCTTTCAAGAGTAGTATTTTTCAGGTAATGAAGATATGTTTATTGTAACTGTTAATTTGTTTTTAATAAAAGTCCCCTGAGTAAAACTTTTGATAGATTATAGCTCAAGGGAAAAATTAACCTGGATGTTTCTGTATAATTGAGGAGAAACTATTTAACTGGAAAATTCTTTGTGATGATTTAAATTCTGTAATGCAGTTTGATTATTAAATTAGAATTAGAAAAGCTGTGAAAGAAAATAAGAGAAATAAGAATGGGAAATAGCTAGTCACCATGGAGGGAGTATGTGACAAACCCTGTGGGTTGGTGTGGTGGTTGGGTCTTCCCAATTACCACTCTAGAAGTGCAGCAGAATTAGCAAGGATATTTCCCACTCAATTTTATCTGGTTATAGGCAGTGAAACTGACATTATTCAGACTTAATTTGAATTTACTAAGGCTTGTCCCCATTTTTTTTTGAAAGATAAAGTTGGAGGGAGGACAACTGGATTCACTGAATTATCATTTCTAATCTCACAATTACTTCCTGAAACTACGAGTAGAAAAAAACTCACCACCCCACCCTCTCTTTTTTCTTTACTGTTGTTGTGCTCTAACTCTTAAGGTGATCTTTGTTTAGCGTTTCAATACTTATACTATAGTTTGAAGGAGGAGAAGAGGGCAAAATATCTGTATGAAAGTGATTATGAAAATGCCTAAATTCTCAGAGGACAGTGAGGGGAAATTTTGACTACAGCTGCTTCATTCCTATAGTGACTGATCAGGGATGCAAATCAAGACTAAATTTATACAGTTTTGATAGGCTGTTTGTTATTGCTAAAGTCCTAGGTTCAAGTTTTAATATTCAGTTGTGGAGAAAAGGATGGAAATTCATGAGGACTTAAAATTAGACTCCTAAATGAAAAATTAGAAAAAAATATTTTAGCTGTGTGGCCCACTTAAGGCATTTTTCTGTTTGTTTTCTCACTTGACCTTCACTAATCCCATGTAATAGGTACCATTATCCCCAAGCCACATGGAGTCTTCAGTTCATTGTTGATAGGACTTGTACTAGAATTAATTTCTATTGATTCTTAGTCCCATATTCTATTTATAGTTTACTGCTTACTGTCTCAAATCCTAGTTAATGATGAAACACACTGATCATAATGTAGACATCAAATTGAAGTCATTTAGTTTGTGGTCCTAGATTAGAAAGACCAGAAGTAGACTCCCATATACATGGTCAATTGATTTCAGCAAAAATGCAAAGGTATTTAATGGGGAAAGGGTAGTCTTTTTAAGAAATAGGAGCAAAGAAACATTTGGAATTAAAAGTGACTCCCAGAAGTTAGTGCAAGTATAGTGGTTAGCTCCAAGGGGAAGATTAGAGAATGCAATAGGGAAGGGGGGATACAGCGGTTTCAAATATGTTGACATTGTGTTAATTTTTCAGCTGCATCATTGGGTACCATGTGTATTTATTATTCTTAGAGCCCTACATACATGTTATATTAATTCTTTAGTACATGACTAAATCATTAAGAAATGAAATTTAATTAACTTTGAAAGGATACTAAAGACATTTTTGGAAAATAGGACAACCACTGTCAAAATCAGTCAGTCCCACTTTATTAAAGTTTTTGTTTAGAGCTGTAATACTTGGGATTTAGGAAAAAAATGGCTTTGCATAATACAGGACAGATATTTTATATTCTGGCTTTATTTTTACTTTTTCTGGTATTAACATGATATTAACTCTGTGTATTTTTGGACTGTGCAGAACAAGAACAGAGGCAGAACAAGAACAGAGGCAGATATGGGAGATTGGAAGGTTTTCAGCAAGACAGGCAAAATAATTTAACAATCTGATAGTAAATGATATACGATAGAAGGTGAGCCTTCATCAATTAAAGCTAAGGAGCTTATTTGGCTTTAGAAAATAATTAGAGCTCAGGTTGTGTTTGTTAGGAGTAGAAACTCAGGTGGGAGGCCTGCCTGTGAAGGGGAAGGGGGCAGGTGAGAGTGGTGGGAAAGGCAAAGATTTAAAGTTGAATGAAAATAAATAATCATACATATTGCTGGGGCCTGAAAGACAAATTCTCACTGGTTGTATTTCTTTCTGGCAGACTTATGACAAGTTTTCAAGGGGGAATAAATGTGAGTTTTCTATTTTGTTTTAAGAAAGGGATAATTTCCAATTTGACTTTGTCTTCTTAATGTAACATTTGGTACTTGCTTTGCTAATATTATCACTTGTGGCTGAAATACAAGGTCTTGAGTTTAGGCTATAATTGAGTTTAGGCTCCTGATTATTCCTGAGACTAGAATTCTCTCTGGCACCAGCAATTTAGATCTATCAAAATGTGTTAATAGTGTTAAATCTTACAGTTAAAGGATATACTCTTATAATACTGCAGTATTCAATTCTGATGTTAACCACCCAAAGTTAGTGCAGATCCCCCAGTTAAAGGCATGGTCCTCCAACAGACTGCCCTCACTTCAGACTCTGGTTGCAAGTTTGGGTGTCCCAGAACATCCACACTTTTGACCAACTGGATGCAAATATAGAAGCTTCCTGCAGCCCCCCCTCAGGTTTGATAATTAGCTAGAACAACTCACAGAACTCAGGAAAGTTATAATTTCAATTTAATTATAAAGGATACAAATCAGGACCAGCCAAATGAAGAGATACATAGGGTAAAGTCTAAGAGGGTTCCAAACACAGAACTTTCATGCCCTCTCCCCTTGGAATCTGAATTCGTCTCCCTCCTAGCACACTGATGCATTCATCAGCCAGGAATCTCAACTGAGCTTCTGTGTCCAGAGTTTTTGTTGGGGTCACATTACTGAGCCATGATTGATTGTATCATTGGTCACATAATTGAACTCAATCTCCAGCCCTCCTGCCCTCACCAGATGTTGGGTTGATATTAAGTGGCTCAGAGTCAACCCTCTGATCACATGGTTGGTCTTTCCTGCTTGGTCTGACCCCATCCTGAGTCATCTTTTCAGTATAAGCTATCTAGGGGCCCACAGTGAGTCACCTCTTCAGTGTAAACTATCAGAGCCCACGCTGAATAACAAGACATTCCTATCAGTGGGGAAATCCCAAGGGTCTAGATGCTCTCTCAGGAACCAGGCACAAAGACCTGTAAAATCTGTATTATACAACACTCTTGATCCAGAGAGTTAAATGGTATTCAAGGCCTTTGCTGTCTATTTCTGGTATTTTCTATCAACAATAGTATCTAATTTGTCTTCTCTATTTTGTCTCTTATCATTTTCTCAGCACAGGAAAACTAAGAACCAAGTAATGAAACCAAAAGCATTACACCCCACTCTCACCAAGTCTTTGAATCTTCTAGCAAGGGAACTAATATGCAGCTTCTCCCTTCCCTCTGAGCCATTAAGGCATATATTGCAAATTGGTGACTTACAGTTTTTAGCAGATATTATATTGGTGCGTCCTTCAAAATTTTTTTAAATTACATGCCAATGTTTTAAAAAAAAAACACTGGAGAGTTCACATTAATGTGAACTTTCTGACTCATCTTAAAATTAAGAAATACAGGGCTTCCCTGGTGGTGCAGTGGTTGAGAGTCCACCTGCCGATGCAGGGGACACGGGGACATGGGTTCGTGCCCCGGTCCGGGAAGATCCCACATGCTACAGAGCGGCTGGGCCCGTGAGCCATGGCCGCTGAGCCTGCGCGTCCGGAGCCTGTGCTCCGCAACGGGAGAGGCCACAACAGTGAGAGGCCCGCGTACCGCAAAAAAAAAAAAAAATTAAGAAATACATATCACTGGCCTGTGTTCCTACATAGCAATATTTGGCTGCAGTCCCCTTTAAAAAGCAGTTTAGAAATCTCAACAATTTAACACAATCCTTACCCCCTTCCCCAATCCCCCTACCTCCATTGTGCAACTTGATCTTTAAGGAATCTCTGAGTTAAAAAGAAAAAAAAGTCCAGAGCCCTTTGTTTATGCCATCTCAGTTAATTCTGGATATAATCAGGTGAGGTAAGCATTGTAACTCCCATTTTGTAGTTGAACAAAATGAAACTGGCTAAATGAATTTTCCACATAAATTTCCCAAGGCTTCATAATACATGGAAGAGCTAGAATTCATATCCTGTTCTTTATTGGTTATAGTTCTGCTCACCTGGCCTCATACTTGTGACTCCTAGCCCATTCTTAAAGGCAGGTTCTATGTCTTCTTTTTAAATAAATTTATTTGTTTATTTATTTATGGCTGCATTGGATTTTTGTTGCTGCATGTGGACTTTTCTCTAGTTGCGGCGAGCGGGGGCTACTCTTCCTTGTGGTGCGCAGGCTTCTCATTGTGGTGGCTTCTCTTGTTGCGGATCATGGGCTCTAGATGCACGGGCTTCAGTAGTTGTGGCACGCGGGCTCAGTAGTTGTGGCTCACGGGCTCCAGAGTGCAGGCTCAGTAGTTGTGGCACACGGGCTTAGTTGCTCTGCGGCATGTGGGATCTTTCCAGACCAGTACTCGAACCCATGTCTCCTGCATTGGCAGGTGGATTCTTAACCACTGCGCCACCAGGGAAGCCCAGGTTCTATGTCTTACTCTTACCCCATACACATTTGCCTGTAAGCGTAGTGGGCATTCCATAAATGTTTGTTGATTTCAATTGGATCTTTTTGGTCAGAATTGAAATATTTGACAACTAATTTGATGTTAGCCACAAGAAAAAGGAAATTGTCAAAGGAGACCATGGGAATTTGAGGTTGGGACTGGAAGGGTATTGATGCTATTTGGAGAAATAAAAGAAAACAGGGTGAAGAGAAAATTTGAGAGAGAAAATGACTAGTGTATTTTGAGTAATTTCTGTGTGTCAGGCATTGTGCTTATGTCTTTACATGCATTATCCTATTTAGACATAGTAACAAGCCTTTGCTGAAGGAACTACTCATATCTGCATATTACAGGAGAGAAAACAGGCTTGGAGAATTTAAGTAATTTAACCATGATCTCATAGCTAGTAAGTGGTAGAATTAGGATTTCAAACCAGGATTCTGTGACATCAGAATTCATTTGGGGGCACATATTAGATTTAAGGCACTAGCCCGAAGGCTTTGTGGCAATGCCTAGCATATAGCTGGAAATATAGGAACTGTGCTCAGGAGATGTTTCAGGGCAGAATTATTAATCTGAAAGTAATCTGCAGAGGTGATTGTCGTGGCGATGAGTTGGTTCACATTTACCCAGAGAGGGAGTAAGGAGATAAGAAATCAAAAGCCAGAAAATAGAGGAACATCTGTTTACTGGGTGAGAAGAAGAGTTAAGATCTTTTTTACCTTTGGAGAATAAAAATAATTTTGCGTGTACTGTTTGCTAAGAATAATTCGTATGAGGCAAGTTCAGTTTCATGTTGTTTAAACACTAGCTAGCCATACATATTTAATTTGGTTTAAGATGGGAAAAATATCCATTGTTCCAATTTTGTAATAAAATTACAAAATTTTGGGGCTTCCCTGGTGGCTCAGTGGTTGAGAGTCCGCCTGCCGATGCAGGGGACACGGGTTCGTGCCCCGGTCCGGGAAGATTCCACATGCGGCGGAGCGGCTGGGCCCGTGAGCCATGGCCACTGGGCCTGCGCGTCCAGAGCCTGTGCTCCACAACGGGAGAGGCCACAACAGTGAGAGGCCTGTGTACCGCAAAAAAATAAATAAATAAATAAAATAACAAAAATTTTTAACTTTGTTAGGTATACTTGTTAGAGTTAATATTATAAAATAGTGAATTTTTAAAATTGACATATAATTGACATATAACATGTAAATTTACAGGTATAACATGTTGATTTGTTATGTTTATATATTGTAATATGATTACCATTGTAGTGCTAATTAGCACCTCTATCACATCACATAATTATCATTTCTTTTTAGTAGTTGGAATAATTGTCTCTTTGCAAGCTGTATTTCCTCTCCTCTCCCCTTCCCTTCCCTTCCCTTCCCTTCCCTTCCCTTTCCTTTCCTTTTCCTTCCTAAGCCAGTGCTCTTGTAGAATGTCTCACCTTCTAGATATCTTACTGTTGATACTTCCTTATGTGTCATTTACCTTGTTCTTTTTGTTCCTGTGTTCCTGTAAAATGATAATTAAGTCTAGAGATTTGATTAGATTTAGACTGGATATTTTTGTCAAGTTCATAGGTGAGTTTTTAAACAGAAATTTTTCTCAAAGGGAGGAATGAGGGACGATTTTTAGGGTGTAGAGTGTTGTGGAGGGAAAGGTGCAGCCAGAAAGGAGGGAGTGACAGAATAGTCCCAGGTACTGGAGACAAAGAGGTTTTTAGTTTTCATGAAGCCATTCCTATCTGTTGTTCATTCATTAGTGGACACATTGCCCTCAAAGTATTCAGTTTGATTGGCTACTGAAATTCTGACTTTTAAAATTTAATTAAATATCTCTTTATTCTCTCCTAAATAAAGCAAAATTTAAAACTTGAATGGTTTCTGGATTTGTTTTGTTTTTCTTTATAGGATCAGCTCTAAACACAGCTTCCATTGTCATAAGTCAGGAGAGCAGGTAGCTTATGCAGTGACCTCCTAATTCATTATTAAAATATTCAGTTTTATGACACCTCAGAAAGGTTAATTTTATCTTTTTTGTAACTAGTTGAAAATATACCACTATCAGTTGTTTTCTAAATGGTTTTCTTTTCTTTAGATGGCAGCCATTATTTTTATATGCATGTCTTGTCTGACTAGTATTCTTTTAAGTGTTCTGCATAGGCTCTATAATTGTTGTAACTGGCCTAAATCTGTAATAGATCAGATAAGCGAAAACTTATATCTAAAGTATTTTTAAAATTTTTATAGCCTTATCCAAGCACAGACTTTAGGCAAACCTGAAGTAGGAAAAATGACATCAGAATAATCCCACTGATCATTGATAATTAAGGCCTTTGGTCTGTGCAGTTCAGAAAACTACAAGAACATTATCTCATAACTCTCAAATGTTCTCTGAAGTAGGAAGGCAATTACTATTACCCTAATTTACAGATGTCTTTAAAAGGTTAGAGAGCTGTTCCACGTGGAGCTAAAGGCAAAAGTAGGGATGAATTGTAAAAACTTTCTTAGTCTTTCTAGACCACTCTGAGTCCACAGTTGTTCTTTTCAGAGGTATAAAGATTATTATAATGTAGCTTGAAATTTTTTCTAGTCAAAAAATAAAAGGCTGAAATGAAAATTTTAATCTGGTCTGGTTAGTGCATTTCATACTCAACCAAACATTTCTGGGATGCTTAATAAATAGTTAAGGATGGTCCCTCTTATCAAAAATATTTAAGACATTACAAAGAACAATGAACACACTATCATTTATTATTTATCACCTAAATGTTTTCAGTGTGAATAACATTTTGTTCTTAAACGTTCTCCAGGGCTAGATAGTATATCTAGCATCGAAAACCAATTTGGGGTGATTATTAATATTACTAACTTTTGAATAAAGAAATTTCTACATATGAATGTGTGTTATTCTTACTTTAAACATATTTCTGTCACTCATTTCCTGTTTCAGTTAATGGCATCACCATCCTACTTACATACCAGGCTGGAAGTATTAGTGATCTTCATTACTTTTCTCTCCCTTACCTCCAATCCATTTGGTTACCTAGTCCTGTATGTCTACAGTTTTTTGTGTACCCATCTATCCATTTATTCCCATGGTCACTGCCTGAGATGACGCCCTCTTCACCTGATCTCTAATCTTTTGCATCTCTAGTATTTCACACTGCTTCCTGAAATATACGCCTGACCATCTCACTCCTCTTGAATGGCTTTCATTCCTAATGGAATTAGGCATTAAGTCCTAATGCCTTACTATGAAATCTCATCATGGCTATATCCCATCCTGACTCTTCTTCCATCAGACTAGACTTTAAAACTTTATACAGAAACTCTGTACTATTTTTGTACTTTTGCTGTTCCTTCTACTTCAAAATATCCCTGTTTCTTCCTGTAGAAGTCCTAAACACATGCCATTTTCTTCATGAATCTCTTTAATTCTTCCAGTCAGATTTAATATCCCTCTTGTATATACATTCATAATACCTGGGCTAAACCTTTTTCTTTTACATCCTTGACATTTTATTTTGAATTGTAGTTCATTGTGTATATACATTTCTTTCGTACGATCATGACTTCTTGTCAGTGGAGACTATATAGAACACAGTCACACCTTAATAACTTTGCATGTAGTAGTAGTCTTAGCTTTCAGCTTTTACTGGAATTTTATAATTGATTGAACAAGTCAGTTTCATAAATTGATTCATCTTCCTACTACAACTAAAAAAATGACTAGAAAGAATAATTTTGTTTCACAGGTGGTAAAAACTCAGGAAAAAGTTGCTATCTTTGGATGTGTTTCCTGAAATCAGCAATGTAGATAGAAATGGATTCTTCTATTGTCTGTAGTAAACTATTATAAACATTTAAAAATTTTAAAGTATGTGTTCTACCTGTATTCTTTCCTGTGAAACTGTTGTAGGACATTAATAAAGGCTGACAGAATTCAAAACTTCCCTTAGTTTGTTCCATTCTTCTAGCCTTCCCACCAGCTGCTCTTTATAATTTAGAAGTGCCTGCTCTGTGTCAGGCGCAATTCTAGGTGCTAGAGATACAGCTGTAAACAAACGTAGTTTGTTTTCTAGTTTCAGGAAACAGTCGTGTAAAGAAAGCAAATATATACAGTATAGCAGATTAAGAATTGTACAAAATACTAAGAAATACAGAAAATCTATTTCTATATGATTGTCAGAGTCTGGGCTGAATTGCTTGCTTTGAGTTTAAATATCTATTTAAATCCTTGCTTGTCTATCACATTCCTTGCCTATGCTAATTTTGTTTAGGGTTTGTATCGAATATTTTAGGTTCCAAATTACATAGCAATATATAAATATTAAACCTAAATAGAACTTATTAAACTTAGATATAATTTTGAAGTAAATGTTATTCATGCTAAATAATATATAAGTTCTTAGAAAATCATAAAAATCAAATTTTTTAAATTTTAATAATTTTTCAGCATTGGGGATTATATTTAAATGCTAATTTTAAAAACTTTAGAAAATGAACCATCATTTTTCACTTGTGTGAAACTAAGTTTTTTTTACATATATGGTAGTTTGCTTAAATCAGGGTATACACAGGCATCATATTTAGTCAAATGAACAATTTATTTCCATCGGGTACCAGTTAATCTTACATGTTTGCTAATCTTAAATGATTATCACATCACTTGGCTTTAAAAGTTCTCTGTGCTCTCCCTAGGGTAGCTTATTTTCTGCTCTTCCCAAGCTATAGCAAAAAATGTCTATCATTGCCTGTGCTACCCTGCCAACTGACCTAAGAGAAACTCCTTTCCCTATAGTCCTTGCTACGCGAGTAGTAAACCATGCCAGCTTTTTATCCCTACCCACTGATCCCCAGTTAATTAGATCAGAGGGAACCCTGAACAATGATTTCCCATCCATAGTCTAAACAGGTATTTGTGACATGGTTTGGTGTAACCGGCTCTGCTCAGGCAGAGCCTATGGTTTTGGGTTGAGATAGATTCTTTTCAGGATTTTCAACTTATTGATGTAGGGAAGCTGCCAGATGGTGATGAGCATTGTAGCTGAGAGGTCACATAGAGCTTGCATTAGAGTAGTAATTATGTGGATCATGTGTATATTGCAGAATTGGTTTTCTGGGAAGAAGAGACTAGAACTAAGGTGTTGGGGGGGTGGTTGGGGGGTGCACATGTGTCTGTGTGCGAGTTTGCATGTATGTGAGCGAGAATAATAACGGTTCCTGATGGTTTCATAAGCCCTGAAAGGCCCAGCCTGGCCTCCTCACTGTCCTACAGACCTACCATGCTCATTCCCAACTCTGTGCATTTGCCTAAGTTAGTCTCCCTATTTTTGGTCTTTCTTGAATAGTACCACCAGGTTAGTGTTCCTTAAAATCTCCTGCTAATGATATTTATCGGGCCAAAAATCATTAATGGTTTCTGTATTACCTTTGTGATAAAGTTTAAGTTCCTTAGTTATGTATATATGATCTTTTTAACTCTGCTTTCTAAGATGTTTTGTCTAAAAGAACAAAGCCCATTTAGTTTGGTATTTTAGTATAACAGGTCATGGTGAAAGTCCATAGCTCTATTCTTTTGGTCATTTGTCTCTAGGAACTTTACTGAGAATATCAGTTAGACTGAGAGCCCCATAGTCATTTGTTGCAGAAGAAAAGAGAAATGGCTCTCTGGTTGAAACATGAGCTGCCAGAGGCATGTCTCTACATTTTGAATGTAGGTGAATAGTGGTGCATTCAGGGGCTACTGCCCCTGGTGGAAGAATTTTATGAGTCCAGCCTTCCCTATCCAGCTTCTTGCCAGTTGACAGGCAGTCTGTCTGATGCTTAACCTGGCAATGTTGCCAAACTGTCCAGTAACCCTTTCTTTGAGTTTTAAATTCTAAATGTTTTTATTGATCAGAAAGAAATAGCCCTTTAGAGATCATTTAAGTTTTGCTTTGAAAGCCCTGACCACCACAGTGCCAACAGAATTGACTTATAGTGTGGTTGGTTAAACTGGCATTCGTTTGGGAATTTTTCAGAACTCCAAGTTTTATGGGTCAGCATTCAGCCTTATCCTCTAATTTGAAAAAGATGTGAAGAATAGCAACATATAACTCTTGGCAAGATACAAAATGCAATGATTTCCCCTCCTTATCATGGCCTTTATCTTTTAAAGGTTATCTATTAAAATCTTAACTCTTTACTCTAGAATTCAAGGTCTCTCACAATTTTTTCCCATCTGCATTCCATTCCTTCTCTAAAGGAATTCTCTTTTTTAGCTAAGCAAGTCTATCCATTCTCCTTCCTCCCCACAACATGCCAGGCATATTTCTCCCTCAGTGTCTTTGCACATAACGTTTGCCTAGCCTTAAATATCCTCTCTCCTATCTCTAGCTTGCAAGGCCCAGCATAATATTTACTTCCTCAAATCAAAATAATATAAATTATATATCAGCATCAATAAATACTTTAAAAATAAATGACTCCTCTTTTCACTGACAGAAGGCATATGCACTGTGAATTTATAGTTATCGTAGGTGACTGAGCATTTTGCATATAAAAATTTCAGGGGTGTCACACAAAAATGAAGTTTCTGGAATTTTTTGAAATAACAAAGATTGGTCAACACCGGGCCCACTTTTCTACAAATAAGAGGTTGGAGCTGAGAAATTATTATCCCTTTAAATGATACTTGTATTCACCACTTTAATCCCACCACTCCTTACTCTCTCCCCATATTGCCCCAGCCTGCTTTGGGTCTCTACTTGGCCCTCTGCCCCATAGGCAATTGAATTTAAGATGATGGCTATGGAGATACCCAAGGAGAATGAAAGGATAGTCTTCTAAGAAGAAAGGAGAGATTATCAAGGTCTTTGATAGTCTCTGTCTTAACAGCTAGGAAGGTCACTTCATATTTACCTCCTACCTCCTAATTGACAATAATCAGCGAAAATAACTCAGAAAGTAAGGATATTTAATCATGGGAAAGTTACCAAGAAATGAAATACCTTTCAGAAAGTAATGTTCTGACCTTAGCTCAGAATAGGGAGTAATCACTAAGAAGGCTGTCTGAGGGGGCTTCCCTGGTGGCGCAGTGGTTGAGAATCTGCCTGCTAATGCAGGGGACACGGGTTCGAGCCCTGGTCTGGGAGGATCCCATATGCCACGGAGCAACTAGGCCCATGAGCCACAACTACTGAGCCTGCGTGTCTGGAGCGTGTGCTCCGCAAAAAGAGAGGCCGCGATAGTGAGAGAGGCCCGTGCACCGCGATGAAGAGCGGCCCCCGCTTGCCACAACTAGAGAAAGCCCTCGCACAGAAACGAAGACCCAACACAGCAAAAATAAATAAACTTTTTATTAAAAAAAAAAGAAGAAGGCTATCTGAGACTTGACATCACTTTTAGGATCCATTTGCTCCAAAGGGTGAGCCCTTTGGGACAATAGAAAGGAAGCAAAGCTTTCAAAACAGTTAATATACCGGAGGTAGGGATTCATTTTGGCCTTAAATGTAGTTACTGTCCCTTTTCTCATCTGCCTTCCTATAAACATTTTGATTAGGCAATAATAGTTGGTATTTGTCCAATGTTTTAAATAAGTTCTTTTATTATGTTGCCTCATTTAAATTTCCTAAAACCCCTACAAAGTGGGATACAATGGATGAAGAACGTCAGGCTCCGGGAGTTTAACTGAATTACCTAAGTTCACATGAATATTAAGTGATAGAATTGGAAGTAGATCCTAGATCTTGAGATTTCTGGTCTTGTGCTGTGTAATTGTATACTGTCTGGGTCTTCATTATCTTCCTATGAATGATCTCATCCTGCTTTTGTATGTGTTACCAAAGGACGGGGCAATGACGCTAAGTCCGTAGCAAGGAGACAGTGATGTGAGAAATGAATTTTACTGAGACAGCCTCTTATAATTTATTCAGTCTTCTTTACCTCCTTGAGTAAACTACCTGGAAAGTGGCTAATGGTTTTCTCAGAACGTCAAAAGTCTTTTTCTTTTTTTTGACCATACCACACGGCTCGTAGGATCTTCGTTCCCTGACCAGGGATTGAACCCAGGCCCTTGTTAGTGAAAGCACAGAGTCCTAACCACTAGACCCTCAGGGAATTCCTGAATGTCAGAAGTCTTGATCTACATCTCTACTGTAGATCAAAAATATTGATCTACATGATCTAGTGAAATTGCCTTTTAAATTGTTTTAATTTATGGCCTTTTTTTCCTGTTAGAATGTTAGCTTCTCAAGGGCAGAGACTCCATCTTGCTTACCACTGAATCCTCAGTGTTTAGAACTATACCTAGCAGAGATAAGACAGTCAATAAGTATCTCATGCCTAATTCACTGACTTAGTGTTTTAATGTCTTTAGAGAACCTGCTGCCCCCAGTCAAATGTTGGTTGTTTTTCTGAAATCCACTTTTTCCTTTAGGTCTGACATGGGTGGTCAGCCCTGTGAAGGAGTGTGGACATTGACCTAGAGCAGCTTGGAGTTGAAACAATTATGTTTATGTGATAAAAGTCTCTGAGTCACATGGCAAATAGGTTTATCTTTGTATACCTTTTCTCTCAATGCTGCTTGTATTTGATCCTTTGTAGCCATCAATACTTTCAAGCCCCTTCAGTTCAGAAGTGTCCTGTGTTGTCTGTCTATACCACGAAGTGGGAGAGGTTGGGAAGCATTGCTTTATTGGATTACAAGCAGAGTCTAAGATTCTGGACTTCAGCAAGAGGTCTTCTACATGGTAAGAGTTTTGTGATAATGCAGGCGAGGGAAATACACAGACATGTTTGTAACAGAGCATCAGCAAGTCTGCTATTTCCAAGAACAGAAAGCACAAAAATCCAGATTCTGAAAGGTTAAAGAAGGGCTTACTGTTTAGTCCTGAGACTTTGCCAGTTTCTTCATGGTTGAGCCTAGCCTTTTCTAATTCCTAATATTTGAATCCATTGGGTGGTCTTGTTTAATAAAGACTACTATTAAGAAGGGAAGAGAGGGCAAATAGTGTGCCTGATCCTTGCAGGGAGAAAAAAAGTATGTTAAGTAACACTGTACTTGGGGCTTGTCATAGCCTGAAGCAGTTGGTGCTGTTTCCCAATGTGAGCTCTTTTTTGTTTCACCAGGACAATGTTAGGTCCCAGGAGTCTTTCACGTGACTGTTTGTCACTATTAAGAGCCAAGTGCCTGTTCTGAAGAAAACAGAGCTGTAGTTAAAGTGTTCAGGAGAACTCCTTTTGAAGTGTCAGGGGACAGGATGTGTGTAACAGGGTAGGAAGAGAGGCTAACATTTATTGAGAGTCTGTTTCACACAAGACAGTGCTGGGTACTTGCATATGTGCTATCTTATTTAATCTTTATAACAGTCCTATAAGATTAATACTATTTTTCCATTTTCTAGATTTGGAAACCAAAACTTAAGAAAATTAGATGACTTTCCCAATGTTACACAGCTTTTAATAGTGGAGCCATATCTAAATCTGAATTGTCTTAACTCTCAAACCAATGATTTTTTCCCCTTCATGATATTGCTTTGGATTCCATGTATGATGATGGAGAAGTCTCATTTCTTGATCTTCCTATAGAGGGAGAGGGAAACAGTATAAAATAGCGGAATTTACATGCATTTACATATTCCTTTCTAACCTTAACTTTCAAAATGTTTTAAATATACTGAACTTTTAAACATAATACTGAGTAAGGTCTTAATGGGTGATGCAGTGGAGTGTCTGAGAAGTACTTTTCTCCCTAAATTTAAAGATGTTTGCAAAAGTATATATTACTTTCTGGAAATTTCCAATTATGAGCCATTAGGTCCTAAAGAACAGAGGTTAATAGTGACCTTCAGGGTATAGCATCATCATTGTCATATGTTTAGACTTAACTCCGGTTGAGAATTCCCATTTCTAAAACAGTTCATTTTAATCTAAGTATTTCTTGAAGGCAGACTCAGACTTAGGGCCTCTGTCCTATAAATGACAGAATTACTGGAAGTTCTGTCTTAAAGTTCATACTATATATTTTTACTCTTCATTGATGAAAATAAAGACTTCGCATTAAAATTTTCTTTTGAGACTTCCCTGGCGGTCCAGTGGTTAGACTTCACGCTTCCACTGCAGGGGCCGTGGATTTGATCCCTGGTCGGGGAGCTAAGATCCCACTGCCATGCGGTACCGTCAAAAGAAAATAGATAAATAAAATAAAATTTTATTTTATCTTTTCATACTACAGATGTAAACCCTCATTTCGGCACAATAATGAGAACCTAATTTTCCGTTTGCTTTGCTAGAGGCCCCTCCTCACAGGTTGAAATGTGGGGCACAGAAATTTACTTGTTTGTTTCATTTTATTTTTCTTCCCCCTAGGGATCATTTGACTTTCATTTGAAGTTCTAATTGACATAGGGGGAAAAACAGAAAAATGGTGAAATATTTGAGATAGTAACATAGAAAAATACCAATTAAATTCGATTCCAAATCTCAGAAGTGGATTTGTATTTCTGTACTTTGAAGAATTGGTTCAGCTACTATAATCTTTTTTTGTTGTTTTGTTTTAATCTCTGACATAGAGTGATTTAACATAAATAGAATAATTTTATCGGTGTCTTCTAAGAGAAGGTGGGGAGAATGAGATTATTGTACTAAAACAATAGATTGGAAATGCTCTGCACACAAGCTCCCTTGCCCTCTTGCTATGGGCAAGGGAATTACGGAAATGAAGTAAGAATGGTATGTTAACTGTGGGCTTCCAGATTTTTCAGTGTTATTGTTGAAGATTAAAATTTGACTATAAGAAAATTGCTTGATTTGGCTGTTCTCTTTTTTCTTAGAACTGACAGTAATGAGTTGACAGGAAGGGATAGGCTTTGCACCTGAGCTCCTGACCCTGCTTTTAGTCACGGTATTCTCCCCTAAACAAGTTCACATTCTTGGCAGCTCTAACCTGGAGTCAATAGAGATGCTGCTTAATCAACCAATATTATTTTAATGTTGCTGGGGTATGAGATACTGTGGTAAAATCAGAGAATGTAAGATACAGTTTACCCCACCCCATCTGTGGTAAGTTGCCTTGGATGCATTATCTCATTAATTCTTCACAGCAACCCTATCCCTTAAATCTGTTAAAAATCATCATTTTACAGATTAGGAATTTAAAACTTAGCCAGCCACACAGCTAGAAATAGTGAAGTTTTAATTTAGGTTTGGATTTAGGCTTGTATGACTTCAGAACCCATGTTCACTAATCACTGGGGGTAGGAACTAGGGAATAGATAGGCATTTGCACGTATATAGAATCTCATTATGAGGAAACATCAGACAAACCCAAGTTACCATTCTGTAAAATAACTAACATATTCTTCAAAAATGTCAAGATCAAGAAACACAAGACAGGTTGACTGAGAAACTATTCTAGATTAAAGGAGACTAAAGATGCATGACATCTAAATGCAATCAATGTGTGATTGTGGGTTTGATTTGGAAGCAGGAAAAAAAAACTTCATAAAGGACATTACTGAGGTATTTGATAAAATTTGAATGTAGACTGGGTTAGATAGTAGTGTTTATCAATATTATATAACCGTGACTATATACGAAAATGTCTTGTCTTTAGGAAATATACACTAAAATTTTTAGGATAAAAGGGCATGACATTCCCTATTTACTCTCACGTGGTTGTGAGAGAGAGGGAATGACAAAGAAAATGTGGCAAAGTATAAATAATTGAATAAATGGTGAATCTGGGGAAAGAGTATAGGAGAGTCATATTTTTGTCATTTTTTTGTATACTTGAAATGATGTAATGAAAATTTTTAAATGCCTTATATTCTATAAATGTGGCTAAAATTCTTCAGAAACCTTCAAAACACAACTGGGGCCAGGAGATGAGGACCATATTCTATTCATGCTTCCTCCATTGGCAAAGAACTTGCCAAACCAAGTTGAGGAGGTAAACATAGACTGTTATTTTGAAGAGGAAACATAAGTCATACTGTCAAGATGTTTTTCTTATATCTCCTTTGGGGACATACCTCTCTTTTCTTCAAAATAGTTCATTGTTTTCGCTGATATTTTTGTCCCATTTCTTTGGCCCCTCTTAGATAGTTCGTATTTCTGACTTACTGACATAATCTTGGATAGAGTGCTAAATATGTTCTTTTTAACAAAAGAATAAACTACAAAGTAGAGTAAACACTATTTTTACTAATTATTTATGTTCGTTTATTTTTATCTTTAACAGTGTATATGCCGTCTACATTCTCTCAGTTTTAGGTGGTTTTTAGTCAAGCCTTGATTACATATGAGTGAACTATGCTGTTTCGGGCATTATCAGGGGCATGCTTTTCCTTCAGCCCACCCAGTCCTGTTTACCCTTGCCTTGGCCAGAGAACAGATGTGGGCAAAATATGAAGGATGTTAAAGGTTTAAACTCATAATTTAATATATTTTTCTCTTTTTCCCAATACTTTTTCATTCGCTTTCCTTTTTAAAAAAATTGAGATATGACATATAACATTATATCAGTTTCAGATGTACAACATAATGATTTATTTTTATATATTGCAAAATGATCATATTTATCTTTTTGTTTTCCGAAAGGGCTTTTAAATGCTGATGTGATTTTTTTCAAGATGAATAATTTGGTGTTCCTGGGTTAGATAACAAGGCAGAACTGGGAATTCCTTCTGATTATAGATGGAAAGAACTCCAGGGTTAAGCAGGTATTTTGGTTCTACTGGCTGTGATCTGGGAGAAGGAGTCTCAGTCAAGGAGGTCCACACATTAGTCAATAGAACAACAAAAGCAAATGTCACCTCCCACTTCTGGTGATCGGGACAAGTAACTATATATACTGTTGAATCCTCCCTCCCTCCCCCTGCCGCCACACACACACAGAAAGAGAGAGGGACTAAAAGGCCATCTTGCTTCAGAATAAGAACTCAGTCTCTTTATAATATGTCTCTGCATAGTAACTTTGGGTTATCGTACTATCAACACTGGCTTTCCTTTGAGTCTGTTAAAGTTAACTTAATCATAGATCATAGACTGACTTTCACATGTGGGTACTTAGTGACTATAAATAATGGTGTTTATGTTATTATATATGAATGTGAGTCAGGATTGTGCAATGGTTAAGTGCTTGGACTCTGAAGCCAGACAGACCTGGGTTTAAAACTGGCTCTGCCACTTATTACCTGTGTGGCCTTAAACAAGTTGCTCATCTTTCCTTATCTGTAAAATGGGATAAAGTTCTCCTCACCAATGTGAAATAATACATGTAAAGCACTTAGTGTTATGCCTGGCATTTTTATATCTTTGATAAATGTTAGCCATTGTTAGTTATCATTGCTATTAATATTATTATCATTAGTGTAATATCAGTATCCGCTTACATTTGCTAATGTCTTCAGATTTATCACACTTTTCCCATAATCTCTCCTACTCCTGCCTTCCAGGCTGACTTCTTTTTAATTGAGACATTTCATTTTTTAGGTGTTTCATTTTCCCCCAGGGTTCAGAGATGATCCTTGTATCCCCCTCAATCTCTTCTATTCCCTCCACTACTTCCAAAGCCTGCTGAATGAATGGTGACACAGTAAGAAATTCTCTTTCTTCACCAGTTAGGACCTGACTACCTGTTCTGTCTTTTGCAAAGGGCTGAACTTTTAATCCTAGTTTCTAGAACTGTGGGCAATATTAAGCAAATGAGGCCTTACTTTCTTTTCCTCCATAAATTGGATCAGAAGTATATCAAAACCCATAAAATCCATTGCATTATCTGACGAAGTCTTCCTGCTGAATATAGCTAAAAAGATGTGATTTGGGGTCAGATGGACAAAGTCTGTCACTTCTACAGTTGTTCGAAGTACCTTACCTTTGGCTTGGTCTCTACTTAGTTACAGGGTCGTTCTAAGGATCAGATGAGGTAGGTCATGCATGTGAAAGGGCTTTCTAAACTGTAAAACACCATGTTAATATGATGGATGATTATTGTGTATGAACAAAGGCCCCAGCAACCTATGTGATGCCAGAATTCAACCCTAGACAATAAAGATGCAATCTCCTCTCTTTCTGCCACCTCCAGAAGTTTTCAGTAAGCTATTTGAGCTAGAGAGGCTAGTGACTAACTTCATGCAGTGACCACAAATCCTTTCTTCTTCCCTCATCCCCATATTCTCTTACAGAATGTTACGCCAGATTCTGAGTCAGTCTTCAGAGCTGGACTTTGGGATACAGCGTGGCAAGCAAGGTACTTAATAGGATCTAGGAGTGAGGATTAGGAAAGATTTCTTTTGTGCCATTTTCCAACCCCCTTCCTGGCAGCCCCTATTGATTAAATGACATTTCAAAGTTGAGTTCAGTAAGGATGAGGCCAGATATGGCTTCTGCCAAACTGGGCTGGCAGATCTGAGCAGTCAGCAGATAGCTTGTGTGTGTGTGTGTGTGTTTCTTGTTTCTGGATTATTAGAAATTCTTTTCTGTACGATATGAACAGCAAACCTAGACTCGTGTGAGATCATCATCATCATCATCATAACCGCACTTAGGGGATGCCTGATAACACAGTACACTCCAAGCACTGGGGATTATTATGAACTGAATTGTGTCCCCCACAAATTCAAATGTTAAAATGAAGGTTCCAACGTCCAGTGCCTCAGAGTGTTACTGTATTTGGAGTTAGTTGGAAATCCGACAAAATTAATCCCCATTCTCCACAACATTGCCAAAAAAAAAAAAAAAAAAATTCATCCAAAACAACTTCTCCCTAAATCAGCGTTTTCTGAATTCAAAAGTCCTCTTATCCTTAGTCATTTCAGCCTTTGCCCTCCTTACATAAAGAAGGGCCAAGGGAAATGCTGCTTTATGACTATGCCTATTTCTGCTTAATTGTACTATCATGAATGACTTAAAAGGAACCACATTGAGAAAGCTGGGAATAGATAGATGGTGCTATTGGCAGAGCAATGGCATTGGCCTCTAATTAGACGTCCTCTAGTTGTCTTCTTCCCCTGCCAAGGATTTTGTCATTTATTGCCACACTCTTGTCTTTTTATTGGACATATTAAGGTGTTTCCCCCATTTTAATCTCTAGGTTATCAAGAACCCCTTAGAAAGCAAGTGCCATTGCATACTTTGTTCCTGCCTAGCTAATGGTATTGCCTAAATGAGCTACTCTGGATAAGGTGGGGTTTTTTGTTTGTTTTTGTTTTTTAATCTTCTCTATTCCTTTCATGTAAATATATTTTAGTTTGTTTGTCAAAGTTGTTTGCAAATGAGTTTGCTCTGGAATGTACCTCATCAGGAATGATGAAGGGCCCCAATGTGAACTTCAAACTAAAATTAGCAACACTCTTTCTCATGTGCTAAAGAGTTTTGTCATTTGGTTTCTCTAAAATTTAAGTGAAATTTCTCCTTCCTTCAGCGTGATTTGCCTTTTCAGCTGTCTAGCAGTTGTTGCTCTGATTCTTTGTCCATTGTCACGTGGAAACTAGTTCTACTTAGCCAAAATTCTGTATTATTTCCTAAAGATCAAAACACAGCACCTAAAACTAGTTTTTTACCCAAATATTTTTCAGCCACAGTTTTTCAAAATACAGAAAATCTTAACAGCTGAATATTAAATCCAGCTGAAAATGAAAAGTTGTAAAATGAAGTAGAGCACAATATTTTGTAGAAATCAGCCAGTGATCTAATTGTATTGAGCTTTTAGTGTTTACATAACTTGGCTCCATTTTATTTTCCTTTTTGGGTATTTCTAAAATACTAAATGTGTAAGTCTTGATGCTTATATAAATCAGTACAAAATCGGGTATTTCTAATTAGTTCCCATTCTACTCTGTTAAATCTACACTAATCAGGTTTGAAAGTGTCCATATTGAGGGTCAGATGTAGGTGTTAGTGGGCAATGGATTGAATCAAAGAGCTGGGAATTCTGGGCTTCATGTAAGTGGGGCTCTGGGTTTCTTTTGGTTTGAGTGGTAAAATGAAGATTGATGTGGTACCTTTACCTTTCACTATACACTGAAGAGGAGCAGATATGTGTCAGCCTGCTTTGAAATCTTTGGAGGAAGAAGAATAGTGATAGTCTTGGTTTAGCAGTACAGAATTTGGCCAATGAAAGAACCACTCATTCTTGCAAGGTCAAAACTATTTTCTCCCTTTCAGAAACAAGTCAGGTTGCCTGGGCCAAAAATACATTTTCCTTTTGACCACACATTGGCAGGACAAGCATGTCCAGTTTTCTTCTAGGTCATAGCTCTAGATTTTTTCCAGCTAAGAAATATTCAACCAAAAGAATCTCAGGGTCCTGTTCTTGGCCTATTCCCACTTTCTCTCTTCTTAGAAATTCAAACAACTTTAAGTGGACAGTGTTCTTGGGATCTCGTTGCCTTGTTGGGTCACAGGCCCTGAGCCTGCAGATGAAAATGAAAGCACCCCAGCAGAAGGATGTGTGTGTGTTTGTGTGTGTGTAAATTCAGCCTTTGGATTTCATTGAGATTGTCTTGCTAATGCCCCTTTATAAGGTTCACTAGATTTTCCTGGTGCCTAGTGACCCGGGTGATCAGGTGATTAGAAAGGCACGGAGAGTATGGATCTGGGATCTGACTAGCTTAAGATACTTCATCTATGGATCTGTGCATCTGATATGGGTTATGTGATACGGAGAAGGATTTGCCTTTGGTATTTTCCTACTTTTATGTTTTATGCCCTACCTATTCATCCCATTTCCCCCAGTCCCTCTTAATAGTAGGTACCCTATGATTTAGGGCAGGCTACTTGGGTTCATCCTTTCTGGAGGAAGATAAATCTCTTGATTTAAGTTGTAGAAAGCTGTTAATGACTTTTTTGTATTACCTCTCCTGGGAGTATTTCTGTTTTAAAGACATTATCTAGGCTGAGAACAGTAGTCCTGGTTACTAAAGGAAGGGAAATATTTGGGATAAGAACTTTCTGGCTTAAATTGCTACCATATGGGTATGATTTTCAAAAGTAGTTATGTGAAGTCACAGTTAAAGTTCCTCTAATTTCCTTTTCTATAAAACTTTTTGCAGAGCTGCTGTGATTTAGTCATACTAACCAGTTTAAATTTCACTTCCTTTTCCCATCTTGTAGAAATACTTAAAAGATGGACCAAAAAGGAGGAGGAAGTCAAGCAGCAGAGACCCAGATAATAGGTTTCTGAATAATGAAGATCTGATGTTATTTTATTTAAAATTTTGCCACTTTATATAAAACCTGTGTGCGCCACTTGGAAAGTTGAAGTTCGGTGCCTCAGATTTGTTTAGCAGTAACTTATATCTGTGGTAGATCTGAAACTCCCTGGATACCTAATGTCTGTTTTCTCCCTTGAGTTTCTAGTTAGCTGATTAAAAATTCATGTTTTCTCATAAAGTTTATCTTTTAATGTAATAAGAATTTGTGAGAGTGGGGACTTTTTAATTTTTTTAAGCACTTTAAACTCCTATTGTCAGGTTGTCCTCACAAAAGTGTTTTGAAATGCCTGAATGACATCACCAGAAAACTCAGTAATTGTTATCCAGTGATGGTTAATGCTTTTATACTACACTGGTAATACTCTCTCTTCTTCTAGGAGATTGCAGGAATATGAATAAATACTTCCTCTAGAAGCTGCTCCAGCTCTGAAAGTACCATGTCTTAGTCCCACATATGGTCTTAGCACATTATGGACATCTGTCGAGTTTTGGGGTGAATCATTTTAATTTAGTTGCTTGGTCATTAAGTTTCAGTCGTAGCTTCCAAAAGAGTCTGATTTTAGTATTTTGGGATCTTCAGTAGCATAATTTGCTTCGTGATTTACAGTATAATTTTTTTTTCCCTTTTGGAAAATTGCTTTATCATGCTTTTTACACAGTAGATGTAGGACCTGTCAGCTATTATATTTGAAATGAGGATTTCCTCAGGATTAAAAATGGCCTGAGTAAGGACCATTGGTTGTAATTATGTATTGCTAAAAATGTTCGTTGAAAGATTAAAAAACATAAATCACAAGTTTTCTTTTGGAAAGTATTGTTTTAAGCTACAGCATAAGCTATCCATTGCTTTAGATATAGGGTATAAGAACAGGTTGTAGAGATGAGGCCATGTGTCTGGTATCAAGACCCTTGATGCAAATTCTTCATGAAATGTCATCTCACACGGTTGTTGTTACTATTATTCTTTTTCTTCTTTTTTAATATCAAAATGCTGTTATAATTTTAATATCAAATGATGATAGAAAAAATTAAATACTGGTTCTGGTTCATACTATCATATTTATCACTTAGAGGGCAGCCTTTCTGCCAACTTAGTCATGATAAAAATTCTCGCTGTGCTCATCTTTGGAGTTTGTATTTGGTGATTATGTACTTTCACAGTCTGAAGAAACTCCTGTTTATACTGAAATAGTGATTGAGGCCAGAAGTAAAGTAGGAAGTAAAGAAATGATACCCTTACGTAGAAAATACTGGAAATGGCAGAGGAGAAGGAGTTGGGGGTAAGAGAATAAATGTCCTGACCTCTGTCTTCTCTTGTCAGAACCCAACTGTAAGCCAGAGAACAAAGGAATGACAATCTTATAGGACCTGGAACAAGGCAGAGAAAGGTGGAGAATGGCTATGAAAAGACAAGTGGAGAATAATCAGCACGGTTTTCAGGGAACTATAACATTTTAATTTTGGATAAGTGATCCCTTATGAAGTAACTTGGAGGATTCTTTGCCACAGAGAAGCTATTTTGAGGTCTCCTGAAAGAGTTAGGAGCAGTATTGGTATAATCCTGAGAAAGCTGCAGAAAGTATGGGATTGAGTGGCGAACACAGATTTACTCATGAAGCTGTTTTAAACTTTTCTTGTGGGCAATGTTCAAAGCCTTTGGGTATCTTATTTATTATGTAATTGATCTTCAGGACACTATTGCCAATTTTGACCTTTGCCATACATTCTCTTTCTCTCTCCAGAAGACACAGAGTGGCAGAGCTGCAGCTCAGAGGGTTAATTTAAATTTAGGAAAGGACAGCCCAAACAGAGGGATAGACTTCATGGCTAAAAGTTTGTGCTCAGCCAAGAGTCCCTTTGTGTCAATAAATGAAGCCAAAAGAAGAATTGGAATAGCCTTATGAAAGCTGGTCACCTGTATGTGGCCTTCTGAATCAGTATTGGTTAGTAGGATCCTAAGGCATCCTTTCGCACTCTCATCCTCCATCCCCCAACTTTAGAATTTTTAAGAGGCCACAACATGTTAGAATTTGCCAAAGTTGTGTTCTAATGCTAAATATGACCAATAATTTGGGGATAAAGCTTTATGGAAACTGCATGGGAAATAATACAGAAGATAGGCTATAAGATTTCTATTTTTTCTTATGTTCAGTTTATTCTAAATGGTTCTATTTAGGTATTTATTAAGTCATAGTCCTTTTTATTTTCTATCTTTAGCATTTTGTCACTGTAGTATTGTTTTGCCAAAGAATTGGTCAGGGTATGCTTCTGGACCTAGATAAGGACAGTACAGTTAAATGGACAGTACACACAGAGAGGTTATTTAATAGTATGTAGATGGAGAAACCAAACATTTGCTTAATAACAGCCTTCAAATTTTATATAAAATAATAATCAATTATACTCTCTGACCCTGTTGGGAAACAAGTTTAAGCTAAACCATTAAAGATTTAGGTTTGACAAGTTAAGAGTTTCCTGAAGAATGTCAGAGTGGTTACCTGGGAAAGGAGTTCCTTAGGAACATGTAAGATGTCCTTCCCTAGAAGTCATTAAAAGCTAGCTAGGAAAAAAAAAAAAAAAAAAAGCTAGCTAGGTTTTTTTTTGTTGTTAGTTTGGAGAGGGTGGCCTCTCAAAGGTCTCTTCTTAGGATTTTATGAATGTTTAGCTTTTGTACTTGGAAAGAATATTTGAATATTTTACCTTTGCTTTCTTTTCTAATTTGGAATAGTTACTTAAACCCTTGAATTTAGTACACTGCCATACTCACTGTGATCACAAAGTACATATTCTTAATAATGATGCACCTGCTTATTCACCTGATAACCATTTTCTGGCTCTATCCCATGATGTATCTGAACTCTGCTAAGAAGCAGGTTCTAACTCTTGACTCAGATATTTAAGTACAGGAATTTAGTCTTATCATCGCTCAGTATGACCAGATCAAGATGGGTGACTTTGAGAAAAAAATCAAGTGTTTCAGATTGCTCTTGTACTTTCTGCGTCTGGCTTGAAAAGCATCACCTGCATTTCTAAAGATATTTTCAAGTGTTTTAGATGTATTTTCTGTAGGGCACCCCAGCCAAATGCAAAATTTGAACAAAGCTCCACCTGTTAAGCCCCAGTTTAAAGGCCCCTGAATTCCTGATAAAAAAAATATATATATATATATATATATATTTTTTTTTTTTTTTTTGGCGGTACGCGGGCCTCTCACTGCTGTGGCCTCTCCCGTTGCGGAGCACAGGCTCCGGACGCGCAGGCTCAGCGGCCATGGCTCACGGGCCCAGCCGCTCCGCGGCATGTGGGATCTTCCCGGACCGGGGCACGAACCCGTGTCCCCTACGTCGGCAGGCGGACTCTCAACCACTGCGCCACCAGGGAAGCCCCTGATAAAATATTTTGATGACATAACTAGATGAAGCTAGGCCTTGATAATATAGTTTCAGGTAAACTGTTTCTTCAAGAGTAATGTATGGTTACATGTGTCTTTCTAAGACTGTTAGTGTGCATTGTTTCCAGGGGAGAGAGTTGAAGGTTGGGAGTGTGTGGAAAATATTTGTTTAACTTTGGACTCTGTTTAGCCTGCTTTTTCTCTCTAGTATTTGATTCCCCTTAAAAGTAAACCAAGCTTCATTAATACTTAGAGGTCCAATCAAAGATAATTTGAATACTGAAACTTATAACCAATTAATGACCTTCAGTCAAAAAAGACCCTGGCTATTTATTAATAAACTTTGCTCAGGTTTTCCTATCTCTATGCACATCGTCCTTGATAGGCTCTTCCCATATAAATGGAAATCGAGGTGATTTATTATTGTAACTGACTGTATCTCACTGAGGTGAAACATGGATTACATCATCTTTTCTGCCAGTTTCCTAAATATATATGTTAGACTCTGGTAATTATTAGTTTCTAGACCATTGTTCCAAAGGCCAAATATTTTTAAATGTTTTAAAGTTGGGCTAAAGAGCTCAATAAAACTGAATGAAGAATAAGAGGCTTTCAAATCTGAGACCTGTTCTTAATTTAGCCAAGTGAAGTACCTAATTTGCCATACATTTGCTCTTATTTCCAAAAGGAGATAACCCTGCCTGTAGCTCAAACACAGGAGCATCTTTCTTTTTTTTAATTGGTTTTTGCTTTCGACTAAATGAAAACCTGGCAGTTTCTAAGCTCACATATGAGACTATACCCCTTTCCTATTTAAATACATGTTTGAGGAAAAAGTTCCTTGTAGCCAGGGAAAGCTGCCTTTCCTCCCTTTGAAAGACTCTCATCTGAGAGGCCCCTTCTTCCCTCTCTGTACTTGTTTCTCCTGGGTGATGTTCAGTGCCATCAGTATAGACACAGCACAGCAGCTCACCAACAGCAAAGGTACTTTTACAAAGTCAGATCCTGAAGGTTCTTCTAGCTGATGACAGAGTGACTCCCTCCCTCTGAAGATGCTCATTGGTCTTCCTTTGCCTGCCACTTTGAATGGGGGTGGGGAATGCCATGTATTTAGAAAGGAAAATATAGAGAAAAGAACATTGATCTGGTGACTGTGCCATCAACAAACGGGGATAATAGGCATGTCATTTAACATGCCTGGGGCCTCAATTTCATAACCTGAAAAACAAGGTTAGTTGGGTTATATGGTCTCTAAGAATTCATACTGCTCTAAAATTACATGGTTATTGTTCTTTGGGATCTTGAATATGGTCACTCTTAAAATCCTATACTTTTCCCTTGTCTCTCAAGACAGTGTGGACCTAGCATTTGTCCAGTGTTACATGAAATTTCTGTCACCACACTTCAAAGGCCTTTTTCTTTGATTTCTACCTAATTTGGGGTTGATTGATCCTAACAGTTATTGAGAGGAATGTTTTTGAGGGAAATCTTGGGAGAGTTGGCTTGTAGCAAGTGGAAAGGCCTCAGAAATGTTTAAGCTGTTTCAAGATCTGGTTATCTTTCAATTATCTGGTTGATGTTTCCCAAGCAACTTGTTCCCAGCTTGTCACAATTTCTAGTAAAACCACTAAATCCAAGGTAGCCCAATTCCGAGGCAAACACAGAGCCAATCTAAATCCTCCTTCCATTGTTTTTATTACAGGGTGCTATGGAGACAGCATGGACTTTGGAGTCAGCCAGAGCTGGGAGTTCACAATCTGACTCTGCCTTTTTCTGATTTTGTGATACAGGTTAACCTCCCTGTGTCTCAGAGTCATCATCTATAAAACAGCAATACTTAAGTACTTACCTTAAAAATTATTATGGGATTAAATGTGATGACAGACAAGAAGAGCTTCTCATGTGCCTCTTAAAGAGAACACCAGACATTTGTATACCTCTTTAGCATTTATGAAACACCTCATAGAAGTAGTTTCATTTAGGGTGTTGTGTGGATAAAATATCATTTAGGTATTGAGGCCTGAGTCAGGCTTGCTGGGTAGGGGCCCTGGGCTTTGGAGCTAGGTCACACCAGATCCAGAGCCTTGGCTATCTTGAGGGTCTTGTCTAAAATATCCTTTTATATCTTCCAGGAATCTGAATTTCTGTGTTTGGAGTTTGATGAGGTCAAGGTCACCGAAGTCCTGAAGAAGCTCTCGGAGGTAGAAGAAAGTATCAGCACACTGATGCAGCCAGCCTAGCTGAAGATGGAGCTGTTGAAGCAAAGGTGTTCATGATCCCTCCCCAGGGACCTGCTTTTTTTAAAAAAAAAAAAAATCTTATTCCCCCAATAGTATTAAATCCTCAAGTTCAAATCTTGCCTGCCTCAGCTTGCTGCAATTTCTTTCTCTCTTCCTTTCATTTACTCTTATAGTTGATCTACTGCAGACGTTCTTATACTTCAGCATACAGAGGCACTCAGAAAAGCATTTTTTTTAAAAAAAGGCCTTAAGGACCTTATCCACAGAGACTTGGATTCAGTAGGACTGGGGTGGGATCAGCTTTAGAAACCCTTGCTATGGTGGCTTATTCCTGGGTAGGCTTATAGGAATTTATACATGATAAATCATGTATAAATTTGGTCAAGGCTGACCAAATATGGCCTGAGCTGAGGCCTAGAGGAGCCTGCCTAACCTAGAAGAGGTTTACTGACCTTAGTAAGACATGAGATGCTTCTGGAACTGATTGAGGCATTTGTATTAGTTCTGCTTAAATCTTGGGGGGTCTGGTTTGATCTGAGCTACTGAGAAACTTGGGCTTTTCTGGAACCTAGAACTAAATTGGCCTTATCATAAAGGGTCTCCCTTCACTTATCTCAAGTCAGGATTGTGGGAAGGGAAAATGTCTCTTGAAGTGATGTGAGGTCTTTACCTCAGAAAATTTTACCTAAGTCATCAAATAAAACTTTTTCAAGACAATTTCTTCAAGAAAACTAGCATAAAAACTAGGTCCTGGGAATTCCCTGGTGGCGTGGTGGTTAAGGATCTGCCTGCCAACGCGGGGGACACGGGTTCAAGCCCTGGTCCGGGAAGATCCCACATGCCGTGGAGCAACTAAGCCCGTGTGCCACAACTACTGAGCCTGCGCTCTGGAGCCCGCGCGCCACAACTACTGAGCCTGTGAGCCACAGCTACTGAAGCCCGCGCCCCTAGAGCCCTTGCTCTGCAACAAAGAGAAGCCACTGCAATGAGAAGCCTGTGCACCGCAACAAAGAATAGTCCCCGCTTGCCGCAACTAGAGAAAGCCCGCGTGCAGCAACGAACACCCAACGTACCCAATAAATAAATAAACAAACAAACTAGGTCCTGGTAGAGAAGTTATACCAAACACCAAGAATATTCTAAGAGGAGGAACTGTCAACTAGTACATTGAGGCTATGGTCCTTGTTGAACAGGTTTTGTCATCTGACACTGATAACATTTAGAAACTTCAGTTGCCTTTGGGATGTAATGTGTCCCAAAAATGTAGTGCTCTTGGTCTGTGGTTACAGCATATGTCAGTTCTAATGAGTTTATTCCAGGGCAGTAATAATTCCTCTTCTGTTAAGCATTTTCTCCTAAATCAGTTTAAAGACATTTTAGGAGCTTTTCCAAAACCCAAGCAGAAAATTTGGCTTCCTCCCTGATTAAAACCATCCCAGCAGTTAGCAGACAATAACCAGAAAGTTTTAAATGTAGCCCCTGTGGACCCTTCAGAAAACATCTTGAAACAGTATGGTAAATAGATTCAGAAAAGGCGCGTGGTTTGGCGAAAGAACTATTAAAACTTGCTTTCTGTTCTCAGGGCTACTGTCACGTGATCCAGGAGAATTTAGATAATGTCTCCTGCTGTAAAATGGAGGAAAAGAATATCTCATCAGATAATGGGATTCCAGATGTCACTGAAAGGAAGAACTGTAGCTACCATGTTAGTATTGAGTCACATTTCCAATGAAAGTCTATGGAGGCCTGAAGGAACAGTCCATGGGCCCACAGAGAGAGGGCATCATTGTTGTGGTTTGAAGCTCTATTTAGGTCATTCTGTGAAAGTAATAGCCACAAAAGTGGACATGGGCTTTTTTATTATATCCCCAAACCCTAGGTCATTGGTAAAACTGTGAATGCATACTGAATTTTTCAGAATAATGATAATAATAATAAAAGAAACTGGTTGCTGAAGGTGGGCCCCATATTTAACACTAAACACTTTTGAATGCAGGTGGTTTCAGACAGGGTGTGTTTGCATGTGTTTTATGTTTACTGGTGATTTTTTACTTTCTGATTGCCAAGGGAGTATTATGTTTATTATAGTCTATTGTGAAAATATAGTACTCACTAAGAAGAGTTAAATGACCCATCAACCTAATATACAGAGATAACAAAAAGAAGGCTAGGACTAGAAGAAGAGTTGACTTTCCCTGAATAAATTCCTGGAAGTGGAGCACATGGGTTTTTTGGGGTTTTTTATTATTATTATTATTGAGGTATAGTTGATGTACAGAGCACACAGTTTTTAAGACTTTGATAAACATTACAAATTGCTCTCCAAAAAGGTTAATATCAGTTTGTATTACCTCTAAGAAAGTATGCGACTAAATCATTCCCTTTCTTGCCTATTGGATATTATCTGCTTTTTGTATTTTCTGGTACTGACCTGTTTTTGTAAATTTTTGCAAAGGGCACTTACTTATACTAGGACACCTTGCTGGGGATGGGGCAAGCATGGAGAAAGGACCAGGAAAGGAGAAAACTGGCGTAAGGGTCCCAGCAGACCCCACTAGGTTTCCTACCTCTATAACCCTAGGTTAAAACCACTTTATTTTGAGTTCAGGAAATGTGGAGCAAAATAAAAATAATCCTCAGCCTGAATTGGGCCTTGTAGAAATTGTCCCTGCTTAAACCATAAGCACTGTAACTTTAGTCTGTTTAGAAACAGTACAGACAAGCCAAATGTTGCTTTCAAAATAAAGTCAGAAAGAATCTCCAGACTTCAGCAGTTTCATGTTGATAGGGAGCAAAGGATTTGGCCTTATTCTCAGGACTGCCTTTTCTTGGAAGCTCTGGTTCCTATCAGCTTCATCAGTGAAGGCTTAAATTCGACTATTATAGCCTCCTCTTTCCTTTATATAACCTCTCTTCCCCCAGTCTTGCTTTAACGATGATTCAAAAGGAATTGCAGCATTTTAAAGTTTAGTTTAACTTAGTCTTTCCCAAGTGCAAGCAGGTGGTGAAAAGCAAACGATCACATTGAGTATCTGAAATCTTAAATAGCTGACATTGTGTCAAGCTAGTAATTATTGAAGTTCTTTTTTTAGACCTGAGTGAAAATTTGGAAAACAGAATATAATAGAAATTAAAGGAAAATAAATGTTAAACAGATGTTAGAAAATATTGTTTTCTGAAGTACACAATAAATATCTAGACCAGTGAAGGGACAAGGATATAGAAGGAGGCCTTCTGGAGTCAGATCAGAAATGGTTTGATACTTTTCTAAAAGAACAGGATGCTGGAAAAGATGGGCCTTTGTGAGACAGTCGCCACCTTATAATTCTTAACTGTCCAACTTCCCAGCCAAGGTTTTCAAATATTTTAGATGGTGATTTAGCCAGCAGAAGGGAAAACGTAAATAGAACATAATTAGTTTGCATTTAACTCTAGTTGCAAAGTGTACAGTTTTTTACCTCAAAATTTGAGAAATAGCAATTTTTATCTAAGTGCAGTCAGTTCTCCCTTATCTGGGGACGGCCATAAACGTCTCTTACCACGTCACAACTACATGCCGTGCTCACTAGCTTATGTTGCAAAAGGAACCTGCCTCGGCCTGTTTCCTGTCAGATAAATGGTGCCAACCAACATAATTCACAAGTTTAGTACATATATTATCAGAATAAAATACTAAGCCTGTACATGAGAAGATAGTAAAATATGGGTATTTACATCTTTTACTCACCAAGCACTGTAAGTAGGCCTTTTGTTTCTCTCTTACCTGCTCTTGGCTAGTTTTCTGTTTCTTACTAGTGTTAGGGTTTCAAGTTCTGTTGATTTACAGGATGGAGGTGGGGGAGAAATGGGAAGGGGGGAAATATAGGTTTGATTGCACGGTGGAATAAGAGATTAAACTACTAGTTTAAAGGAATTTAGGCTGAATAATGAAAATAGTTAAAATCCTTAATGCTGCTATTATACTGTTTTTACATTAAAGAAATAAAAATAAATTGGGGAATTTTATATGATTCATATTCTGGCTATTTTTAGAACCATGGCTAAAATTTGGCACTGATCTCCAAATGACCGATTTGGAGGCTTTTGTAGAAGCTATTTTATCATCTTGTCAAAATGGGGAAACATCTGGAGAGACAGGGCAGAGGACTTGTACAAGGCCATCGTCAGGAAGAGACCTTAAGGTACTGTCTTCCATCTCTATGTTCTACCTGCCAGACTCACCAAAAGAATAAAATGTGCTTGTAGAAAATACCTATGTCTTAGCTCATTGTGTTTAGATGATGATAATTTTTCCAGTGATGATTTTTCTTTGGAGATATGACCTTGAGGGCTGTGAGGTCCAGTGTCACTTGCAACCTGCATCCACATTAGACCTGTCTCTGTGCTGAGGCTGCTAATGTCCTTTGTAGAGCCTGATGCTATTTCTTATTACCTTGGCTTCACTCAATGCCACCCATCTCTAGGACAATGTGCAAGATGAGTCTGCTGCCACATGGGGCTTCCTGGCTGTCCACAGTACCCAGACAGGCAGCAGATTATCCTTATCCTTGCTGGACAACCATGACCCAAGCTTACTAAATACAACATAACTCTTGTTCATTAATTCATTATAATAATGTCTATAGTGAATTCTGTAGCAGCCACTTCCTCACTGTTACGGTTTTCTCAACATGGTCTACCCACAGTGCAGTAGAAGAGAAGTCAGATTTTTTTTTTTTTTACATTTTAATTATAAAAGTAACACATGTTGGGAATTCCCTGGCTGTCCAGTGGTTAGGACTCCATGCTTTCACTGCAAGGGGCACAGGTTCAATCCCTGGTCAGGAAACTAAGATCCCATAAGCCACATGGTGCAGCCAAAAAAAAAAAAAAAAAAAGTAACACGTGCTCATTAAAAATTATTAAAGATTATTTAATTTTTAAATCAGTATAGAATTGTATAGAATCAGTCTTCCTTGCCTTTTGCTTTCAAAAAAAGTCTCTCTCCCCTGAAGTAGTTGCTGTTAACAGTCTGGAAGGTGTGTTTCCTTCCAGACACTTTCTAGGCACATCAAAGTAAGGGGGTATATACATACATACATACACACACATATACTATATCTATATCCATATATATGTTGATATAGTTATATGCTCAAGTATACCTTCAAAGCATCATTTTAGTGGTCCTTAACTTTTGGATGATACTTTATGTCTTAAAGAATCCAATGAAAGCTATGGTTTCTCTTTCCCAGAAAAAAGACATGCACATATTCACTGAATTTTTCATTCAGTGTCAGGAGTTTCATGAATTCCCAGAAAGCAATCTGCCACCACCTCTACCAATCCCCTAAGGTTTATGGAGCCAGGGGCAACCAAGAAAATAACAACAATTTGTAGTGGATTTGGAGAGGATTATTATTTACAGCAGAAACCTAATGAATCCGTATACTCAGGGTGCTCTTAGTTGAATTTTCTGGTCAACAGAGTTTATCACAAAATCTTTTTTAGTTACAAAACTTTGAATTAAAAACATTATAAAAAGTCTCAGTTCACTCCCCCCTGTGACAGACAAGGATCCCTCAGTACTCCATTCTCATCCCTTTGTGCCTGCTGAACTTTCACAACTGCCATCACAGCGCCTAAGCATTTTAGTACACCTCTTTGTCTGCACATCTGTCTCCCCCCACCCCTCCCCCCACCCCATGGCTGTGAACTCCTTACGGAGAGGGACCTTATCTCATCATTGTATGCTTCCCCCTCCGCCTGCCTACAAAAGTCTCCACAATTGTGCATGAGATGAATGAGCATCAGAGGTGTGATGATTGAGTTGAGTATTAATCAAATCCAGTGGTTCCATTTACTAGGGAAAAAGAAAGCATTGGAGTCGGAGAGATGTAGGTTTCAATCACAGCTCTGCACAGGCCTGACTGTGGGACCTCAGGCGAGTTTAGTTTTCTCATCTGAAAAATAGGGCTGATTTTTTTTTTTAAGGGATGATAAATCGAATTCACAGGATTAGATACTATAGGATAAATAGGATTTAGGAGATAGTCTAAAAGACATCTTTTAGAGACCCAAGGGCTCTTTGCCCGGGTCAAATCCTGGCTCTTTTATTTACAAGTTGTGCAAACTAGGGCAACTTATTTAACATCTCTTTGCCTCAGTTTCTTCATTTGTAAAAATGAGATGATAATACAATAATACCTACCTCAGTTGGCATACTAGGAGAATAAAATGAGTTAATATGTAGAAAGCACCTGGGATAATATCTGCACAGAGTTGGCACATATAAATGTTTGCTGTTGCTATTTTTATTATCATTATTACTACTGTTAGGAACTGTCTTCTTAGGAAGCTAAAACCAGTAACCATGAAGCAGTTTACAAGCATTTCAGGTCAGTGGTCAATTAAGTGCTAAATTGAATGGTACAAACACAATTGCTATGAGAGTTTCAGCAAAGAAAAAGGTCAGAGGGGGCTGGAGTCATCTGGAAAGGTTTATAAGCCAAAGCTTTTTAAAATCAGGTGAACTCGTGAAGATAGAGGGGTATGTTTTTGGATCTGGAGGTGGAAAGGGAACACGTTTCCAGGAATGGGTAGGGTCACTCCTTTTCATGGAAGGGGCCTGCCTTTTCTCTTGGTGGATGTTTACAGTTCCGAATCTTATCTGGCTCACAATCTGGGGCTCAGGTTCTAGGTGATGAGTTGTCATAAATGGAGAGCTGAGAAAAGGGAGACTAATGCAGTTGTGTTCCTGTGGAAGACAATCAAACAAAGCTAAACGTAGCTGGAGTCAGAGAATCTGTGACTACTAACAGACGCAGGACTGTGCAACTAACAAACCCCAAGGCTTACTCCCTCCCTGAGGAGGTGAGGCCACAAGCAGTTACTGTAGCATGCCTGGTGGAACTCTGGGCCCATTCTGGCTCGATTGAGAAGGAAGGTGAAGTCTGTTGTTCTTTCAAGGGTTGCTTACCTGCCTCCTGAAGAGAATCCCCAGGGCCTAGATTCTGGAAAGGGAAGGGAAAGCAACGAGAAATAAAAAACAACCTTTGTCTTGTTAGCCCATGAGATTCACGTTCATGCCCCGCAAGCACTTTGCAGGAAGGAATGAGTGGGTTTTTTTGGCTGCGTTGGGTCTTTGTTGCTGCGCGCGGGCTTTCTCTAGTTGTGGTGAGCAGGAGCTACTCTTCGTTGCGGTGCGCAGGCTTCTCATTGCAGTGGCTTCTCTTGTTGTGGAGCATGGGCTCTAGGCATGTGGGCTTCAGTAGTTGTGGTATGTGGGCTCAGAAGTTGTGGCTCACGGGCTCTAGAGCGCAGGCTTAGTAGTTGTGGCGCATGGGCTTAGTTGCTCTGCGGCATGTGGGATCTTCCCAGACCAGGGCTCGAACCCATGTCCCCTGCATTGGCAGGCAGATTCTTAACCATTGTGCCACCAAGGAAGCCCAGAATGAGTGTTCTTTAAAAAAAATTCATTCCTACCTGCTCTTTCCCACAAAGCAGAGTTCATTTGTGGCGACTTAACGGGGGTGAAGGTTGTTACTCTGTAAAACTGAACTTTGCCCAGAGAGTTTGTATTTGCTGTCAACCAACAGCCAAAGAATGGCCCAGGAAGGCAGATGGGCCAGGTAACATTCACTGTCCCCTGGAGCCCCACCCTAACCTGGAGTGGCCGGCCCAGGTCGGGGCTAGAGGTGAGGTGCCAAATCCTCTGGGCACTGAAGGTCCACCTGGCTTTGGACCTCATAGACCAAGGAGGTGCCTTTCCCCAGATCCCCTCTGAGGTGGAAGAAAGCAAATCACTTCATAAATTACTTACTGTATGATCCATTAAACCATAGATGTAACCATTTGCTGGTTAGTGTACCACCACTTTAAATATGGTCTATAGGGAATTTAGAGAAAAATCTTTTCCCCCAGTATCAGGAAGTAAGTTTAATAAATAAGTAAGTAAATAATAACTAACCAGATAATTTGAGTAGAGGAGTATCCAGTGGGCAAGTTATCAGACCCACCCAATTCCCTTGCTGAGACAGATGGAAAAAAGCTGATCCTTCTTTGCATCTATGCTTATGTATGTAACTTTAGTAAATGGGGAAGAGTAAGGCAAAAGTTTAACAAACAGTCCCCTTTCCTCTCCCTGTACACATAGGGAGCTGTTGAATAAAAAGCCAAGGGAATTTGATTCTGAAGTTCCCTGAAGAGCTGGAGAAATCTCCTCACGGGGGACCTGACCCTGGGAGAATCAACTTGCAGGCCCTGTGGGAAAGCAGCCGGAGAATCACTGCTGGAGAGGTGAGACCCAGCTAGTCCCTATTGACCTGCATGAGCCCCCGGAGAGAAGTGGTTGCTGCATAACAGCAGGGCCATTCTTTGTAGATGGAACACTACACCTAGTTTTGTACCTGGAAGCTTAACCAATTAATAAGCCACTTAACTGTGGTTTGTTAAGAAGCTGGTTTGGGGAGAGACGAGGGTTTAAACTCTTATCCTTTCCTTCCATTTTATCTTATCCTTGTCCTGGAAAAGGACTGAAGATTGCTGGTGACTTGTTCCATTTCTTACCCTTATTTTGCCAGGTGCTAAATCACCCAGTCAGTCAGCATTAAGCACATGCTTCCAGCTAAGTTTTTTGAGAGATTAAAAATGTTTCAACTGTCAAAAGTATCACCATAGTCTTAGGAAAAATCAGGACTTTTGTAGGATTTCTGTGCTTTCATAGTTTTTTTGTTTTTTTCAGTTTTTTTAAATTATAAGTACAAAGAAGGGAGGAGACTCATAATCTTTTTACAGGGACTGTTAAGGGTCTTAATCAGGCCTGATATCCCACAAAGTTTCCAGGGTGCCCTGTGGGAGGAGTATAGGGCTGCCCAAGAGGCCGAGGCCACTGGAAGAGGGATTGATTATATTTCAGGGTTAAGAGGGTACCTCCCGTTCCGGGAGCTCAGAACATGGACCTTGGCCTTTTGGGTGGAAGTGCATGGACATTTCTGTCTTCAAGGAGCTGTTTTGGTTTGGTTTTAACTTTATGCAAATAATACATGGATACATTGTCCTTGAGAAGCATTTAAACCTTATAATTAAGGCTAAAGTCCTCTATGACCAATACCGTCCATCCTGGTTTCTTCCTCCTCTTCCTCAGCAATAATCTCTGTGATCACTTGAGTGTATCTCCTTCCATGGTTTTTTTATGATTTTTACCTACCTGCATATATGGCCATATTTACAGTACTGTTTTATGTATTCCTGTAACACAAGTGCAATCACACTGTATGTATTATCCTGCAAATTGCTTTTTTCCCTCAACAGCATGTTTTGGAACTTTTCTAAATTAGTACTACAGAGACCAACAACCCACCAAACTGATATAGAGAATATTTCAAAGTGGAAGCATCTGAACTACAGAAGATGCTGAAAGAAATCTCATTAGAACTTCCCTTATCTGATCAGAACAGAGCTCTACTAGAGCCAGCTGCCAGCACTCTCCCCCCATCACCCTTACGGCTCAAATTAGGGAGGCTGACCTTGGGCACCGAGACATCCCCCCAAAATTGTGTAAACACATCTCACCAGAGCCTTCCATCCTTTGAAGCCCAAAGCCCCTCCCCTCCTATTAACCTGGTATATAAACCTTTACTCCTAGCTATTCTGGGAGCTACTCTAGAGTAGTACAGGGAGTACTATGGGGTGGTCCTGCATTCATAATATTAATACATTTTTCTCCTGTTAATTTGTGTGTTGTCAGTTCATGTGCATCGCACTCCCCTCAGTCAGACCTAAGTTGGTAGAGAAGTTTTTCCTCCCAAAAGTTTATATAAATTTACCTCACTAATTTCAACTGCTGCATAGTATTACAGAGAGACAATAGGTTTGGGTTTTGTTTTTCTTTAATTCCCTATCAATGGATTTTTAGGTTGTTTCCAGTTTTTCCCCATGGCAAACAATACTGCAGTGAATATACTTGCACATGCCTCCCTATATACATGTGCAAATATATCTTAGAAAACAGGAATTGCTATATCATGGGTTATACGCTTTTTAGATTCTAGACACTGGCAAATAGACTGGAGTACGATAAATGTTTAACAGCCAGTCTCCCATAAAAGGAGGTAGGGGCTAATTTGTAGCATTTGTCCTATTTCCATTGTGTGAGTTCTCCCACCATGGCCAATTTCAAACTACTAATATTCATTACTGAACTTGGACTTGGGACGAGTTATACACCGTTAGCTCTTGCAAGCTGGTACGAACTGGCTCCAGCACAGTTCGAGAATTCCTCAAACTCAGGATGCAGATAGATATCGGCAAATAGCCCTCCGAAGTAGCCCAACCAACTTGTACTTTCGCAAGCAGTGTATGAACCTGTCTTGATAATATTACAGTTTTTTGCAAATATGAGTCAAAAAACGATACCTCATTTTGCCTTGCATATTCCCAGTCATCAATGAGGTTGAGCATCTTTTCACATTTTATCAGTATTTCCTGCTCTGTGAAATGGTCCATATCCTTTGCCTGTTTGTTTTTTCTTGTTGTTGTTTTACTTATTCATCTTTTTCTTACTGATTTGTTGGAGCCCTTGATGTAGTCTGAAAATATATTGTCCTTCAAGTAGTTTTCAATCTATTTTAGAGAATAAAATCGGAGGAATATTCCCAAATTCTATTGAGTACCTACTATATGAACATACCCATCAAGGACTGGGACTGAGAAAAGTACACATGATGTACATCAAATTCTGTGTGTACTTGTGTACCATTGTGGTAGGGTCAGTTGAACATACATGTGCATACCACTAGTACTAATAACAAGTAATTACTGTGAAAAATACATAAATTGTATTTTGGCTCAGTCAGGCTATTTGTTGTATTTTTCATAAGCATATTATCGATCATTTCTCTTGGGGTCACTTAGGTCACTGGACTTTTTTCCTGAAGGAATATATATACCAGCACTTCTTATTCACACTGAAGTCTCTTGTGAGTCTTCCTGTGAGGTCTCATCCTCATCTTTTCACTGTTGGCCCTGATCTGAAAAGGTGGAGTGCTTTTCTCTCCAGGCTATTCTTCCCTGAAAATGACTGGCTGCCCCAGCAGCTTGCTGTCTTCTGGGATGAATTAAGAACTACAGTTTTGCCCAGGAGGAACCAAGATGGCGGAGTAGAAGGACGTGCTCTCACTCCCTCTTGTGAGAACACCAGAATCACAACTAGCTGCTGGACAATCATCGACAGGAAGACACTGGAAATCACCAAAAAGGATACCCCACATCCAAAGACAAAAGGGAAGCCACAATGAGATGGTAGGAGGGGACCAATCACAGTAAAATCATATCCCATCAGTGCTGGGTGGGTGACTCACAGACTGGAGAACACTTATACCAGAGAAGTCCACCCACTGGAGTGAAGGTTCTGAGCCCCACATCAGGCTTCCCAACCTGGGAGTCCAGCAACGGGAGGAGAAATTCCTAGAGAATCAGACTTTGAAGCCTAGTGGGATTTGATTGCAGAACTTAGACAGGACTGGGGGAAACAGAGACTCCACTCTTGGAGGGCACACACAAAGTGTGTGCATTGGGACCCCGGGGAAGGAGCAATGACCCCAGGGGAGACTGAACCAGACCTACCTGCTAGTGTTGGAGGGTCTCCTGCAGAGGCAGGGGGTGTCTGTGGCTCACCATGGGGACAAGGAAACTGGCAGCAGAAGTTCTGGGACGTACTCCTTGGCATGAGCCCTCCCAGAGTCTGTCATTAGCCTCACCAAAGAGCCCAGGTAGGCTCCAGTGTTGGGGTGCCTCAGACCAAACAACCAACAGGGAGGGAACCCAGCCCCACCCATCAGTGGTCAAGATTAAAGTTTTACTGAGCTCTGCCCAGCAGGACAACAGTCAGCTGTACCCACCACCAGTCCCTCCCATCAGGAAACTTACACAAGCCTCTTAGATAGCCTCATCCACCAGAGGGCAGACAGCAGAAGCAAAAAGAACTACAATTCTGCAGCCAGTGGATCAAAAACCACATTCACAGAAAGATAGACAAGATGAAAAGGCAGAGGGCTATGTACCAGATGAAGGAACAAAATAAAAGCCCAGAAAAACAACTAAATGAAGTGGAGATAGGCAACCTTCCAGAAAAAGAATTCAGAATAGTGATAGTGAAGATGATCCAGGACCTCGGAAAAAGAATGGAGGCAAAGATCGAGAAGGTGCAAGAAATGTTTAACAACAACCTAGAAGACTTAAAGAACAAACAGAGATGAACAATACAATAACTGAAATGAAAACTACACTAGAAGGAATCAATAGCAGAATAACTGAGGTAGAAGAATGGATAAGTGACCTGGAAGACAGAATGGTGTGGAATTCACTGCTGCAGAACACAATAAAGAAAAATGAATGAAAAGAAATGAAGACAGCCTAAGAAACCTCTGAGACAACATTAAACGCAACAACATTCACATTGTAGGGGTCCCAGAAGGAGAAGAGAGAGAGAAAGGACCCGAGAAAATATTTGAAGAGATTATAGTTGAAAACTTCCCTAACATGGGAAAGGAAATAGCCACCCAAGTCCAGGAAGCACAGCAAGTCCCATACAGGATAAACCCAAGGAGAAACAGGCCGAGACACATAGTAATCAAATTGGCAAAAATTAAAGACAAAGAAAAATTATTGAAGGCAGCAAGGGAAAAATGACAACATACAAGGGAACTCCCATAAGGTTAACAGCTGATTTCTCAGCAGAAACTCTACAAGCCAGAAGGGAGTGGCATGATATACTTAAAGTGTGGAAAGGGAAGAACCTACAACTAAGATTCCTCTACCCGACAAGGATCTCATTCAGATTCGATGGAGAAATCAAAAGCTTTACAGACAATCAAAAGCTAAGAGAATTCAGCACCACCAAACCACCTCTACGATAAATGCTACAGGAACTTCTGTAAGTGGGAAACACAAGAGAAGAAAAGGACCTACAAAAACAAACCCAAAACAATTAAGAAAATGGTCACATTAACATACATACCAATAATTACCTTAAATGTGAATGGATTAAATGCTCCAACCAAAAGACACAGGCTTGCGGAGTGGATACAAAAACAAGACCCATATATATACTGTCTGCAAGAGACCCACTTCAGACCTAGGGACACATTCAGGCTGAAAGTGAGGGTATGGAAAAAGATATTCCATGCAAATGGAAGTCAAAAGAAAGCTGGAATAGCAACACTCATATCAGATAAAATAGACTTTAAAATAAAGAATGTTACCAGAGACAAGGAAGGACACTACATAATGATAAAGGGATCAACCCAAGAAGAAGATATAACAATTATAAATATATATGCACCCAACGTAGGAGCACCTCAATACATAAGGCAACTGCTATAAAAGAGGAAATCGACAGTAACACAATAATAGTGGGGGACTTTAACACCTCACTTACACCAATGGACAGATCATCCAAAATGAAAATAAATAAGGAAACAGAAGCTTTAAATAACACAATAGACCAGATAGATTTAATTGATATTTAAAGGACATTCCATCCAAAAACAGCAGATTACACTTTCTTCTCAAGTGCACACGGAACATTCTCCAGGATAGATCACATCTTGGGTCACAAATCAAACGTCAGTAAATTTAAGAAAATTGAAATCATATCAAGCATCTTTTCTGACCACAACGCTATGAGATTAGAAATCAATTACAGGGAAAAAAACGTAAAAAACACAAACACATGGAGGCTAAACAATCCATTACTAAATAACCAAGAGATCACTGAAGAAATCAAAGAGGAAATCAAAAAATACCTAGAGACAAATGACAATGAAAACACGATGATCCAAAACCTATGGGATGCAGCAAAAGCAATTCTAAGAGGGAAGTTTATAGCTATACAAGCCTACCTCAAGAAACAAGAAAAATCTCAAATAAACAATCTAATCTTACACCTAAAGGAACTAGAGAAAGAAGAACAAACAAAACCCAAAGTTAGCAGAAGGAAAGAAATCATAAAGATCAGAGCAGAAATAAATGAAATAAAAACAAAGAAAACAGTAGCAAAGATCAATAAAACTAAATGCTGGTTCTTTGAGAAGATAAACAAAATTGATAAATCATTAGCCAGACTCATCAAGAAAAAGAGGGAAAGGACTCAAATCAATAAAATTAGAAATGAAAAAGGAGAAGTTACGACAGACACCACAGAAATACAAAGCATCCTAAGAGACTACTACAAGTAACTCTATGCCAATAAAATGGACAAACACGAAGAAATGGACAAATTCTTAGGTATAACCTTCCAGGACTGAACCAGGAAGAAATAGAAAATATGAACAGACCGATCACAAGTAATGAAATTTAGAATGTGATTAAAAATCTTCCAACAAAAGTCCAGGACCAGATGGCTTCACAGGTGAATTCTATCAAACATTTAGAGATGAGCTAACACCCATCCTTCTCAAACTCTTCCAAAAAATTGCAGAGGAAGGAACACTCCCAAACTCATTCTATGAGGCCACCATCACCCTGATACCAAAACCAGACAAAGATACTACAAAAAAAGAAAATTACAGACCAATATCACTGATGAATATAGATGCAAAAATCCTCAACAAAATACTAGCAAACAGAATCCAACAACACAGTAAAAGGATCATACACCATGATCAAGTGTGATTTATCCCAGGGATGCAAGGATTCTTCTATATATGCAAATCAATCAAAGTGATACACCATATTAACATTGAAGAATAAAAACCATATGATCATCTCAATAGATGCAGATAAAGCTTTTGACAAAATTCAACACGCTTTTATGATAAAAGCTCTCCAGAAAGTGGGCATAGAGGGAACCTACCTCAACATAATAAAGGCCATATACGACAAACCCACAGCAAACGTCATTCTCAATGGTGAAAAACTGAAAGCATTTCCTCTAAGATCAGGAACAAGACAAGGATGTCCACTCTCATCACTATTATTCAATATAGTTTTGGAAGTCGTAGCCACGGCAATCAGAGAAGAAAGAGAAAGAAAAGGAATACAAATTGGAAGAGAAGAAGTAAAACTGTCAGTGTTTGCAGATGACATGATACTATACATAGAGAATCCTAAAGATGCCACCAGAAAACTACTAGAGCTAATCAGTGAATTTGGTAAAGTTGCAGGATACAAAATTAATGCATGGATATCTCTGGCATTCCCATACACTAATGATGAAAAATCTGAAAGAGAAATTAAGGACACTCTCCCATTTACCACTGCAACAAAAAGAATAAAATACCTAGGAATAAACCTACCTAGGGAGACAAAAGACATGTATGCAGAAAACTATAAGACACTGATGAAAGAAATTAAAGATGATACAGATAGATGGAGAGATATACCATGTTCTTAGATTGGAAGAATCAACATTGTGAGAATGACTCTACTACCCAAAGCAATCTACAGATTCAATGCAATCTGTATCAAACTACCAATGGCATTTTTCACAGAACTAGAACAAAAAATTTCACAATTTGTATGGAAACACAAAAGACCCCGAATAGCCAAAGCAGTGTTGAGGGAAAAAAATGGAGCTGGAGGAATCAGACTCCCTGACTTCAGACTATACTACAAAGCTACAGTAATCAAGACAATATGGTACTGGCACAAAAACAGAAACATAGATCAATGGAACAAGATAGAAAGTCCAGAGATAAACCCACGCACCTATGGTCAACTAATCTATGACAAAGGAGGTAAGGATGTACAATGGAGAAAAGACAGTCTCTTCAATAAGTGGTGCTGGGAAAACTGGACAGGTACATGTAAAAGAATGAAATTAGAACACTCCCTAACACCATACACAAAAATAAACTCAAAATGGATTCGAGACCTAAATGTAAGACCTGACACTATAAAACTCTTAGAGGAAAACATAGGAAGAACACTCTTTGACATAAATCACACAAGATCTTTTTTGATCCACCTCCTAGAGTAATGGAAATAAAAACAAAAATAAACAAATGGGACCTAATGAAACTTAAAAGCTTTTGCAGAGCAAAGGAAACTACCAACAAGAGGAAAAGACAGCCCTAAGAATGGGAGAAAATATTTGCAAACGAATCAAAGGACAAAGGATTAATCTCCAAAATATATTACAGCTCATGCAGCTCAATGTTAAAGAAACAATCCAATCCAAAAATGGGCAGAAGACCTAAATAGATATCTCTGCAAATAAGACATACAGATGGCGAAGAAGCACATGAGAAGCTGCTCAACATCACTGATTATTAGAGAAATGCAAATCAAAGGCACAGTGAGGTATCACCTCACACCATTTAGAATGGGCATCATTAGAAAATCTACAAACAACAAATGCCGGAGAGGGAGTGGAGAAAATGGAACCCTCTTGCAGTGTTCGTGGGAATGTAAATTGATACAGCCACTATGGAGAACAGTATGGAGATTCCTTAAAAAACTAAAAATGGAATTACCATATTATCCAGCAATCCCACTACTGGGCATATACCCAGAGAAAACCATAATTCAAAAAGACACATGCACCCCAGTGTTCATTGCAGCACTATTTACAATAGCCAGGTCATGGAAGCAACCTAAATGCCCATCGACAGATGAATGGATAAAGAAGATGTGGTACATATATACAATGGAATATTACTCAGCCATAAAAAGGAACGAAATTGGGTCATTTGTTGAGACGTGGATGGATCTAGAGACTGTCATACAGAGTGAAGTAAGTCAGAGAAAAACAAATATCGTATATTAACGCATGTATGTGGAACCTAGAAAAATGGTACAGATGAACCAATTTGCAGGGCAGAAGTTGAGACACAGATGTAGAGAACAAACTTATGCACAGCAAGGGGGAAAGCCGTGGGGGGGTGGGGATGGTGGTGTGATGAATTGGGCATTTGGAATTGACATGTATACACTGATGTGTATAAAATTGATGACCAATAAGAACCTGCTGTATAAAAAAATAAATAAAATAAAATTCAAAAATTAAAGAAAATAAATAATTTACCTTGTAGGGTAACATAAGCTCTTCAAATTAACTGTGTGCACAAATAGTAAAGCTTTCTGAACAATATACATCTTATATAAACTTATAAGGGTGACTTTTGTACACTATTTTAAGCTTTATTTTATGCATTGAAACATTTTTTCAGTTTTATCTCAAAAAAAATAATTCAATCACCCCAACCAAAAAAAAAAAAAAGGAACTACAGTTTTTCTCTGGGATGGACTGTTCCCATAATCCCTCAAATGCAGGATGCAGGAGATGGCCTGTTTTTACAAAGGCAGGGCTGTGGAGAAGAAAACAATAGAGGTGTCATCTGAGATGGGAGTGGTTATCTGCCAAATGCAGTTATGACTGCTTATAATTTGCTGCTCAGAGAGATTTCATACTTGAACCATATATCAAAAGTTTTAAGTTGAAAACATATTGAAATGGTACCAGGTGGTAGCGCAGATGTTAGGGAGGGAAACTCTTGAATCCCCAGGTTTCCTGACATTCTTGCCCTTCCTCCTTCCCCCAGTACCATGCCCAGTACTGGTTTTAGTAAATTCTGAACGAGGATCTTGATTCTCTGAATTCGCACTTAACTGGAAATGGTAGCTTTGGTAATATGTTAGAGCAGCAAGTAGTTCTTAACCAGGGATGGACATCAGAATCCCCTGGGGAATATCTATTAACATGCCAAGTCTGCTGAATCAGAGTCTGGGTGGAGGGCAGGCATGTGTATTTGGTGAAAGTTCTTGAATAATTCTTTTTAATTGAAGTATAGTTGATTTACAGTATCATACACAGTTGTAAATATCAGGTGCACAGCACAGTGATTCAGCTTTATGTATGTATGTGTGTGTGTGTGTGTATATATACACACACACACACATATACACATACACACATACATATATATATGAATTTTCAGATTCTTTTCCCTTACAGCTTATTACAAAATATTGAGTATAGTTCACCATGCTATACAGTAGATCCTTGTTAGTTATCTATTTTATATAAAGTAATGTGTATATGTTAATCCCATCCTCCTAATTTATCCACCCGCTCTTCTCCTTTGGTAACCATAAGTTTGTGTTCTATGTCTGTGAGTCTATTTCTGTTTTGTAAATGAGTTCATTTGTATCTTTTTTTTTTTTCTCCAGATTCCACATGTAAGTGATATCATATGATATTTGTCTTTCTCTGTCTGGCTTACTTCACTTAGTAAAATAATCTCTAGTTCCATCCTTGTTGCCACAAATGGCATTATTTCATTCTTTTTTATGGCTGAGCAGTATTCCATCGTGTATATATACCACATCTTTATCCATTCATCTGTTGATGGACATTTAGTTTTCTTCCATGTCTTGGCTATTGTAAATAGTGCTGCTATGAACATTGGGGTCCATGTAGCATTTTGAATTATAGTTTTCTCCGGATATATGCCCAGGAGTGGGATTGCAGGATCATATGGTAACTCTAGTTTTTAAGGAACCTCCATCGTGTTCTCCACAGTGACCGTACCAATTTACATTCCCACCAACAATATAGGAGGGTTCCTTTTTCTCCACACCCTCTCCAGCATTTATTATTTGTAGACTTATTGATGATGGCCATTCTGACCAGAGTGATGTGATACCTCATTATAGTTTTGATTTGCATTTCTCTAATAATTAGCAATGTTGAGCATCTTTTTATGTGTTTTTTGGCCATTTGTATGTTTTCCCTGGAGAAATGTCTATTTAGATCTTCTACCCATTTTCTGATTGGGTCGTTTGTCTTTTTGATATTGAGCTGTATGAGCTGTTTGTATATTTTGGAAATTAATCCCTTGGAATAACTCTGATGTGCCCTCATGACTAGGAACAACTATTCTATACTAGTGCCTTTCTGTGGCAAGATTGGTACAGACATTCAGAGTAAGTGTTAGAAACATTTATAGCAATGTCTGTTGAATGTAATAAGAAGGTTGAGCTTATACAGGCATACCTGGTAGATTCTACAGGTTTTGTTCCAGACCACCACAATAAAGTGAATACCACAATAAAACAAATACCACAATAAAACAAATACCACATTAAAGTGAATCACACAAATTTTTTGTTTCCCAGTGCATATAAAGGTTATGTTTGCATTATACTGTAGTCTAAGTGTGCAATAGCATTATGTCTAAAAAAAAAGTATATAAAAATAGGACACGGGGAGGGGGAAGGGTAAGCTGGGACGAAGTGAGAGAGTGGCATGGACTTATATATACTACCAAATGTGAAATAGATAGCTAATGGGAAGCAGCTGCACAGCACAGGGAGATCATCTTGGTGCTTTGTGACCACCTAGTGGGGTGGGATAGGGAGGGCGGGAGGCAGACGCAAGAGGGAGGAGATATGGGGATATATGTATTTGTATAGCTGATTCACTTTGTTATAAAGCAGAAACTAACACACCATTGTAAAGCAATTATACTCCAATAAAGATATTAAAAAAGATACTTTATTGATAAAAAAAAATGCTAACCATTGTCTGACAGCACAAGGTTTCCACAAACCTTCAATTTGTAAAAGTAGCAGTATCTGTGAAGTGCAATAAAACAAGGTATGCCTGTATCGTGCATATCTTTAATTTCATTTTGTGTTTTACAAAATTATGTATCTTACAAAATTATCAGGCTGTGATAGATTGGAAATTTTATAAATTTTCTGGTTTGGCAGTTTTCTGATCTTAGGTGAGTAAGTCTCAATGACCCCTCTGGTAGGTCGTTGAGAGGATTAGCAGTAATGAATGTACCTAAAGCACTTAGCACAGTGCCCGACATTAATAGAAGTTAATGGGATTCCTTCACGGAACAGTTCCTAACAAAACTATCTTCCAGTTGGCTGTTGAAGAACCCAGAATCATCGAGTGTTGTGAGTGAATCTTTTTATTCAGGCTCATGCATCATATTCTAACCAACCTAGAGTACATGGCATGGCAGAGATTTGAGTGCCTTTATAAACCATTCAACCATGAGTAAGGGGGCTTAGTGGCCATGGCACTTATAGGCCAACCCCTGGCTAGCAGATCTTCCCCCAGTCTCCTTCCTGTCTCCTCTCATATTCCCCTTCCCCATAGTACTTTTCTCTGTTTCTTCCCCCAAAGATCCCAACTGCTTTTATTTCTTAAAAAGCACAGTCATTTTCTGTTCCTGAAGGAGCATGGGGGGTAGAAATTTCTGGCCACTGTGGTCTGGCCTCCTGTTCAAGCGTCTAAAAATAACCAGACTGTTCATACTGGGCCAATTAACCTCCTGCTGGCATTGGTGCTATGTCCTTATTGTGCTAAAAGAGTATCTGTTCCTTCTTTTGACTTATTACAAAAAGCCCCTTTCTCTTACCTTCATCTTGGTAGATATCAGTATCATTATTATTGGGGGCAGTGTTGCATGATGGTTAAATATAGGTACTTTGAAGCCAGGAACTTTGGACTGAATTCTGACTCTGCTCCTTGTTAGCTGTGTTGCTTAGGGAAAACATAATTTTTAAAAATTATCGTAATTAATATTAGAAGCAATAATATCAGGGCTATTTATTCTAGTGGAGAATGAGTTTGAGCCCTAGCCTAACTTGAATATTCAAGAAGGTGAAATGTAGTAAAAGGCTTTAACAGGCCATCTTTTCTTCCGGGATTCCACAGTTCTTTTGGATGACAGCACAGATCACTGGTTTGGTCTGACTAATTCTGAACTTCTCTGGTTAGGGTTTTTAAATTTAAGTAATGTGATTTAAAATTCCTCTGTGATTGGGACTTCCCTCGTGGTCCAATGGTTAAGACTCCATGCTTCCACTGCAGGGGCCGCATATTCGCTCCCTGGTTGGGGAACTAAGATCCCACGTGCCACGCAGCCCAAAAAATAATCATCATAATAAAATAAATAAATAAATGTGAAAAAAACAGGTGAAATTAGTTTTAAAAAAAATTCCTCTGGGGCTTCCCTGGTGGTGCAGTGGTTGAGAGTCCACCTGCCGATGCAGGGGACACGGGTTCGTGCCCCGGTCCAGGAAGATCTCACGTGCCGCGGAACGGCTGGGCCCGTGAGCCATGGCCGCTGAGCCTGCATGTCCGGAGCCTGTGCTCCGCAACGGGAGAGGCCACAACAGTGAGAGGCCCGCGTACTGAAAAATAAATAAATAAATAACTAAATAATTCCTCTGTGATTTAAAAGTTACTTCCTGTAAACCAGAAGTCTAGAATCTTGATTAGCTCAGATTAAAAATTGTATCAAGAATACTTCCATTTTCTTTCTTTTTTTTTTAAATTGGAATATTGTTGCTTTAACACTCCTGTGTCAGTTTCTGCTGTACAGCAAAGTGAATCAGCCATACGTATACATACATCCCCTCTTTTTTTGGATTTCCTTCCCATTTAGGTCAGCACAGAGCACTGAGCAGAATTCCCTGTGCTATACAGTAGGTTTTCATTAGTTACCTATTTTATCTACCATTTTCTTGAGCCTAACTTCCTACAGAGATTTAATTCTAGCAACTAATTAGATGTTTGCTTCTCCATCTTTCTTCTGTTTGTCTCCACTGACTTGTTCACCCTTCAGGCCTAAGCTCAGACAACACTCTCTCAGGAAAGTTGCCTCTGAGCCTGCAAGTCAAGCACATGGACCCCTTTTCTGGCTTCACCGGAGAGGATTGTACCTGGCTGCCCCACCAATTGGTGAACTTCTTATAGCCTACCTCCCACTGCCCTGTCTCCCCCTGACTTTCACCTCCTTGGTACCTGCCCATCCTTCAGTCCTCAGATCAAATGGTATACCCCCTGTGGAAGCGTTCCCCATTATACAGAGCCATATTCTCCTGTGCTTTTTCTTTAATAGCATTTATCACAAGTCATTTAAAAAAATTTTTTTTTCATGAATGTCTGTCTCACTTAGACTATAAACTCCTTGGAGGCGGGACCATGTTTGCATTTGCTTACTGCTGTGTCCCCATCACCTAGCATGGTACCTTGCTCCCTGTAGCAGTTACTAAATATTTATTGGCTAATACAGGATGCTATTTCATTCATTCATCTCCTTTAGGACAAACTGTCTTATTGGTATTTGTGGCCTCCACAGGCCACGGGTATACAAGCTCTTTATGGTATGAGAGAGAAAGGCAGGAAAATAGGTCTGCATTGAGGCAAACAAGGTGGAAAAATAGGTCTCTATCACCTGTGAACTATTCTTATCAAAAGTTAAACCTGAACCTAATCAAGCCTTTAGGTCTAACTCCTATTTCACAGGAAATAAAGAGATAGAATATTTGATAACACCATGAGGAAGCAATCAAATCCAGAAATTTTAATTCTGCAAGACAACTGGCCTGGACAAAAAAGGTCATGAAAAGAAAAAGATGAGATGATTCTAAATTGAAAGATTAAACAGGCATAATATACAAATGCATTATATGATCCTTGATTGGCTCCTCATTGGTAAAAGGCAATTACAAAAGATATTTTAACTACAATTTGAGAAGTTGGAGTATGGACTCTATATTAGATGATACTTCGGAATTGTTGTTACTTTTCTTAAGTATCTTATGTAGAAAAATGTCCTTATTCTTAAAAGATATATGATAAAATATTTAGGGTGAAGTGTCATGATGTCTACAACTTAGACAAATGATTCAGGAAGAATAAAATACGTGTATAGATAAAGCAAATTTGAGCAAATATTCACAGTCACTTGAATTTGGGTGAAAGGTATACAGATGGTCACTGTAGAAGGTTTTTTGTTTGTTTATGGTTTTTGGATTGAGGGAGTCAGGTTTAATTTACATTGGTATAGAGTAAAATTCAAAAATTTTAAATTTACATCATGTAAAGTTTTATTACTTTTGACAAACACATGTACTTGTGTAACTACTATCATGATCAAGATCTAGAATATTTCTACTGCCTTCAAAACTCTCCCTTGACTCTTCATAGTCATCCCCTCATCCTACCCCCAACACTTGACAACACTGATCTGTCCTCCATCCCTGTAGTTTTGTCTTTTCCAGAATATGATATAAATGCCTTTTAAGTCTTGCTTCTGTAACTTACTGTAATAGTTTCCTAGGGTTGCTGTAATGGAATACCACAAACTAGGTGGCTTAAAACAACAGAAATTTATTATCTCACAGTTCTGGATGCTAGAATTCCAAAATCAGTTTGTCAGAAGGTCCATGCTCTCTGCATGGCTCTTGGAGAGAATCTTTTCATGACTTTCTCTTAGTTTCTGGTGTCACCAGCAATTCTTGGCATTCTATATCTTGCAACTGTGTAACTCCAATCTCTGCCTATGACATTGCATGGTGTTCTCCCTGTGTGTTGCCTGTCATTGCATTAGTTCTCCCTGTCTGTCTTTTATAAGGACACCAGTCATATTTGAATAAGGGCCCACCCTATTCAAGCATGACCTCATCTTAACTGATTACATCTGCAAAGACCCTATTTCTAAATAAAGTCACGTTTTGAGATTTTGGGGGTTAGGAGTTCATATTTTTTGGAGGGGAGATACAATTGAACCCATGACACTTAGTATAATGCATTTGAGATTCATCCATGTTTTCACATGTTTCAGGAGTTATCCCATTGTACGAATGTACCACACTTCTTTTTATTGAAGTACAGTTGATTTACAATATTATATTAGTTTCAGGTATACAGCATAGTGATTCAATATTTTTATAGAGTATACTCCCTTTAAAGTTATTACAGAATAATTGCTATATTTCCCTGTGCTGTACAATATATCCTTGTTCCGTATCTGTTTTATACATAGTAAGTAGTTTGTATCTCCCCTACCCTTCTCTTGCCCCTCCTCCCTTCTCTCTGCCAACTGGTAACCACTAGTTAGTTTTCTATATCTGTGAGTTTGTTTCTGTTTTGTTATGTACATTCATTTGTTTCATTTTTTTAGATTCCACATGTAAGTAATAACATACAGTATTTGTCTTCCTCTGACTTATTTCACTAAGCATAATACTCTCTATGTCCATCCATGTTGTTGCAAATAGCAGAATTTCATTTTTTACAGCTCTAGTATTTCATTGTATATATATACCACATATTCTTTGTCCATTCATCTCTTGATGGACACTTGGGTTGCCTCTGTATCTTGGCTACTGTAAATAATGCTGCTATGAACATTGGGGTGCATATATCTTTTTGAATTAATGTTTTAAAAATATATACCCAAGAATGGAACTGCTGTATCGTATGGTAGTTCTAGTTTTAGTTTTTTGAGGAACCTTCATACTGTTTACCATAGTGGCTGCACCAATTTACAGTCCCACCAACAGTGCACAAGAGTTCCCCTTTATCCACATCCTCACCAACATTTGTTATTTGTAGGCTTTTTGATGATAGCCATTCAGACAGGTGTGAAGTGATAGCTCATTATAGTTTTGATTTGCATTTCTCTAATGATTAGCAATGTTGAACATCTTTTCATGTGCCTGTTAGCCATCCGTATGTCTTCTTTGGAAAAGAAGACCTATTCAGTTCTTCTGCCCACTTTTTTTTTTTTTTTTTTTGCCCATTTTTTGATCAGGTTGGTTTTTTTTTTTTTTTTTGATATTGAGTTGTATGAGCTGTTTGTATATTTGGTGAATGACATATACTCTGAAAACTATAAAACATTTTGAAAGAAATTGAAGATGATACAAAGAAATGGAAAGATATCCCATGCTCTTGGATTGGAAGAATTAATATTGTTAAAACGTCCATACTACCCAAAGCAATCTACAGATTTAATGCAATCCCTATCAAAATGCCCATGACATTTTTTCACAGAACTAGAAGAAATAATGTTAAAATTTATGTGGGACCATAAAAGATCACAAATTGCCAAAGCAATCTTGAGAAAAAAAGAACAAAGCTGGAGATATCATGCTCCCTGACTTCAGACTATACTACAAAGCTACAGTAATCAAAACAGCATGGTACTTGTCCCAAAACAGACACACTGATCAACGGAACAGAATAGAAAGCCCAGAAATAAACCCATGTACCTATGGCCAATTAATCTATGACGAAGGAGGCAAGAATATACAATGGAGAAAAGACAATCTCTTCAACAAGTGGTGCTAGGAAAACTGGACAGCTACATGTTAAAGAATTAGATTAGAACATTTCCTCACCATGTGCAAAAATAAATTCAAATGGGTTAAAGACCTAAATGTAAGACCTGAAACCATAAAACTCCTAGAAGAGAGCATAGGCAGAACACTCTTTGACATAAATCATAGCAATATTATTTTGGATCTGTCTTCTAAGGCAAAGGAAATAAAAGCAAAAATAAACAAATGGAACCTAATTAAACTTAAAAGCTTTTGACAGCAAAGGAAACCATTGACAAAACGAAAAGACAATGTGCTGAATGGGAGAAAATATTTGCAAATGACATGACTGATAAGGGATTAATATTCAAAATATATAGACAGCTCATACAACTCAATATCAGAAAAACAAACAACCTGAGTAAAAAAAGGGTATACCACATATTGTTTGTGCATTTATCAGCTGAAGGACATTTGGATTGTTTACATTGTTAGGCAATTATGAAGAAACACTATGAATATAATTTATATTTATACAACACTATAATTATGAACATAGGGCTTCCCTGGTGGCGCAGTGGTTGAGAGTCCGCCTGCTGATGCAGGGGACACGAGTTCGTGCCCCGGTCCAGGAGGATCCCACATGCCGTGGAGCGGCTGGGCCCGTGAGCCATGGCCGCTGAGCCTGCACGTCTGGAGCCCCACAACGGGAGAGGCCACAACAGTGAGAGGCCCGCGTACTACAAAAAAAAAAAAAAATTATGAACATAACACTAAATATAACACTATAATTATGAATAAATACTGCTACTATAGACATTTGCATATGGATTTTTGGGTGAACAGAAATTTTCACTTCTCTTGGGTAAATATTGAGGAGTGGGATGTTTAATTCTATGAGAAACTGCCAAACTTTTCCAAAGTGGTGGTACCATTTTCCATTCCCATCAACAATATAGTCCTCCACATTTTCATCAGCACTTGACATTGTTAGTCAAATGGCCGATTACAGCCATTTTAATGCATATGTAGTGGTATTTCATTGTGGTTTTAGTTTGCAATTCCCTAATGACTTATGATATTAAGCATCTTTTCACATGCTTATTTGCCATTTGTATACCTTCTTTGGTGAAGTATCTGTTCAAATATTTTGCCCATTTTTAGTAGGTTATTTGTTGTGTGAGCTCTCTGTGTATTCTGAATACAAGTCCTTTATCAGATATGTGTTTTTTAAGTATTTTCTCCCAATCTGTGGCTTGTCTTTTCTTTTTAATAGTGTCTTTCAAAGAGCAAAGCTTTTAATTTTGATGAAGTCCAGTTTATTTTTATGGGTTGCTCTTTTGATGTCATTGTACATGTTTTTCAGCCCTTCTGTGAGTTTGAGATTTTCTTTTATTTTTTTCTGCTTTTTTTGGGGGGGGGGGCGTGCTGCTGAAGAAATGAAACGTTTCATAGTAAAAAGTTGGGAGGAAAAAGAAGGCAGAGACAGCTATTTTTTAAAAAGCAAGCAATTATTAAAAGGCAAACAAATGGAGTTTTTTAAAAACTCCATTCTGGCTCCTTTTCACCCTTTAGTCTTCTGCAGATGCAGTCCCCTTCAAACCTTCTGTTTCTTCTTCAGTTCCTTGTTTAATCAATCTCAGAGAACAAGAGAGAGCAGGAGTGAGAGACACAGAGGGAAATGTGATTCTGGAACATTCCAGAGTTCATGATGGGGAGTTTTGGACTAGAGTGGTAGTGATCCAGACTCCTCAGCCTCAGCAATTGGAGTTGATTTTGGCTGTGAAATGAACACCCAGCTCTTACTAAAAGCAGACTCTGAGACTGCAGAGGGATAGACAGTTCTGCTGGTCTCTGGGGTCTGACTTGGTGCTGCCTCAGTTACTGACGAACCTCGGGCAGTTGGCAGGCCTCCATGCCTCAGCCAGACCTGGTGAAGAGGCTTGCTGAAGCTGCAGTCTGGACCTGCAGTCTGAGGTAGTCCTCAGTATGGCAGGTAACATCTTGTTGCATGTAGAAGTCCTCCAAAACCAGAAGATGAGCAAAGGGAATTCCAGCCTCTGAACTGGCTTCCTCTCCTCCTGCTTCCCAGCTGTCTTCCTGCTGTACACACCTCTGTCATCTCTCCTGGGCAGAGGTTTGTCCATCCCATCCTATTCAGAGACTGTTGGTATCTCCCTCACACCACCCCCTCTATGATGCTTTGAAGTTGGTTTGAAGGGACAATAAGAACCTAGGACAGACTCCCTGTAGGATCTTTCAAGGTGGTAACCCAGATAGAGGAAGACCTAAGACATTTTTTGAACTCCTTGTCATGACCCTCTGGTTTCCCTTGCTTTCCCTGCTGTTGCACTCATTCTGCCAAAAAGGAAAAAGTTGAAAACAGATGGAAGCTTGACTCAATTTGGGTCCTAATTTTCTGATTCCTGGCCTGAGCCTGTGTCAGATGACCTGAGTTAGCCCTGTCATAAATTATATTCTGGATGATCTTTGGAACAGGTCCTTCTGGATGGTCTTTGGAATACCCTAACCTGCCCGAGTCTGTTTTGGGTTAAACCCAGCATTGTCACTTTTTCAAAAATAGGCTTCTCCCCAGGAGAAGGCACCACTCTTTATTAGGGCCACAGCTAACTTTGAACCCTGCTGGCTGCCTTCAGTACATGGGTGATATGGTGGCTTTTGTGTGTCACTGACTTCTCGAAGTTCATACCTTGCAAACCAGCCAGACCCTATTTCATGCTTGATTCAGCCATATTGGAGTTTCCCTGTGGCCAGGTTCTCACTCCCCCAATCAGCTTCAGGTGCTTCCCCAGCACCACCAACTCCTTATCCCAGAGCACCTGCTAAGTACAGCCAATCTCCACGGCACTATTAGTACGTGGTTGCTGCTCCCAATAGAACAACAGCTGATGTTACTATAGCACTTTTCTATTTAGAAAGCACAGTTAAACACAGTCTTACTTCATGCTTACCCCAACCTTGTGAAGTAGCTACTCTTACTCCCATTTTTCAGGTGAGGAATCTGAGGCTCAAAGAGATAAAGTCACTTATCCATGGTTACACAGCTTGTTTTGAGAGGGACAAAACTGGGATTCAAACCCAGGTCTTCTGAGAAAAATAAAATATATGTCTGTAGTTGCTTTTATAAAATATCCTTGGAAATATATATAAGAAACTATTTTCATGGATGACCTATTGCAAAAAGAGAACTGGGTGGCAGAGGGACAGGAATGGCAGAAAGGTTTCCCACTATATGTACCATTCTGTGAACCATGTTACCGTATTATCCATTTAAAAAAAAAAAAAAGCTTGTCCCTGCCTTACTTCTTTGGCCTGATCTGCTGATTCCTCTATCGGTGACCAGCTTAAAGACCACTCAGCTGAATGCATTAAGGCATCATGCTCCTGAAACTGGCAGTATTTTTGGTGTAAAATTCGTATATAGCTTCAGTTTTCCAGCATGAATCCATTTTACATTACGTTAATTTAATGTGTGGAGACATACCCAATCTCATTTAGGGAAAAAAAGAAACCTCTATTTTCCTTGTCAAGGCAGGCCTGACCTGTTATCTGGGCATTGCATCTCAGCCAGCCTATTAAGTGTCTGAGACTGCAGGGAGGTAACAGCACTTCCAGTGTCATCAGCCAGGGGAGGATCTGGGATGATCCACGGTTCTGGTAATTCAGAATTTGAGGACAGGATGGGGGATTTTTCCCTCTGTCAGATTCTTAGAGCTTGGCAGACCTTCTCTCTGGCAAACAACAATTTGGTGAAAAATTAGTCTCTGAGAATTGTCCTAAGGGCATACTGCAAATGAAGAAACATTCTTTCAGTAAGAACAGGGAGGGGCTCTGGCATTTGGGACACGGACAAGCTCCTTTACCCCTGCTCCCTGCTTCATGTTCTGGAAGTTCTACCCCAGAAGTTCTACATATTATACAAGTACAGCCAAGAAGACAGGGGCTCCTCCCCAGAATCCCCCAATCTGGGATTACAGTTTAACCCCAGGAGGGACAGGCTGCTAGTTTTCTCACACCTCTACCATAGCCCCTTGTTGCAAAAGCTCTATAGCAGGCAAGCACAGCAGAGAGGACCAGGTCTCCTTTCCCCCATCCAGGCTTCACTCATAGAAACTGGATCACTCATACATTGCTGGAAGGAATGTCAAATGGTACAGCCACTCTGGAAATCAGTTTGGCAGTTTCTTAAAAACCTAAACATACAACTACCATACAACATAGCAATTGCAATCCTGGGCATTTATCCCAGAGAAATGAAGACATATGTTCAAACCAAAACCTGTACACATATGTTTATAGCAGCTTTATTTATAATAGCTCAGAACTGGAAACAACCCAAATGTCCTTCAACAGGTGAATGGTTAAACAAACTGATGCATCCATACAATGGAATACTCCTCAGCAATAAAAAGAAACTATTGATCATGAAATAACCTGCATGAATCTCCAGAGAATTATGCTGAGTGGAAAAAAAATCCCAAAAGGTTATATACCATATTATTTTATTTACATAACATTCTCTAAATGGAAAAATTATAGAAATGAGGAAGAGATTAGTGGTTGCCAGGGATAAGGAGGGGTGGGGGCAGGAGGAAATTGGGTGTGGCTATAAAAGGATAACATAAGGGATCTTAGTGGTGATAGAAATGTTCTGTATCTTGACGGTATCAGTGTCAATATCCTGACTGTGATGTTGTACTATAGTTTCGCAAGATGTTACATGATGTTACAAAATGTTACAAAATGTTGTAACAAATGTTGTTACAAATGTTGTAACATTTGTAACATTACAAGATGTTACAAAACCGAGTAAAGGATTTTTGTATATCTCTATATTATTTCTTACAGGTATATGTAAATATACAATTAAATCAAAATAAAAAGCTTAATTTTTAAAAAAATTGGAAAGGATTTGAATAGACATTTGTCCAAAGATGTACAGATGGCTAATAAGTACATGCAAAGATGCTCAACATTATGAGTCATTAGAGAAATGCAAATCGAAATCACAATGAGATAGTATAGCTATAACCAAAAGCCAGACAATAACAAGTGTTGGGGAAGATGTAGAGAAATTAAAACCCTTATACATTGCTAGTGGGAATGTAAAATGGTGCAGGCGCTTTTGAAAACACTTTTGTACCACATGGATGATCCTTGAAAACATTTTAAGTGAAAGAAGTCAATCACAAAGACCACATATTACATTTACATTTACACTTATTATATTTACAATTATATTTATATCAAATGTCCAGAATAGGCAAATCTATAGAGACAAAGTAGGTTAATGGTTGCCTGGGGGCAACCTGTGTGACTGCTAATGGGTATAGGATTTCCTTGGGGGAGAATGAAAATGTCTAAAATTAGATTGTGGTGATGGTTGCTCAAACCTGTGAACTTACAGGTAAGAACATTGCCTTTTACCCTCTAAATGGGCAAATACTGGGTTGGCCAAAAAGTTCATTCGGGTTTTCCATAGGTGCTTACAGAAAAACTGGAATGAAATTTTTGGCCAACCCAGTAGTATGGCATGTGAATTATATCTCAATAAAGCTTAAAAAAAAAAAAAAAAAGCTTGAATTCAAGCTATCTTTTTTTTTCCAATAAATAAATAAATAAATTTCTTTATTTATTTTGGCTGTGTTGGGTCTTCGGTGCTATGCGTGGGCTTTCTCTAGTTGCGGCGAGCGGGGGCTACTCTTCGTTGCGGTGTGCGGGCTTCTCATTGCGGTGGTTTCTCTTGTTGTGGAGCACGGGCTCTAGGCACGTGGGCTTCAGTAGCTGTGGCGCTTGGGCTCCGTAGTTGTGGCTCGAGGGTTGTAGAGCACAGGCTCAGTAGTTGTGGCACACGGGCTTAGTTGCTCCATGTCATGTGGGATCATCCCGGACCAGGGATCAAACCCGTGTCCCCTGCATTGGCAGGCGAATTCTTAACCACTGCGCCACCAGGGAAGTCCCTCAAGCTGTCTCTTTCACACTCTTTTTAAAAATTTTTATTTGGAAAAAATTTAAAGTCACAAAAAGTTGCAAGATTTACCAATCACTGACATTTTGCCTATTTTTAAGGTCAAATTTCATTGGCTTCAGGCTGATCTATTCATTAGTTTTTTCTGTAGGCCTGGGCTTCAGATTGTGTTGCTTACTCTACTCCAGTGGTTTTCAGTAGGGCCATTTGGCGATGTTTGGAGACATTTTGGAGGCAGCTGCTACCGGCATCTAGTGCACAGAGGCCAGGGAGGCTGTTAAACATCCGACAGCACAGGGCAGCTCTCCCAACAAAAACCTATCTGGACCAAAATGCTAATAGTGCCAAGATTGAGAAACCTGTTGTACTCAGTGTATTTATCAAAAAGAGAAATATTATGGTCTGGTTAAACAGAGTGGGGATTTTATTCTCAGATGAGAGCTTTGGAGTGTGGAATGTGTGTATCTCATATGATTTATCAGTTGGTCTTTCAGTTGGTTCTCTCACCCTAAACATTTGCCTGTTGCCTAGGAGGGTAGGAGCCAGACAGAAAGTGCTGCAGCATCTGAGCAACACTATAAACTAATAGCCACTTAAGTATTTGGAAAAGATGATAGGGCAGCAACTGGGAAGTCAGGTGGCAGCATTAACAGGGCCCAGGGGGACAGTAAATCCTGTGGATTGGGAGGTCTGGTCCTAGTTTGAGGCAGCCTTGTCATGGCACTGGGATAAACCACAGCTATAGAACTTCAAGGATCCAAGAGGGTATTTCATACATGACTTTGTGCTACTGTGTTTCCCTCATGAAATGGTGTCACTGTGGCCATTCCCAGAGGTTGATTGCCGTGGGGGTGACTATATGCTAGGATATCTCTACATTCAGCTACCCAAGTCTTTCAGTGGATATACCCCTCCCAGTGCCATATGATGGGCCTCTGTGGGGTTTTTCATGGCCTCTAGAGAAGATGGGAACCACAAAGGGAATCTTGGGTCTTTTGAAAGGCCATTGCGTAGGAAGTTGAAGCTTTTATCCACCATTTCATATATACGCCATGATGGGCCTAGGGTGGGTATGTGGGAGGGTGCTGGTCATGAACCCCTGAATCCTTTATTTCTGCATATTCCCAGAATGTCTGAAGAGAGTATCCTGCTCAGAGAGGGCACTCAAAAATTTTCAGTAAATATTTGAGTCTCTCCTGTGTCTCAGGCACTGTATGAGGCACACTAGTGGACAAGAGAGACTAGACCTCTAACCTCAGACAGCATATATTAAAAGTAATATATATTTATTCATCAGTTGATTTTTCTCTGTTGAGAAACTGGCTTTATCACATCTTTGCTAGTTATCATCAGAAAGTTTTCAAGATGAATAATCCTTGCCCATGAGAGCGACATAGGGGCCATCTGTTGATTTTTCTAGAAGGGTTAATAATCATCAGCTGGAGTATGAGACTACTTGAAAATCCTTCTTAAGATATTTATAGTGAAATGGAAAATACAGGCGTATAAAGTGAACCTAAAACTTTGAAGACATCATATGGGAAAAGCTGAATGATGGCTTTTTAAAACAATGTTACTGGGGCTTCCCTGGTGGCGCAGTGGTTGAGAGTCCACCTCTCGATGCAGGGGACATGGGTTCGTGCCCCGGTCCGGGAGGATCCCACATGCCGCGGGGCGGCTAGGCCCGTGAGCCATGGCTGCTGAGCCTGCGCGTCCGGAGCCTGTGCTCTGCAACGGGAGAGGCCACAACAGTGAGAGGCCCGCGTACCGCAAAAAAAAAGAAAAAAAAAATGTTACTGCATTTGAGTATTAAAAGTTAAGAGCATTCTTTAAAGCGAAATATAATCATTGTGGATGATAAATACTAATTTGGCCACATCTATTTTTCCTTTTAACTGATCTTAGTTCTGTTTTCCTTTTTGTTATTCTGTTTTACATAAAATATTTTAATTTTAAAATTTCTTCAAAGCTTTTTTGTCATGGGGTGGAGTATAAATAAATACTTTTTTGAAAAATCAGACCGGAATGCGGACAATAGATGTCCCCTGAGTTGAAGGTCAGGAAAGGCAGGGGTGGAAACAGGTATACTAGGAAGGATGGAAAGTCCCCTGATAGCATTATGCCTCTATGAGGTCCTGAGCACAGTTCTGTGTCATTCCAGACAAAACGGACCTTTGTCTAAAGAGTTATTTTTTTAAAGCCAAATATTTTTGGTACACCAAGGTCCTCTACTCCTTAGATAACTGAGATCCAGTAACTGTACAGTAACATGGTTTTATCCATGTTTGCAAGCTTGATACAATGAACAGAAGTTGAAGAAAATGAGAGACTTGAACTTGGATGATAATCTGGGAATCTTCCTTAACAGAATCCACTAGAAAAGGATAGGGTGCTCTCTCAGGTTGAAAATCAGTCCCATTTTGTCACAGGTGAACTTTGTTAGCTTTGTCCTATATCTTTGCAAAGCACAGGCAGAATCTGAACCCCTTTTTGGAGATCCAGAGAGTAAATGCCATTTCTTTTACCTGGAGTTTCAAACAGCCAACTTTGAGGCTCTGCTGGATCCAGGCAGTGATTTCCTTCTTTAACTCTTCCACAGAGTTGTGGAGTTTTGGGGTTTTTTTTTGCCTCTGAGCACCACAGAGATTTCCCTGACACAGTTTCCTGTGTTCACACGTAATTACTAGTGAGCCCATTACTGATGGCTCATAGGGATGACTTCGGAGGAACTGGCTTCCTCTCGTGCTCTGATCTTGCCTCTACAGTCCCTCATATGCAGGAGCTGAGTCTCCTCCACCCTCAAAGAGCCTAACTTGGAGCCAGGCATACAGACATGGCTAGTTAGTATTGGCTTAATTGTTTCAAGACGTTTATGGCTCTCTAAAAGAAAGTATGTACACATCTATTAGAATGGCTGAAGCAAAATTAGAAGTAACACCAAATGCTAGCAAGGATGCAGAAAAACTGAATCACTCATACATTGCTGATAATAATGTAAAATGGTACGGCCAGTCTGGAAAACAGTTTGGCAGTTTCTTACAAACCTAACACACACTTACCATATGACCCAGCAATTTCATTCCTTGCATATTTATCCTAGAGTAATAAAATCCTGTGCTCACACAAAAACCTATTCACGAATGTTTATAGCAGTATTATTCTTAATAGCCAAAAAGCAGAAATAACCAGATGTCCTTCAACAGCAGGTGAATGGTTAAACAAACTTTGGTACTTCTATTTATTTATTTATTGCCCACGCCTCACGGCATGCGGGATCTCAGTTCCTCGACCAGGGATCGAACCCATGCCCCCTGCAGGGGAAGCCCAGAGTCCTACCACTGGACCACTAGGGAATCCCCCAAACTTTGGTACTTTTATACCATAGAATACTGTACAGCAATAAAAAGGAATGAACTATTGATTAAAAAGCCCATCGAAAAAGATACTATATGATTCCATTTATAGAACATTCATAAAATAATAAAATTTTAGAAATGGAGGACGGATTAGTGGTTGCCTGGGATTAGGGTTGTAAGGAGAAGGAGCAGGATGAAGGTGGGTGTGGTTATGAAAGGCAACAAGAGAGCTCCTGTGGTTATGTAATTGTCCTGTATTTTGACTGGGATAGTGGATATACAAACCTATTCATGTGATTAAATTGTATGAACACATGCATGAGTACAAGTTAAATTAAAGAAATCTAAATAAAATTGGTGATTATACTAATGCCAGTATTCTGGTTGTAATAGTGTTTTGCGAGCTATTAGCATTGGGGGTAAACTGGGTAAACAGTGTACAGATCTCTCTGTATTCTTTCTTACAACTGCATGTGAATCCACACTTAATAAAATTTCAACAGCCGTTCATGATTAAAAAAAAAAAAACTCAGCAAACTGGAAATAGAGGGGAACTT